>NC_059329.1:78579154-78904154 GCF_018350155.1 Leopardus geoffroyi
GATAATCTGCTATCATGAAGTCATAGCAAATGCATAGAAGGATAATGCCTTGTTTTCATTCACTGATAAAATGGTAACACTCAATAAACCACTGCCATAAACAAGTCTTACCACATATACCTACCTAGTGGAATCTAGACTGCACTCTTTGCCCGTCTTTTACCCAAGATGGATTTTCTATGCTCCTCCACAAGCCAAACCTCCATGTGTGCACCATGTTCTGCCACCTCTCCCTCTGTTCAAGGACATTGCTGCAGTCATCCTACCACTGCTTTCCTGTGTCATTAGATCTTAACTCTCTCTACTGGGTCATTCCCATGTGGAATCAAATGTGCTCTCTTTTTTTTAATGCTTATTTATTCATTTTTGAGAGAGAGAGAGAGAGAGAGAGAGAGAAATTGAGTGGGGAAGGGCAGAGATAGATGGAGAGAGAGAATCCCAAGCAGGCTCCGCAGTCTCAGTGCAAAGCCCAGTGCAGAGCTCGATCCCACAAAATGTGTGATCATGACCTGAGCCAAAATCAAAAGTCAGACACTTAACCTAAGCCACCCAGGCACCCCTTAAATATACTCTTTTAAGGAAAAAAAATTCTTCTTTGATCTAACTTTCTCCACCAAGTACTACTCTTTGCTCCCTTTTATCTTTCAAAAAAGTTGTCTTTAAAATTGTTTTCAATTGTCCTCCTACCAATCTCTCTTATATCTATTTTCATCAGAATATTGTCCCCACCACTCCACCTAAAACTAACCTTGTCAATGTCCCCAATACCCACAATTATGTTTAAAAAAATTTTTTAACGTTTTATTTATTTTTGAGAGAGACAGAGTGCGAGCGGGGAGGGGCAGAGAGAGAGGGAGACACAGAATCTGAAGCAGGTTCCAGGCTCTGAGCTGTCAGCACAGAGCCAGACAAGGGGCTCGAACCCACGAACTGTGAGATCATGACCTGAGCCGAAGTCAGACGCTTAACCGATGGAGCCACCCAGGTGCCCCACAATTATGTTTTTAATTGATGTTCCATTATCAACTTTCATCTAATTTGTCCTAAAAGAAAATTAGACATAATTGATAATTATTTTTTCTTGATAAACTTTAAAAATTTGATTTCCACAATTTAACATTCTCTTGGCTTTACTTCTACCTAACTGCTTGCTTCTTCCCTCTCTGTTTGCTATATAACTCCCTCTTGCATGCAACCTCTTAATGGTCTAAGCCCTTGGTTCCACTTTCTTCTCTCTCTATTTTCGGTTTTTTTTGTTATCTCAACTCTCATATTTTTAATACCATCTATATGAAAGCATTCTCAATTTTACATTTCTTATGTGGAGCTCTTTCCCAAACTTCAAACTAGTATATGGGAAGAATTTAATGTATCTTTTTTGGATAGAAAGCATTGTATTTACAAGTGATACATGGAAACTTAGCAGGCATATTGTAACCTTGGGGTGAGCTAGACTGCATACTGAAAGTGACAGAGAAAAAACATGAAAAGAACTTAAGACCTTTGAGGCAAGGCTGGTTATAAGCAACCTGGGACTGATCTTCCTCAGGACTTCTTGTTATGCAATATGGGTAGTCTTTTGTGTGGTTTGGAGCAAATGAGTCATAGTTCAGTGTTGCTCAGATAAAAATATCCTAAATTATGCATAACTCTAAGTCAGGGCTCTGCAAACTGTGGCCATTGACCACATCCAGCAACACTCATTCATTCACTTTTTATCTATGGCTCCTTTTACACTACAATGACTGAGTCGAGTAGCTGTGACAGAGACCATATGATCAGCAAAACTGAAAATGTCCACTTTCTGACCTTTTATAGAAAAAGTTTATCAACACTTTCTCTTGGACATGGATAGATATAAAATGTATTAAAATGGAAATATGTATTTAAGTCACTAAGTGTTTGTATTGTTTTATCTATTAAATTTAGCCATAGTGTAGCTACTCCGTGATTATAATTTCCACCCAATATTCTGGTCTCAAGCGGTCTAATTGTAGAATACTAGCATGCTCTACAGTAAGTAATTTGATTAATGAATTGATTTCATATCCTTTATTAAATTCCATATTTGTCTGTAGGGCCCATGTAATGAGCTATGTCCAAAGACCCTCCTATCAGCATGAGTACTGATTGTGAATTTAACAGTAAAGGCAGGAAGGTAGGAAGGCAAGAAGATGAAAGGCTATTAATTATAAGTAAATGAAGAGTGTTAGGTTTTCCTGCTGGGGATCAGGTACTACAAACTTTAGTGATTATAATGGCCATTCCTAAATTGTAATGGAAAAGGCTGAACATAGTAGAACTCATATGTGTGGTTCTGATGGCTGAGAGGAAGAATGATTAAGGATCAATAATGTGACTAAAATGTGTGTGTGTGTGTGTGTGCATGTGTATAAATATGTATTTGTGTGTATGAGCATATCATATAGGTGTATGTCTGTGTCTTCCAGGCATATATCCAAACATATAGAAGAGGGACTGAAAGAATATCCCCAAATGTGTGTAACATTGTATGTCTGGGTGGGTGAGATTTGGGAGTCTTTCTTAGTTTATTTTTTTTTTCAATCTATACTTGTATTTTCTGTAATGTAAATTGCTTTGTAATATGTAAAAGTAGAATTTATTTAAATGAAAACTCAGGAGCTACACATATACTTAGTGGGTTATTAATTCTCCAAAGGTGCAAATAGTTAGGTACAGTAGATTGTATCTTCAAAAATGGCTGGCCCAGTATCACTCAACTCACATTCTTCTTACCATATAACTTTGACAGTCTTCCATAAGAAGATAATATCTGTGTTGCCTTCTATTGAAGGGGTAGAATTTGTGATTATGGCACAACTAAAGCTATGTGTCTTATCAGGGTAAGCCATTAATGTCATCACAACTTCCCCTTGGTTCTTTGGGGGCACTCTTAAAATTTAGCCAGCGTAATTGGAGAAATCCTTGGGTGCCTTGTAGAGATGCCCACATGAAGAGAAGACAACAGCTTGAACTATTATATCAGCCATGTGAGTGAGCCATTTTGAAAATGGATCCCTCAGCCCCCGATGTGCTACCCACTTAATGCTACAGAAATGAACTATCCTCATTGAGATCAGCCCAAATTGCAGACTTATGAGCAGATAAATTATTATTGTTATTTCAAACACTTGGTTTTTGGATATATAGCAATAGATTAGTTTGTTATATAGCAATAGATAATCAGAACAGTCACATAATATGATAATTAATAGCTTAGACATTAGAGTAAAGCAGACATCAATCCTGGCTCTACCATTTACTATGGTGACCTTGGGCAAGTTTCTTCACTACTCTGGTTCTCAGGTTTCTCATCTATAAAATGGGCATGATAATGATATTTCTTTCCTAAGTTTGTAGTGAACATAAGCAAATCACGTAAATTACAGAGTGATGATTCAATCAATTATAATTGCTGTTTTGTTATTGCTGCTCTTGCTAGTGTCCTGTAAAACACATAGAACCTGGATAGTAGGACATTTATGCATTTGTCTATAATAACTCTAATTCCCACTGTTAACCTACTCAGAAGGCTGGTCTGTAGAAATATCCTGCCTCAGAAATGTGCTTTATCAACTCTCAAAATTGGCTAAGCAATTGTTCTGGCAGGTCTCTTGAAACTCAGAGTCCTTGCTTCTGCATATTTTCCTAGTTGTATAAGAAGAAGAGAGTGATAACTCTCAAAGGAGAAGATGATTAAAGTTGAGACATAATGAATCTACAAGTGACTGTGGATCAGTGACCAAACAGAAAAGCTCCCAATGTAGGGATTTAAGAACCTGCATTGTAGTGTTTTTTCTCCCCCCACTCCTTAATAGTATAATTCCCTATCCCCACACTCCCCATGGACACACAAACACATAAACAGCTTACATCAAGACACTGTGATTAATGTGGCCAATTGAAACACAGGTAATTTGAATCACTCCACAAGCTGACACTCATACTGGATGCTAGGTTCTTTTGTGAAAGAAACTGCAAGGTTTATCTGGTTGTAGAATAACAAGAGATATGGTTTATGTTTTACAGCTTCCATAGTGGATTTCAGTGATTTTTATGAAGGCAAAATGCCGTACTGCCATTTGAACAAAGCCATTGCCAAGGCCTCCTGGAAAATGCAAAGGAAGTAACCAAAAAGGCTCCTATTTTGAATGAACTTGTGGAAATTTTATATGTAAAAATAGTATCAAAATTATAAAACATATCACAGTGGGTGTGTTAGAAACTGCTGGTAGTGTCCCTCCCCTTACCACACTTCTATAATATTTCATATGCTGTGAGAACTACACACACACACACACACACACACACACACACACACACACACACACACACATGCTTATATATTAGACGTTTATTTTGTTCTTGTTGTTATATTTAAGAGTTTTTCAAAATAATCTCAGATTTCTTGAATCTATCTGGAACATTATCTAAAACAGGTACTAGGTGGTGAGTTCAATAGAAATAGATTTGGCTGAACCAAATAAAATTGCCGCTGTTGTGGTATAAGTAGCCAAACATCAATAATTTCATAGTGTTCAACTACTGCATAACAATGTGGTTGGGGATAGAAATAAAGTGGGGAAGGGCCATGCCTTAGTTCTTAAATAATGAAGAAGATCCAGATAGACTATTGGTGGGGTAGTCCTAGGGACCAACACACCCTATTTGCAGAAAGACTATTCAGAATGAAACATATCAATTGCCCCTCACCTGATGTTCTCAATGACAGAGCCAAAAATTAACCATCCTTGCTAAGCAAAGATGTCCATATTCCAAGAAAGAAGATGATAAGATACTTATCAGTAGCTGCTTAAATTACTTTTATTAATTCTGATCCACTTGTGATCAATCTCTGGGTACTTGATAGAATAGTGTCAAGTCACTGAGCTCATGTTCTTCACAAATAGTATTTGTACTCCCTTGACATACAGTTTATTAAAGAAGGCTCAGTATAGTCTGTTGCCTTATGCCAATCAAGTTATCCACCACAATTTCCATAGTATAAAATGTGTTCAAACACAATGTAAGGCTAGTCACCAAGCAACCAAATGAACAACAGGATCACAGAAAGAGAATGTATTGCATTAATCCCATTTACATTACCAGGTCTGACAGTGGTAGGCAATAAGGGAATCTTCCAGAACAAAGAAGAATACTATGTTGGTTATGCTGCCATGTGGTTTGGAGTCACATTTCAGTAAGTGGTTTGGAGTCAGGAGAAACTCTGTATGTATGTATTTATATTTTACTTCTTCCGTATAGTATATTACCATTTTAAAAACAAATGAGCAATAGAATATTTTATTTTTTTAATGTTTATTTACTTTCGAGAGAGAGAGACAGACAGAACATGAGCAAGGGAGGGGCAGAGACAGAGAGGGAGACCCCGAATCGGAGGCAGGCTCCAGGCTCTGATCTGTCATCACAGAGCCTGATGCGGGGCTCAAACTCAGAAACCATGAGATCATGACCCGAGCCAAAGTCGGACACTTAAACCCACTGAGCGACCCAGGTGCCCCAGCAATAGAATATTTTAAAACCTCATTTAAGATGGATCTAATCATGAATCTCCACATGTTTTGATTTTTAGCTTTACCAATAACAGCCAATCTTGGATTATAGAATGGACAAGGCACATTTATTTTTCTGAGTGTTTTTGTAAGATATATGATGCAGTTGTTCAGAAGATCAATTTTTTTCCCCAAAACCTTCTCTGAATTTATGATATTGAGAAGTCCCCCAAGTGTGTATATTCCTGTTCATCTCAAAGTAAGCAAAAAAAAAAAAAAAAAGAGTTTGTTTTAAGCTAGATGCATGGAAGCTGTCATGGGGAAGATGAAAAATAAGATAAGCAGTGCCATCTGAGCTTCCTTACCTTAGTAATGAATGTTATAATAGTTTGCTTTTAAACAGGATTCTACGACTGCATAAGTGATGTCAAATTAGAAAGTAGTTACATTGGGGACGCCTGGGTGGCTCAGGCAATTAAGCATCTGACCAGCTCAGGTCATGATCTCATGGTTCATGGATTCGAGCCCCACATCAGGCTCTGTGCTGACAGCTCAGAACCTGGAGCCTGCTTCGGATTCTGTGTCTCCCTCTCTCTCTGCCCCTTCCCTGCTTATACTCTGTCTCTCTCTCTCAAAAATAAAAATAAA
Source organism: Leopardus geoffroyi (assembly GCF_018350155.1). Taxonomy (NCBI): domain Eukaryota; kingdom Metazoa; phylum Chordata; class Mammalia; order Carnivora; family Felidae; genus Leopardus; species Leopardus geoffroyi. The sequence continues at coordinate 78,585,337 of NC_059329.1, forward strand.
CACTAAAAAATATTTTAAAAAAGATAGTAGTTACATTTATTCAGATAAACAGTGACTTTTTTCTTCAAAGTAAGTTTATGCCCAATGTGGGGCTTGAACTTATGACCCCAAGATCAAAAGTCACATGCTGTACTCACTGAGCCAGCCAGACCCCCCCCCCCTGATGCACAGTAACTTAAAAACAATTACCACAGTAAATTTACTAATGATTTTCAGAGAATATTTTAAGTAGTCCATAAATTCGAAGATATAAAAATCAACATAAAATCATGTATACTCTGGGAAAATATGTTAAACCATCCTTGTTTCTACGGATAAATTCCACTTGTCCATTTTGTACGATTCTTTCAAGAAGAAATTTTTTTTTTTTAATTTTTTTTTTCAACGTTTATTTATTTTTGGGACAGAGAGAGACAGAGCATGAACGGGGGGAGGGGCAGAGAGAGAGGGAGACACAGAATCGGAAACAGGCTCCAGGCTCTGAGCCATCAGCCCAGAACCTGATGCGGGGCTCGAACTCACGGACTGCGAGATTGTAACCTGGCTGAAGTCGGACGCTTAACCGACTGCGCCACCCAGGCGCCCCTGTACGATTCTTTCAATGTTCTCTTAAATTTAGTTTGCTAGTATTTTGTTGAGAATTTTTGCACCTATATTCATCAGGGATACTGGCCTGTAGTTTTATTCTCTAATAGGATCTTTATCTGGCTTTAGTATCAGGGTATTCCAGCCTCATAAAATGAGTTTATGAGTTTTCTTTCCTCTTCAATTTTTGGGAAAGTTGGAGCAGAATTGGCCTTCTTTCTTCTTTAAATGTTTGACAGAATTCATCCATGAAGTCATCTGTTTCTCAACTTTTTTTTGCTGAGTGGTTTTTGATTATTGATTCAATCTCCTTGTTATTGGTCTGGTCAGATTCTTTATTTCTTCATGATTCTGTCTTAGTAAGTTGTATGTTTCTAGGAATTCATCCATTTCTTCTAAGTTGTCCGTGTATACTTGTTTAGTCCTCTCTCCCCACCCCCCCCCCTTTGTTTTCTGTTGTATCAATGGTATCTGTTGTATCAGGCTCCTTCCTAGCAGTTACATAGCTGCAGAGGCCTGGGCTGGCTGCCAGGAAGGGTTCTGGTTTCTGAGTGGGGTAGCAGGAGGGACTGAGGCTGCTAGTAACAGCAAAGATAAATACCTGTGGTGCAAAAACTGGTGAAATTTGCAGGCAGATTAGTTTCTTCACTGGTGAAAGCTGCTGGGAATTTTGCAGTGCCCCTCACTGGGAACAGAGGTAGCTCCCACTGTGTGGCTGGTACTTGTAGTAGCCCCTGTTTATCTTTTTTCTTCCTAGCCTATTCTATACATCTGAGGTTTTTTTGTCCTCTGGGTGGGGTGAAATTGAAGCAGGTCCTTTGTGTGGTGCTCTGAAACGGTGGAGAACCTCAGATGCTCACCCTCCTTTTGCGGGTGAGAACAACTCTTTCTAGTTGGACAGTTCCCTTCAGCATTGAGCAATGTTAGTTTTTTGGGGTTGAGATAATGTAGGCAAGTGAACCTGTTTTTCTTTCCCTTTTTATGCACTTACTCTCAAGCTTTTGTTCTCCTATGTTGCTGAAGTTCTTAAGTGGACTACAAAGCTCTTCTAGAACTGTTTTTGTTCATAGATTGCTGTCTAATGAGTGATCGTTGTGGGGGGATGGAGGCTGGGGTCTCCTATTCCACCATTTTGGTGACATTAGAGTTTCATTGATTTTATTCATTGATTCATTTAAAGATACTTCGTGAATGTAACATATGTTTATGGCAATGTAATAAAATGAAGCTTCAGTCTAGGAATTATTTGAGTTTAAGGTCCTTGCCCTTGAATAATATAAAGAAAAAGTAAAAGGAAACATACAAGAGTCTGGAGGTATAAAAAGAATAAAAGAGGAGGAAGATAGTAAGGGAAAGGAGAAAAGAGGAGGAAAAGAGGGCAGAAATGTCCCTTGCTATTTGGAAAAATGGTTTGTGTCAGAAGACAGACATGATCTCCAAGGCCATTTCTGTGCTCACTACACATGCAGTCCTTGGCCTCCTTTCCCTCATCTGGGTAATGGGTATAATATTCACTTCTTTCTTAAGTGGATTTAATGAGATCATCACTATGAAGTGTCTCGCATAAAATCAATACTCAATACATGATAGCTGTCATCTAGTTAAATGTATCTTAGGAGTTAACTGTCTTCAGACATTTTGTATCCAAAATCCTTGATGATACTGTAGGTGGGGGAATCAAGACCTAGATAATCAAGTCGGAGGACATTAAAATAAAGTGAATTCACTATTATAAGATCAAAATAAATATCCACATTACAGAGATAGAATAATAACCCCCAAAAGAGTAAGAAACAATGTAAATAAGACAGAGTCTACTAAAGGAATCAAAAGAAAAACAAATATCCAGGAAAGTGAGCACCAAGTAAAGTAAGGAAGACTCGAATACTAAGGGCCTGAAAATTTATCCTTCCTTCCATTCCGTATTGGTTAAACTCTCATTCCGTTAGAAATCTGAGTCCTATTTTGATTACCTTTGTTTAAAAGGATGAAATGAAACTTGAAAAGCTTTAAGAATGAATGATAGCAATGGAAATAAAACCTTATAAAGAAATGATAGAAACAATTTACATCATTTGATTTAGCAAATAGCATTTTGGGATATGATATAAATAGTACTCAAGGTAATCAGCTTTATATTTAGTTTCTGAATATTGAAGTTTGTCTTTTCCAAGTTCATAAAAAACAGAAATAAAAAAGAGGAAGAAAAGAAGGGGGAAGAAAGTGTAGCAGGATTCTAGCACACAGAGTCATGACACTGAGACTTTTCTTTCCAGGAAGCAACTTTATTCCTACTGGCATGCTCAGTTGGGTTCTTACCCAAAGAACTGAGCCCCGAATGCCACATGGCATAGTTTTTTTTTAATATATTTTTTACTTCTTTGTCTCCCATATATGGTAACACACAAACATGCAATCTGATTAAGTGGGTTTATGTTATGAAGTCCTGAGGGATGTTGTCACATACACATATAGCCAGGTTGCCTTGAAGTTTCTTTTCTTTTTTTCTTTCCTTAAGGAGGGGGCCCTGCCACAAAAGGTCAAATTAAAGCAAGAATTTCAGTTAAAATTAAGAAGGAACCACAAGGCCCTCATGGGTGGCTCAGTCAGTTAAATGTCCAACTTTTTGATTTCGGCTCAGGTCGATGATCTCACTGTCATGAGATTGAGCCCCATGTGGGGCTCTGCGCTGAATGTCGAATTGGCTTGTGATTCTCTCTCTCTCTCTCTCTCTCTTCCCCTCTCCTCGTACTCTCTCTCAAAACTAAAAAAAAATAATAATAAACTTTAAAAAGTAACAAAAACAACAACAGCTAAGAAAGAACCAGATGTGTAATCAAACATGGGAGGAAATGGCCTCAGGGTATTTGTTTGGGATTTATTACTTTTGTAGCCTTTAGCATGTTTACAAAGAAACTACTATTTGTCTTAGACTATTTATATAAATGCTTTTGAAAGGTGGGAAAAGCTGTAATAATGAATCTCTTATTTTGTGCTTAATAATTTAATAAATCACCTAATCATCTCAAATTCACTAATCATAGAAGAAGCAAGTAATTGTATAGAGTTGTGTGGTATAGTAACTATGAACTAGTGTAGATATTGATATCCTAATTAACGTGATTATATGTAACTGCCAGACAGTGATAACAGCCACTATTTTTTGAGCACCTATCCTGTCAAAGATTATGGTAAGCCCTTTAATGCACGTTTTTAATTCACTTCTCACAAAAACTTTGAGTCAGCCTGTATTAATATCACCATTTTACAAGCATAAAAGAGTTTTAAAGAAGAGCACAGAGACAATAAATATGAGAGCTGGGATATAGATGCAAGTCTAAGCCCAGAGCCAAGGTCTTAGCATTAAATCATGTTGCTTCAGCCTAAATGAGAGGTACTGGCTTTGACATCCCTTCGAGTCCAAGACTGGTATCAGAGAACACTGGCCATTTGCAACATTGAACAGAGACTAGTACAACTTTTTACTTCTTTTAAAATGACTACGCCCTTTCCTCAGGAATCTAGTGCTCTGAGATGACAGACTTGGAAATAATTGAGGATCTGATTTATTCATTTTCACCCATCTATCTTGTTATGGTGCTCTTTGGGGCTTACAAATTCATTGGAATGCAACAACAAATAGAATAGTCTCTGGCTTAAGTACTCTTCAAAACAAAACAATGTGTCTGCTAGCTAAGCTTCAACATTCTCAAATTCAGTTACCTCCATGTGGTTAAGATGAAATTTTTCTACAAAAAAAAAAAAAAAAAAAAAAGAGAGAGAACATATTCCTGTACTTATAGAGAGAAAAAAGAGAAAAGTCATTGTATATATTATCAAGTTTGAGAAGCAGCATATGTTTTTAATCTTAGGATAGAGGGGAATTTGTGTGTGTGCGCGTGTGAGTGTGAGATCTCTTTATTTTTAAAATTTTTTTGTGTTTCTTTTTTTTTTTTTCCTTTCCAAGTTTTTATTTAATTTCCAGTTAGTTAACATACAGTGTAATATTAGTTTCAGGTGTACAATTTAGTGTGTATACTTCCATACAGCACTCTGTGCTCATCACAACAAATGCCCTCGTTAATCCCTGTCACCTATTTAACCCATCCCCCCATGCACCTCCCTTCTGATAACCCTCAGTTTGTTTTCTATAGTTAAGAGTCTGTTTTTTGGTTTGCTTCTCTTTTCTCCCCCATATTCATTTGTTTTGTTTCTTAAATTCCACATATGAGTGAAATCATATGAATGAATTCCTTTCACTGAATTATTTCGCTTAGCATAATATCCTCTAGTTCCGTCCACATTGTTGCAAATGGCAAGATTTCATTCTTTTTCATCTCCAAGTAGTATTCCATTGTATCTATCTATCTATCTACCACGTCTTCTTTATTCATTCATCAGTCGACGGACATTTGGGCTCTTTCCATAGTTTGGCTGTTATAGATAATGCTGCTATAAACATTGGGGTGCATGGGGCACCTGGGTGGCTCAGTCACTTAAGCTCCGGACTTTGACTCAGGTCATGATCTCATAGTTCATGGGTTCAAGCCCCATGTCTGGCTCTGTGCTGACAGCTCAGAGCCTGGAGCCTGCTTCAGATTCTATGTGTTCCTCTCTCTTTCTGCCCCTCTCCTGCTCACGCTCTGTCTCTGTCTCTGAAAAATAAAAAAAATTTTTTTTAAATTAAAAAAAGAAGCATTGGGGTGCATGTACCCCTTGGAATCTGTATTTTTGTATCCTTTGGCCAAATACCTAGTAGCGCAATTGCTGTATCTAGGGTAGTTCTAGTTTTAATTTTTGAGGAAACTCCATATTGTTTTTCAGAGAGGCTACTGCAGTTTTCATTGAGGAGAGTTATTTTTTTAATTGAATTATTAAACCTTATTCAGAATCACCAAGTCTAAATATGAACTGTCAGATCTATAGGATATTCTCATCTGAAATCCCTGGCCTAATTCACTTATCAAAATGGTTCACAGTTCCATGCTGAATGCTTTAATCTAATTTTTTTCATGGCAACATTTTCATATTTTGAGCATATTTTCATGTGTGATGATGAACTGTGAACAGAAAATGGACCTTTTATAGTTTTTCCATTGTCAAGTTTAGAACCAGAGTTCTCCCTTCCCATGGCACATAGACAGTTGTATGTTTCCTTAACAATAAAAAAAAGAACCCCACTGTCAGCAAAGGCAAATCAGGACTCCAATGAGTTTTCAGAATTAAATCTAGTATGCTTTTTCAAAAAGGGAAAAAAATACTCTGAGTTAAATCTGATTCGTATGTAAATTATTATATATTAGATAATACATTAAAAGAGGCAAGCAAATGGTAAGGTTTGAATTAATGAATATAATCATCAATACAGACACAGTACTTTTTAATTTTGTTTTTTAATTAAAAATATATATATTTAAAGTATACACTATGATGATTTGCTATATGTATACATAGTGAAGTGATTACTACAGTCAAGCTAATTAATTTATCATCTTGCATCATTACTATTTTTTATGAGAACACCTGAAATTTATTCTCATAGCAAATTTCTAGTATCTAATACAGTATGATTATAATCATCATGTAATACATTAGATCTCTAGGCTTATTCATCAATACTGATAATGAATTAAACTATAACAGAATAATAAAGATGTTAGAATAATGATTTGAAAAAATTATTCTGTTTATTACATGATAGTTTCTTTTTATGAGTAAAAATTGCTAGATGCTCTATTTAAGTGGAGAAATCAAAAGGAACTGATGTGGTTGGAGCATTTCTTATTGCTTCTGTGTCCTGGCCTTCAGGATAAGTGGTGGCTCTCCCATGTTTCGTCCCATGGGTATTTTGTGTCACATAAGAACATACATTTCCTTTTTCCAATGGGCAAATTCACATCGACTTTCCCACTTACTACTCCTGTCCTCTCTCACAAAATAGATGTTGTGACTTAACTCGGAATAGTGGTCCTGCAAATGAACTCTTAGGGATAATTTAGAAGAAATAGAAGCACATCATTCTGACAAGAACCCTGGGGTTTTTACAGATAATTGGATTCAATCTTCAGAACTTGGTGAAACCAGTAGAAGTCCCAGAAGCTCAGCAGTTGCTGTGCTATCATGAGTTTTTATTTTTGTTTTTGTTTTTGTTTTCTTTTAAGGAAAAACTCCATCATATAAATACATATGGAATGTTTGACTGTTTTGACCATCAAAAGAGAAATTCAACATCAAAAAAATCTCTTTGTGTGTAAAAAACTTCTTAAATCTCTGAAAATTATGCTAAGAATCACCATTACAAAATGGCATCACATGAATTTACACTTATCCCATGCCATTAATCAAAGGAGGACAGTATTACATCTATTAATCTGCAGTTCCACAAGCAAACTGCAGGGATGAGTGCTCCAATTTGAGAGGATGTGAGCTTCACTTATTTTCCCATTAAAATGGGTTACATTTCTAGAAATTCTAATACTAAATTTGGATGCATAGCCTTTATTCTCTGCTCATTGTTCAGTTCTGTAAGTCACAGTACAGAGACAGATCTATTGAAATGACAATTTTAATTCAAATTTATTATTATTTGTTTATTGTTTATTTACTTTTGAGAGAGAGAGAGAGAGAGAGAGAGAGTCACAGAGCATGAGCAGGGGAGGGGAAGAGAGGGAAGGAGACAGAATCTGAAGCAGGCTCCAGGCTCTGAGCTGTCAGCAGCACAGAGCCTGATGCATGGCTTCAACCCATGAACTGTGAGATCATGACCTCATCTGAAGTCCGACGCTTAACTGACTGAGTCACCCAGGCACCCCAACAGTTTTAATTTTAATGTAGTTATGGAATTTGTCAGTATGTACATAAGGGAAAATCATTTGGGAATGTTAAACATCTTATTTGAGTGTAAAATGATACTTTTATGGTTTCTTTTGCCACTAAACAAAAAATTCAGCTACTTATATACTAGTAAAGTTTAAGATATATTTCTTTTGATACAGATTGCATGCTGATATTTTCCAGTTAACAGTTTTGATTGTGTGCAACTATATTTTCAGGGTCAGCATTCTTAGAATAATAACATCTATTATTGCCCTTAGGTAACTCCGGAGTATGCTTGCTATGTTTTATGCTGAATTTAAATTTATTTAGATGCTTTATCAATACATTTCCTGTTTTGGTGATTAGATTGCAACTTAACATGTTTTATTTTCATTGAGGCACAGGCGAATAAACTATGTGAGTGGAGGTAACATTGTTTTTAAAAATATCAGTAGACCTATTGAAGAAGACCTAAACTTAACACCTATTACTAATACATTGCACTTTTCTACTTTTGTGAACTTCAAGATTCTTAAAAGTTCCAAATCTCAATGCCTAAGGTATGAGAGAAAGACACATGTAACATACATAATACTACAGATTTTCTCAATGGCAGATTGACATCCAACAGAAGGCATTAAGAGAACTAAAGTCCTACAGACCTCAGTGAAACTCTAGTTATGTATACTTTAAATAGCCAGTTATTAAAAATTAAATTATTTAAGTTTATATATAAGGTTAATCAAAGATTTACTCATGTCAGAGGCATCTGTTTAAATATTTATACCGTAGAGAACACCGTCAGATCCTTAAAAATTACAAATAGGGCGCCTGGGTGGCTCAGTTGGTTAAGTATCTGACTTTGACTCAGGTCGTGATCTTGCGGTCTGTGAGTTTGAGCCCTGTGTTGGGCTCTTTGCTGACAGCTCAGAGCCTGGAGCCTGCTTTGGATTCTGTGTCTCCCTCTCCTCTGTCTCTCCCCCCACTCATGCTCTGTGTCTCTCTCTCTCAAAAATAAATAAACATTAATTTTTTTAAAAAAAAATTGCAAATAGTAAACAAACATTTATTGGAGTTCTGCTCTGTGAAGGGTGTTTCTACAGCTGGAGATACACTGATGATGAAGATTAATATCTTTGTCCCCATAGAGGGGAAAGACAAGAACAAAGAAGGTAATATAAGGTAATATAAGATGAACTCAACTACTAATGGATACTAGAAATAAAATAATGTGAAAGAAGGACAGATAGGTGCTCTCCAAGGAGGTCCCCTTTGAGATGAGAACTGAACAATGAGAAGGAGGCATACATACAATGATTTGGGAGAAGAGCATTCTAACTATGAGGAACATCAAATGCAGAGGGACTGATTGGAAGTATACTTCACCTATTTAGGTATAAAAAGCCAGTGAGCCTGGCCATATTGAAAAAAGGAAAGTGGAGGGTGAAGCAATCAGAGAGAGGCCAGAGGTAGGCAATGCAGGGCTTCTGAGATCCCTGAAAGCAGGTTGGTGTCTGTTCCTGTGGCTAAAGGAAGCCATTTGAGGGTTTAAGCAAAGTAACACCATTTTCTCATTTACGTTAGTTTCTGGGCAGAAGGTGGATATAGTGGAGCAAAAGAGGAAGCAAAGGAGCTACATGGGAAGTTGCTTCCTTACTGGAGGTGAGAAATAATGGCAGACTGGTCCAGACTTAAACGGTGGAGATGGGAGGAAGTACAGTGGTCTCCCTTAACCACAGTTTCACTTTCTGTGGTTTCAGTTACCCCCAGTCAGCCATGGCCCTCATTCTGCTGTCTCATCAGAAGGTCAGTAGTAACCTAACCCTAGGTCACATGCCCGCACCATTCACCTTACTTCATTTCATCACACAGGCATTTTATCATCTCCCAGCATCACAAGAAGAAGGGTGAATATAGCACAGTGAGATATTTTAAGAGAAAGAGAGGGAGACCACATTCACATAACTTTTATTGCAGTATATTTTTATAATGTTCTATTTTCTTATTAGCTACTTTTATTAATCTCGGCTATGCTTAACTTAAAAATTAAATTTTATCAGAGGTATGTATGGATAAAAACATAGTATATATAGGGCCCAGTACTACTGGCAGTTTCAGGCATCCCTGGGGGTTTTGTAATGTATGGATACATGGATAGGGAGGGACTACTGTAGTCAGACTTGGGAAGTACATTTTAGAGGTAGAGCTAATGGAGTATATAGATGGATTGGAGCTGAGATGAAAGAAGAATCAAGGATGAACTCTAGGTTTCAGTCTAATTGGCTAGGTAGATTGCAGAACCATTTACTAAGATGGGGAAGGTTGATATTTAAATGTAAATAAATGGTTCTGTGGCCACCATATTCAGTTGGAAATATCTAGGATGAATGTATCCTAAGGCTCGGAAAGAAATATACATTAGAAAGTCATTAGTGTACTCTGGCTCTCTAGATAGAACTATGTAAATATACTGATCATATATATACATGTATATATATAGTATATAAGTATAACATATAGGATGTAGTATATATACATATATATATATATTATATAATATAGTTTTTATATTAACAACAATATAGTATATAGTGCATTCTGTATCTGTTCCCCTGAATGCTAGCATATACAAAGGGCCTTTTTTTTGGCCAGTCCTTTATGCCAAGTATATCTAGCCTTTTTCGGGAAGAAGATGAGTCTATCTACCCATTTCCATGGATCAGTTGCCCACCATATCAGTGGCCACATCATTTCATGACAGGCTAAATGTAGCTGATGTGAAATCATTTGTCCTTCTCCCAGACACTTCTTTAAAAGACAATTGAACACTTAAAAAAGATGTTCAAGAAAGGGAAAGATGGCCATGGAGTAGAAGGACTCTAGGCTTGCCTCATCCCATGAACACAACTGCATAACTCCCGAATCATACTAAATACCCCAGAAATCAACATGAAGTCTGGCAAAACAAACTCCACAACTAAAGTTAGAGAAGAGGCCACACCAAAGAAGGTAGGAAGTGCAGAGACATGGATGGTGGCCATGGTAGTGGGGAGGGAGCCACAGTCATATAGAAAGGCAAAAGACAGATTAGCACATAGGGAAGTGCACAGGGAACATAATTCCCCATAGCAATTGTCTTGGAAAGTGAGAGGGGCTGAATTTTGTGAGTTCTTGAAACCAGCGTTTAAAGCCTGGAGTTCAAAGGTCAGGGTGCTGGGCTCAGATAGAGCCCAGAGGCACTGGAGTTCCTCTTGGAGAGAAGGCAGGACAAACAGCCCAGGGACAGACAGTGTGGAATCCGAAGAGCTCCTGGGGCACACAATGAGAGGCTATCCACTTATCTTGGAGCATATCCCAGAGAGACCCCTCCAGGAACAAAGGAACAAAGGACCTGGCAGGTGTTATTTCCCACCTCCTCCCCTCATCATAAACACAAGACCACCAAGAAAAACAGCACAGTTCCTACACTCACTAACTTGCTTATAATAAAGCCCCACCCCCACACATGTAGACGGTCCCCTAGTCAAGCTTGCCTCAGTCCCAGCATGGAGAGCCCCCACCCTCAGAAAACCTAACCAATCCCCTGCCCACACCACATTTCCTGACCTAGGAGTTTTGCAGGTCTTGGTTCCAGTGGCAATAGGTCTCATTTCACAAGAAGACCAGAGCACACCTAGTTGAAATGTGCCACATTTGGGCCAGAGACCAAATGCTGCCATAACAGGCAAAGAGCCTCTGCAGACAACTGGCCTAAAGGATAAAGCAGCCAAAACAAACAGCAGAGCCCACACAGCACACATTGGAGACATTCCCTGAATGCCAGGCCCTGGGGAACAGACAATACTAGTCCTTGGGGCACTATCAGAACTTTTCTTCACAAGGCCTTTATCCTCAAAAGCAGAAGATGTAGCTGACTTTCCTAATGTATAGAAACAGGCTCAGAGACTTAGACAGAATGAGAACAAGGAGAAATTTGTCCCAAATGAAAGAACAGGACGAGGTCATGGCCGGAGATCTAAGTGAAATAGATACATGTAGCATGCCTGATGGAGTATTAAAGCATAAGGGTACTCAGTGGATTTGAGAAAAGGGGGAAGGACACCAATGAGATGCTTAACACAGATAAAAAGAGCCAATCAGAGATGAAGAGTGCAATATACAATATTAAAAACATGCTTGATGGAATGAACAGTAGGCTGGCAGAAGCAGAGAAATGAATTAATGACCTAGAAGATGGAGTAATGGAAAGTAATCAAGCTGAATAAAAGAGAGAAAAAAGAATTATGCAAAATGAGAATAGACTTAGGGAACTCGGTTACTTCATCAAACATAATAACATTTGCCATATAAGAGTAACAGAAGAAGAGAGAGAGAAAGGGGGGAAGAAAATGTATGTGAAAAGTTAATAGCTGACAACTTCTCTAATCTGGGGAAGGAAACACATATCCAGATCCAGGAAGTACGGAGAACCCCCAACAAATTCAGTAAAAGCAGATCCAAACCAAGATGTATTATAATTAAAATGCAAAGTATAGTGATAAAGAAAAAAAATTTAAAGCAGAAAGACAAAAGAAGGCATTTACATACAAGAGGTAACCCCATAAGACTCAGGGGATTTTTCAACAGTAAATTTCCAAGCTAGGAGAGAGCAGAATGACCTATTCCAAGTGTTGAATGGGAAAAATCTGCAACCAAGAATACTCTACCAGCAGGGCTGTTATTCAGAATACAAGGCGAGAGAAAGAGTTTCCCAGAAAAACAAAAACTAAAGGAGTTCATGACCATGAAACACCCCCTGCAAAAAATATTTGAGAGCGCTCTTTGAGTGGAAAGGAAAGACCAAAAGTGGTAGTATGAAGATAGGAAACACAAAAGCAGTAAAAAAATGAATATTTTTGTAAAATATCAGTCAAGGAAATCACAAAATGAAAGGATGCAAAATATGACAACATGTACCTGAAACATAAGGAGGAGAGGAGTAAAGAATGAGTTCAAACTTAAACGACCATCAACTTAATATAGCCTGCTATATGCAAAAGATTTTATATACAAACCTAATGAGAACCACAAGTCAAAAACCACTAATAAATAGGGCTGTTTGAGTGGCTCAGTAGGTTAAGTGTCTGACTCTTGATTTTAGCTCAGGTCATGATCTCAAGATTCATGAGTTCAAGTCCCGCATTGGGCACTGCGCTGACAGTGCAGAGCCTGCGTGGGATTCCCTCCCTCTCCCTCTCTCTGGCTCTCCCCTGCTTGCGTGCTGTCTCTCTCTGTCTCAAAATAAATAAATAAACTTAAAAAAACACTAATAAATCATCAAAGGATAAAGAGAAAGAAATCCAAATATATCACAAAAGAAAACTAGCAACCCATGAAAAAGAGAAAGGCAAGAAAGGATATGAGAAAATATTCAGAAACAACCACAGCTAATAAAATGACACGTATATCTATCAATAATTACTTTGGATGCAAATGTATTAAATGCTCCAATCAAGACAATGGGTGACGGAATGAATATTAAAAAAAGGAGGAGGAGGGGCGCCTGGGTGGCGCAGTCGGTTAAGCGTCCGACTTCAGCCAGGTCACGATCTCACGGTCCGTGAGTTCGAGCCCCGCGTCAGGCTCTGGGCTGATGGCTCAGAGCCTGGAGCCTGTTTCCGATTCTGTGTCTCCCTCTCTCTCTGCCCCTCCTCCGTTCATGCTCTGTCTCTCTCTGTCCCAAAAATAAATAAACGTTGAAAAAAAAAAAAAAAAGGAGGAGGAGGATGAGGGGAAGGGGGAGGGGGAGGAGGAAGAGGAGAAGAAAGAAAAAAAAAGAAAACAAGACCCATCATATGCTGCTTACAAGAGGATTGCTATAGACCTAAAAGCACCTGCAGATTGAAACTGAGGGGATGGAGAACACTTACCATGCATGGATGTCAAAAGAAAGCTGGAGTACCAAACTTAGAGAAAATAGATTTTAAAACAAAGACTGTGACAAGAGACAATGAAGGACACTATGTAATAATAAAGAGGACAATCCAACAAAAAGATATAATAGTTGTAAGTACTTATGCACCCAACATGAGAGCACCTAAATATATAAAACAGTTAATAATAAACATAAAAGAACTAATCAATAATGATACAATAACAGTAGGGGACTTTAACCCCCCATTTACATCAATAGACAGATCATCTAAACAGAAAATAAACAAGGAAACAATGGCTTTGAATGACACACTGGACCAGATGGACTCAAAAGATATATTTAGAACATTCATTTTAAGTGCACATGGAATATTCTCCAGAACACACCACATATTAGGCCGGCACAAAACAAGCTTCAACAAATTCAAGATCAAAGTCATACCATGCATCTTTTCTGATCACAGCACTATGAAATTAGAAGTCAGTCACCAGAAAAAATCTGGAAAGACCACAAATACATGGTTATTAAATAAGATGCTAGCAAACAATGAGTTAACTGGGAAATAAAAGAAGAAATTAAAAAGTACATGGCAACAAATGAAAATGAGAACACAATGGTTGAAAACCATTGGAATGCAGCAAAAGTGGTTCTAAGAGAGAAGTTTATGGCTATACAGGCCTCATAACCTTACACCTAAAGGAGCTAGAAAAACAACAAACAAAAACTAAAACCAGCAGAAGGAAGGAAGTAATAAAGATTACAGCAGAAATAAATAATAGGGATGTCTTGGTGGCTCAGTTGGTTAAGCATCCAACTCTTGATTTCGGCTCAGGTCATTATCTCCTGGTCATGGGATAGACCCCTGGGTCAGGCTCTGCACTGACAACAGGGAGCCTGCTTGGGATTTTCTCTTTTCCAATCTCTCTGACCCTCCCTCACTCCCACACACACAAACTCTCTCTCTCTCTCTCAAAATACATAAACATTTTTTAAAAAGTATATATAAATGATATAGAAACCAAAAAAACCCAAAAAACCACAAAACCAAAAAACAACAGAACAGATCAAAGAAGTGAGGAGATGTTCTTTGAAAAAAAATCAATGAAATTGATAAACCTCTGGCCAGACTTAAGAAAAAAAAAAGGACTCAAATAAATAAAATCACAAATGAGAGAGGAGAAATAACCAACACAACATAAATACAAACAATTGTAAGAGATTGTTATGAAAAACTATATGCCAACAAATAGAATAGCCTAGAAGAAATGGATAAATCTCTAGAAACATATAACCTACCAAAACTGAAACAGAAAGAAATAGAAAAATTTAACAGACCAATTACCAGCAAAGAAATTGAACCAGTAATTTAAAAATTTCCAACAAAAGTCCAGGACCAAATGCCTTAACAGGCAAATTCTATCAAACATTTAAAGAAGAATTAATACCTATTCTTTTCAAACTATTCTAAAATACAGAAACGTTACCCTGATACCAAAATGAGATAAGGCTAGCACCACCAAAAAACAAAACAAAACAAAACAAACAAAAAAAAACTTCAGGGTGATATTTCTGATGAATATAGATGCAAAAATTCTCAACAAAATACTGGCAAACTGACCTGAATCCAACAATACATTAAAAAATTCATACACCACAATCAAGTGGAATTTATTTGTGGGTTGCAGAGGTGGGTCAATATTTACAAAACATCAATAAGAGCAAGGATAAGAACCATATGATCATTTCAATAGATGCGCAAAAAGTATTTGACAAGGTATAGCATCCATTCATGATAACAACCCTCAGCAAAGTAGACTTAGAGGGAACAGACCTCAACATAATAAAGGCCATATATGAAAAACCCACAGCTAAAATGGGGAAAAACAGCACTTTTCCCCTAAGGTCAGAAACAAGACAGGATGTCTGTTCTCACTACTTTTATTCAACATAGTACTGGAAGTCCTAGCCACAGAAATCAGACAACTATAAGAAATAAAAGCCATCCAGATTGGTAAGGAAGAAGTAGAACTTTCACTATTTGCAGATGATATGGTACTATACATAGAAAACCTGACAGACTCCACTGAAAAGCTGCTAGAACTGATAAATTCAGTAAAGTCACAGGATGCAAAATCAGTGCACAGAAATCTGCTGAATTTCTATGTACCAACAATGAAGCAGGAAAAAAGAAATTAAGAAAACCAATTCCACTTACAATTTCACCAAAAATAATAACATTCCTAGGAATAAACCTAATGGAAAAGGTGAAATACCTGTATTCTGAAAACGATAAAACACTGTTGAAAGAAATGGAGGACGACACAAAGAAATGGAAAGACCTCCGTGTTCATGGATTGGGAGAAGAAATACAGTTAACATTTCTATACTACCCAAGGCAATCTACATATTTAATGCAGTCCTTATCAAAATACCAATAGCATATTTCACAGAACTAGAACAAACAATCCTAAAATTTGTATGGGACCAAGAAATACCTCAATCTTGAAAAAGCAAAGCAAAGCTGGAAACATCACAATTCTAGACTTCAAGTTATATTATAAAGCTGTAGTAAAAAAACAGTATGGTACTGGAACAAAAATAGACATGCAGATCAATGGAACAGGAGGAAAAAGCCCTGAGATAAATTCACAATTATATGATCAATTAATATGTGACAAAGCAGGAAAGAATATCTAGTGGAAAAAAGACAGTCTCTTCAACAAATGGTGTTGGGAAAACTGGACAGCAACATAATATGAATTAAACTGGGCCACTTTCTTACACCATATACAAAATAAATTCAAAATGTTATAAAGACTTAAATGTGAGGCCTGAAACCATAAACATCATAGTAGAGAGCACAGGCAGTAATTTCTCTCATATTGGCCATTGCAACATTTTTCTAGATAGTTCCCCTGAAGCAAGAGAAACAAAAGCAAAAATAAACTATTGGAACTAAATCAAAATAAAAACTTTCTGCACAGCAAAGGAAACAATCAACAAAACTAAAAGGCAACCTTCTAAATCAGGGAAGATATCTGCAAATTATATATCCAATAAAGACTATCCAAAATATAAAAAGGACCTAAAAAACTCAACACCCAAAAAATAAGTAATCCAATTAAAAATGGGCAGAAGACATGAACAGACATTTCTTCAAAGAAGACATACAGATGGCCAACAAACACATGAAAAAATGCTCATCATAAGTTATCGAGGAAATGCAAATCAAACCTGCAGTGCAATATCACCTCATACCTGTCTAAGTGACTAAAAAATGCAAGAAACAACATGTGTTGGTGAGGATGTGGAGAGAAAGGAAGCTTTGTGCATTGTTGGTGGAAATGCAAACTGATGCAGCCACTGTGGAAAACAGTATGGAGGTTCCTCAAAAAGTTAAATATAGAATTACCCTACAATCGAGCAATCATGCTACTGGGTATTTACTTCAAAAATACAAAAATATTAATTCAAAGGGATGCATGCACCCCTATGTGTATAACAGCATCATTTATATAATAGCCAAACTATGGAAGAACCCCAAGTGTCCAGTGATAGATGAATGGATAAAGAAGAGTTGGTATAGGCAGAGAGGGGGAATATTATTCAGCCATGAAAAGGATGAAATTGTGCCATGTGCAATGACATGGGTGGAGCTAGAGAGTATTATGCTAAGAGAAATAAGTCAGAGAAAAATAAATACCAAATGATTTCACTCATGTGAATTTCATTCATGTGGAATTTAAGAAAAAACACACGAACAAAGGATAAAAATGAGAGAGATGAACTGAGAAACAGAGTCTTAACTATAGGGAACAAACTGATGGTTGTCAGAAGGGAGTGTGGTGGAGGGTGGGTGAAACAGATGGTGGGAATTAAAGACTGCACTTGTTATTATGAGCACTGGGTATTGTATGGAATTGTAGAATCACTATATTGTACGCCAAAACTAATACAACACTGTATGTTAACTAACTGGGATTAAAATAAAAACTTAAAAATAAAGTTCATTCTGGGCACCTGGGTGGCTCAGTCAGTTGAACGTCTGACTCAAGATTTCAGCTCGGGTCATGATTCCAAGGTCGTGGGATGGAGCTCTGCTTTGGGCTCCACACTGAGTATGGAACCTACTTGAGATTCTCTCTCTCCTTCTACCCCTCTCTGCACCTTTCTCTCAAAATAGAATGGGATGGAATGGAATGGAATGGAATGGAATGGAATAGAATAGAATAGAATAGAATAGAATAGAATAGAATAGAATAGAATAATATAAAAGTTCAAAAAACAAAGGATAGTTAACACTTCAAAAAAAGTAAGTAAAACAAACCAAACAAAACAGAAAAACAAAGTAAAATAACCTGCTAAGATCTTATGGTATGGCATGGTTTCTCCCTGTTCCTCCAGGCCACCAATGTCCCCATCAACCCTGTGGAGTTCAACCTAGGCTTCATGGTGTGTATGATACCCAAGTTGTAGTGGGCAGCACTTCTAGAAGTGACTGATACCTTGCATCTGCTGGAGGTGCCCAAAGGGCCAATTGAGGAGAATGAGAGTGATGAGAACTTTCTGAGGAAGTTGTACCACATGGTGCTGAAGGTGCATATGCCGGAGGGTGCCCTGCAATGCCCCAGCATGCTGCCGAGTGATGAGAAACAAAGACTTAATCATATCAGACACCATTTTCTCCTTCTGTGACCCTACGTGTCTTTATTTATGTACATCCTGCTTGCTACTTCAGTCATGTGTATGCCCAACCTTTGACCCAATGACATAACAAGCAAGGTCTTGAACTCAATATTATAGATTTTTTCTCATTAATGAGAATGGTTTTTGTTTAAAACCAAAACAACAACAACAACAACAGCACTTCTGTTTCCCTCAACAGTTGCCCTTTACCCAACACTCAGGTCTCCAAATGAAGTGGCATAGTAGGATTTTGTTAAGATTCTTGAAGAAATGATTTTTTTTAAGTCACAATACCCACATTGTCTAAAATATAGACATTTGCAAATCTTTAAGAAACACATGACAGTGTTCATTCATATTTAAACAAAATAAGAAATGAACACTGGTGACTCACCTTAAGAGAACATGATTAGCTAAAGAGACTAAAAGGAATGTGAGAAACTTTGTTTCTGCTAGGTACTAGCTGTGGTATCTCAGTCTAAGTACCACTTTCCTTTGTATGGAAGAGTAGACTGGTTTAGTGAACCAGCTGCAGCTTCCAGAGAAATGCAATGGAATGTGGGTAATGGTTTCCATCGTGCTGTCTTCTGGTTCAGGGAATGCACGTGTGCTGCTCTTCAGGAAAGCTTTTTGCAGAAGTCACCTTCAGAAGTAGTGTTAGCATTCTTTTTCAAGACTACTTCACATTCCTTTATCACTTCAAGTAGAATGCAAGTTTTCTGTTTGTTTTCTGTTTTTTTGTTTTGTGGTGGTCATTCGATTTCATTTTTTAAAAACATAAGTCCGAACTTCAGTGCCAGTGAAAAGAAACTCTTCTAAGTTATCTACTTTGTGCCCACATACATTGTGCCTAGATGTCATATGCCACTGGCTTTACTCTGAAGAAAAAACGAGGAAGGCTTTTAGAATTTGGGCATTTGCACATTAAAGTCTAAATTCTGCACTGGAGGTGTTTACTGCTGTATGCCAGGCATATTTTTATTTTAATAAATACCTTTGAGGGGAAATTCGTACAATCAAACAACATCATGGCACACACAGTTAAATCCTAAGGCAAAAGTGGGGGAAAGAGATCATTGCACTATAAGTTGAGATAACTGAGTGCTTTTCTAGGTCCTATAGTAACTAGCTTTGTGACCTTGAGCATGTGACTCATCTTCCCTAGGTCTCCATTTTTTTCTTTCAGTAAGCAAAATGAGGATGTTTTTACTCTCATTTATATTATACTTACCTTCCAAAATGCCTCCAATTTTAACATTGTTAGGTATATGTGCATATATAAGTAATAGTTAAAAATGCATAGTAAATATTTAATAAAAGTATAAAAAGCTTATCCATATTTATCAATTTGCTAGTCTACTGTGATACGCTAGTTGGGCTATTGATGATTCATCCAGTGTGTTTTATGTTTCATATAATATGCTTAATCAATACACAAGTCTTTCTTACAAGTTTTTAAGAAAGAAATTATTTTGAGTTCTCGCAACATTATTGTACATCCACTTCCACTTTGCATTAGTAAACAAAGAAAACTGTTTTCCTTGTGACTGAAATTAGAATTTGGTGACTAACATAAACATATGTAATGTCAGTCATGCTGTCAAAATCAAAAGTATGGGAAGAACTGGAAATAATGATTAAAGGCAGGAACTGATAATCGACTAGGTGCATTTTCTGAGTCTCAATCCTTTTATTAAGGCTGTGAAATTACCCTTGATTTCAACAAAAGGATTTTGAAGTGCATTAACTCGCAATCTCCATGAGGCCAATATTTCTTTTGTTCATGGTTTTCTCCCAGAACCTAAAGCAGTGCTTGCATATTTTAGGTGTTTTATGCATATGTGATTCAACAATGCTTTTTCATTGAGTTTTCTGTCCCAGGCCATTATAGTCCATCTTGTCCTCCCCCACTGAAAGTGAACTCTTGTTGGGGCGCCTGGGTGGCTCAGTCGGTTGAGTGTCTGACTTCGGCTGGGTCAAGATCTTGAGGTTCCTGGGTTCAAGCCCTGCGTCAGGCTCCATGCTGACAGCTCAGAGCCTGGAGACTGCTTCAGATTCTGTGCCTCCTTCTCTTTCTGCCCCTCCCCTGCTCACACTCTATCAACAATAAATAACTGTTAAACTTTTTTTTTAAAAAAGGAAATGACTTGTTCCCCTATTATGAAGTGTATTTACAGATTTTATTTGGAAAGTTTGCGTTTTTCATTCTCTGCTTTGACTTTATGAAACCCCAATAGTCAGATTTGAATCTCAGTCTTGCTACTTGTAGACTATGTCTAATTTAGTATTACCTACACTGTTTCAGAGTGTACTCTGAATCTGTTGAAATCTTTAAAACTAACCTGGACTTCCTTTGTAGGTTTCCTTCAAAGAATGTACAATCTGCAGTCAGAGGAGAGAGAAAAGTTACTAAGTATATTAAAATTTCACAAAGGCTTCAGCAACAAAAGAAAAATACGATCTGTTAAAGAAAGTTTCATTTTAAACCTCAGAAAGATGACAATCAATCATAGCTCCTTTACCCAGAATATTTTGTAAGTCACTAAAATTATGAAGATAAAGTAGAGATATTTGTTATGAGTCTGCTAAAATATCCTGTTAGTAATATGACTAAAACATTGTACACTTTGATAACAGAAGTGCACTTCTATGTTGTCCAAATTGTACATGGATTTATATAAATAGTCTTTGATAAACTATATTAAAAAGTGAACACCTACCTTTCTTTAAGTTTTTATTTCAATTCCACAATTTAGTGATTCAGTACTTCCGTACATCACCCAATGCTCATCACAAGTGTCCTGCTTAATCCCCATCGTCTACTTAATCCATCCTCCCACCCACCTCCCCTCTGATAATCATTAGTTTGTTCTCTATAGTTAAGAGTCTGTTTCTTGGTTTGGCTTTCTTTTTTAAGCCCTTATGTTCATTTGTTTTGTTTCTTATATTATACAATATGAGTGAAATCATATTGTATCTGTCTTTCTCTGACTGCCTTATTTCACCTAACATAATACTCTCTAGCTCCATCCATGTCATTGCAAATGACAATATTTCATTCTTTTATATGGCTGAGAGATAGATAGGTAATGTGCCCTTATATATATTCTTATCCATTCATCGAATCGATAGAAATTTGCACTCTTTCCATAATTTGGCTATTGTAGATAATGCTGCTATAAACATTGAGGTGCATGTATCTCTTCAAGTTCGTATTTTTAAATCCTTTGGGTAAATACCTAGTACTGTGATTGCTGGATAGTAAGGTAGTTCTATTTTTAACTTTTTGAGGAACCTCCATACTGTTTTCCAGAGTGGCTGCACTGGTTTGCATTCCCACCAACAATGACAGAGGGTTCCTCTTTCTCTGCATCCTCCCCAACACCTGTTGTTTTTTGTATTGTTAATTTTAGCAATTATGACTGGTATGAGGTGATATCTCATTGGAATTTTGATTTGTATTTCCCTAATGATGACTGATGTTCCATTCTTGGCCAGTTTTACAAAGATTATTCTTATTCTGCTTTATTTTGTGGAAAATAATGCTAAAGTAAGACATAGCAATGAACTTTTGGCAAACAAATATTGGAATTTGAACATAATTCATATAACATTGTAAACTTTATGCCTATTGATTCCTGATACTGAACAAGGTAATATTAACCTTGGTATGAAGAGGTGCTAAAAGCAGATGTGGTACTTGACTCCTTGGACTTTAATGTCATTAGGAAGAGAAGCAAAGGCAGCCAGTTAAATCAATGAACAGGTAAGGAAGGGGTGAGGTTACTGGATGTAATACCTCTACATTGGTTGGCCTTGGGTTTGATGGGGAACAAAGAGAGATATTTGAACTTATACCTCCATATAGTTAAAAAGATCAAATAAGTCCCAATAACACTTAATTTTGTCAGGTACCAAATCATAAAATAAAAAATAAATTAACCATTGACCTCTAAACATCAAAACTACCATTAATAATGATTATAAGTAATGTTAAAAACTAACCATATTGAGAGAATCAGTGTAAAAATGCACTATTTATCATGTTCAAGAGGGGCATAGTCAAAAGTGAGGCATAGCAAGATAATCAAGGCATGGATGTAGTTGGTATTTCTTAAATCTTATTTTAGTTCTGCATGTTTTATTTCAAAAGGGATAAAATTATATCTAATACATGAAGTTGATAATTCTCTTTGCATTCATCATAGATATTGTTTTTTTTTTTCTAAATTAACAGCCTGATTATGCAAATATCATAGAATTTTAGCCAGTGAATCACTTTATTCAGGTTTCAGTTAAACATGCTTTGTTAGTGCCAGAGGTTATATGGACTTGTGAATTTGCTTCCTTTTTGTGTCATGAATTGTAAAACTGATTAATTGGACCAGTTTATTAGCTTTGGAGCCCTACAGGAAGAAACGTACTTCATAGAAGAATGATTGCTTTAGGAAGCATAAAATTAAGGAATTGAACACATGAACAGTAAAAGATCTTTTCCTTAGAACAATGTTCATCCTCTGATTAAAGGAATCATTTAAAGCTGAAAATACAGAATTGTACCCTTAGCATTTTTTAAGTGTTTATGCTACTTTGGTTATGGTGCTTCATTAAAATGAGGCATAGAAAGAAAAAGGGCATTTATAGATTGTTGCAAAAGCAAATCTGTAGGGTAAAATAGAACTGGCCCTGTGTACTGTATACTACTTAATTCACATTTTTACTTCATATATCTTCAACTACATTGTTTTACAAAATTAAACATGGAATCTTCCAGATGCCCTTCTTAAATACACACTTAATCCTATGGAGGAAAAAAAATATTTTGGAGAACAGAGAGCTTCTAAAGCATAGAAAGAAAAGAAAAACCAAAAAACAGCAATATCCTAATATATCTATAATTACTACTTCTTCCTGGTTTCCACTAATATTAGGCTCAGTCCAGATTTTCCCATACTCTGACCCTAAACTGTCATTTATGTCATCATTATGACTTTTGATATTAAAAGCATAATGACTCCATCCTTTTGCCCAACTTGTTCTTTAGATAAATTAGCCCTAGTAAGATCCCATGATGTATGTGGAGATTATAGGAACATAACTGTTACAGGATTATAGTTTTGAAATAACCCCACCTCTAGCTCCAGGCTCGTGTGGTGTCTAAATGGAGAGTAGCTCAATTGGATGGGGGCTGGCCAGAT
This sequence comes from Leopardus geoffroyi, assembly GCF_018350155.1. Lineage (NCBI taxonomy): Eukaryota > Metazoa > Chordata > Mammalia > Carnivora > Felidae > Leopardus > Leopardus geoffroyi. The sequence goes on from NC_059329.1 coordinate 78,608,536, forward strand.
GTGGGACAACCATCAGGTGGATGCCTGTGGTGTGGGAGGTGAAAGAATTCACCTGAGGCAAAACAAAGGAGAAAGACGTTTATTGAATACACAGCAAGGGGGCAGCAGGCAGGACAGCAGAGGAGAGGCTGTCTGCAATGAGGTTAGTGGGCAGGGCTGTTTTTAAAAGGGGAGGCTGAAGAGATATGGCGACATATAGAATTCTCCCCTTTGTGGTAACTGTGCCCGGTTGTAAGTAGCCCACTGGTCAGTGAGGGCCTGTATCTTGAGGTGGGTCGCCTGATGGGCCTTTTCTACATTCCATTGCTCAAGACTGTTTGCCTGGAAGCAACCTCCACACCTAGGATCATTGCTTTATCTCTGGGGAAGGAAATGAAACATTCTTTCCAAAACTGTCAATGTTCCTCCCTATTTTCCTCAATGGCCTGTTTAAAGAAAAAATAAATAAATAACAAGAAGAAATAAGTGAGGGAAATGAGTGTCAGAGAAAGTGGAGTAAAGAGAAATACGCTTTAGGTAATTGTCAAAACCCCCTGAAACATGTTTCTGGAAGAGTCTGAACTCTTTCAAGGATTGATTAGTTCTACCTGCTTCATGACCTGCAACCTATTCCACAAGACATATAAACTGTAGAGTGTTAAAATGTTTGTAATTTACTATATTTAGGGACATGACATTCAATTTTTAAAGAAGGATACTATATTTACATTTTTAGTCTTATAAGTTAACAGAATAAATGTAGATTACATGATGTTTGAGGACAGGAATTTTATGTTCTCCTCACTAACCCAGCATGTTGCCTCCAACCATTTTATTTTTATCTAATGCTATTAAATAACTCATATTGAGTCGGTTGATTGATTCGATTTGTGATATCCTGGTGACAACTGAAATCACATTTTCTCTTCATACCTAATGTTGAGGAATAAGATGTTAATGCATTAAAATATGTTATGTTGCTCTCTGCTCAGTAAAATACCATATCTGTAGTTTATAATAAAGTTTAGGGAAAGATTTATCATTTGATTCATAATTAACTTTATATAATAGATTTAAGCTTGGAATTGGAAAGAAAAAAATAACTTCAAGTAGACAATTTGTTCAACTAGAAATTGATAGAGTAGAATGTTTCTAAGGAAGCAATTACGTACTAAAACCAAGTCCATTGAAAATCTGTCTTGAATGATGAGGTGAAACGCAATGAAGATAATGTTGTTATTGCCTGTGGCTCATTTGCCTGAGATTGCTGGTAACCAAGATCCTGATTTGGAACTAAATTGTCCATCTAAAGGTGCTGACCTGATACAGTGAGTCCCATTACCAACCTCTGCAGTATAATAGACTGTTAAATGTGAATTATGAATTTCAAACGATCAGATGATCCTTTATTTAACCTAACTTCAGAGCCTGATTTATGTTGATGTCATCAGTGCAGTTGTTGACTGTTGACATTCTCTTTTACAACTATTTCAGGGAATTAATGCACAGTTAGTTATTCACAAAGCTTTGATAAATTAGTGAGAATTATTATTGTTATTATTATTATTATTATTATTGGCAACAGTGAAGATTTTCTTACAGGGAAGTAATACATTGACCAGCCCATACTGTATTTTCATTTCTCATTATTAATGAATAAACTGGCATTCTAGTTTATACTGTAAATCCTTGTGAATTTAGTTAGTAGGAACTCTTCTCCTTTTCCCTACTCACCCATATTCCCATCAGGGCATCCTAATAAATATCAAGAGACTGGACCTATAAGTTCTGGTCTATGCCAAACTGAGTACAATTTATGCCCAAATAATATGACCTTGAGCTCTTTCTTTTGAGGCTGTCTTTCTTCCCTGATAAATCCATTAGATCTTACTCTGAAATATTTTCCTTTCTCAAGCACAGACGCAGCCCTCATTTCTTGAAATCCATGTTTTATCATGTCTCCAGTCCAACAGAAGGATGATTGATGACAATAATTGGAAAGCATATGTGAGGACAATAAGAGTACATATTCCTCAGATGTTTCTGTGGTAACACTAACTCTTAATAACATTATTGATAAGCTTGTGGAAATTTATCATCACCTGGAGATTCTTCAAGTTCAGTATCCTCAAAACACTATATATGTGTGCTTTCTCTGAACATAAAAACACAGAATTCTCACTCAAATGCTTTGGGGAAGAGTTCTTAAGAGTTACTATCAGGGGCGCCTGGGTGGCGCAGTCGGTTAAGCGTCCGACTTCAGCCAGGTCACGATCTCGCGGTCCGTGAGTTCGAGCCCCGCGTCAGGCTCTGGGCTGATGGCTCGGAGCCTGGAGCCTGTTTCCGATTCTGTGTCTCCCTCTCTCTCTGCCCCTCCCCCGTTCATGCTCTGTCTCTCTCTGTCCCAAAAATAAATAAACGTTGAAAAAAAAAAAAAAGAGTTACTATCATATGCAAATGTGGCCAAAACTAAAACTATTATTTCCACTTATTCCCCAATTCTCCTCCCCTTCTACTTGGTAACAGCACTATTTCCAAACATTTTCTTTCTCTACTGAATTTAAAAATAAATACCTGTTATGTAAGGTTTAGCTGTTGGTAATATTTCTAATGAATTTAGACAGCTGTACTCACCTTCTGATAATCTACATACCTTCAAACTCCTCCCATGCAAATTCTTCAAAATTAAAGATTCTAGAATTTGAGGATTTTATTTTAAACTTCAGAGCCAGTCATTTTCTAATTATGTTGAATAACTGGCACATATACTGACACAGTACATATTGTGGATAGTATTCTTCTCATCATGATTATTTAGTTTGAAAAGAGATAAAAAGTGCTTTTCACATCTGTAGTACCACTAAAGTTTGGTTCAGCTAAAACTATCCTTCATAATATGTGCAACTTAAAAGATGGATCTGGTTTCAGCTCAGAGATGTAAACTTAAAAACTATAAACAAATGTTTCTCTTGATTGCAACATAAAGCTGAAGTCAGAGGGCAATCATTTCAACCCAGATCTGTAAAGAGACAGAACCTACAGGAAAAAACACAATCCAAAAATCTGCTCACCTGACACAGACAGTGTGGCTTCCATATAAAGCAGTAAGAAGAATTCAACTAAGAATGTTTTATCAAGTTTCTAAATTCCACATGTAGGCCACAGTGGGCAAAGCCTCTGAGGGCTACAGATACAGGTGGATTTGTATCCCATTATATATACTTTCCTCCATGAAACTCCAGGCATTCATAAGTAAGAATGGGGGAAATGGCAGATAATTACAACAAACCTCTTTCATGGAATTTTAGACTTTGGGGGCCATGTGGTTGGTGTCTGTGACATCTTCTTAACTCTTCCATTGTATCAAGAAAATAGACATAGACTACACATAAATTAAAGGGACTCTGTTTTAATAAAACTTCATTTATAGATATTTAAATTTGAATTTCATGTAATTTAATGTTCTACAAAATATTTTTAAAAATGTAACATTATTCTTACCTCTCAGGCTGTACAAAAACAGGCAGTGTCCTGCATTTGACCTGTGGACTGTAGTTTGATAAAGTTTCCCTAACATTTGAATGTTTAGATTCTAAAAAGAAAGTAATGAGGTTTGTATTAATTTTCTATTGTTGCTTTAACAAATCACCACAAATCGAATGGCTTATGGCGACACAAACTTAGCATCTTAGAGTTGTATATGTCACGAGTCTGGGCACAGTATGGCTCATCTGGTTCTCTGTTCTGGACTTCATTGGGCTGAAATAAAGGTGTCAGCAGAGAACTTCATTTCCTTCTGAAGTCTCTAAGGGAGACTCTTGTTCCAGGCTTATTTCAGTTTATTGCCAGAATTCAGTTCCATGTGGTTGTAGGACCCAGGTCCCTGTTTCCTAGGTGGATATCAGTGGAGAGCCTCCTAGTTTCTAGAGGCACCCACATTCCCAGGCTCATGGAACCCTTCAGACCTAGCGATAGGAGATGATGTCCCTTCACATTTCAAATCACTCCGAGTCTTCTCTTCCTTCTCTTCTCTGATGCATCACTTCTTTCGTCATCTCCTCTGTTGCGTTGTTCCAACTTCTTGCCCTTGTTAAGGCCCATGTGTTACTGAGCCTACGTGAATAATCCAGGAACATCTCCCTTTCTTAAAGTTGTCTGATTGCCAACATTAATTCCATTAGTAAAGTCTCTTTTGCCATGTAAAATAACATATTCACAAACATAATAACCAGGGTTTAATGCAGATCATAGGGTGGGGAAAGGCAAAATCCACAAGGTCCATGCCACCATATACTATTTTGACCAAAACCATCTAGGCCTACAGCCTTGCCAAATTGTTAAAAGATCCAATCCTTTCACCCCGTTCCTTTCTTTATAGCACTATATCTCTGCCTAAAGGGATGTTAACATATACATACAAAAAAAATTAAAAATTAACCCTGTATTAAAGTTTAGCAAGGATGTAATTATTCTTTATATATACATATATATGTGTGTGTGTGTGTGTGTGTGTATATATATATATATATATATATATATATATATATATGTATGTATATATATATGGCCTGTATAGTAGGCTGCCTGTTGAGCAATCCCACAAGCTGGCAGCATGAATTTCATAGGTAAGGGATATGAGCAAATTTTTGTGAACTGCTGTTGCAAGAAATAATTTCAGTGAATATCTCTGAAATGTACCAAAAATGTAATTTGAAACTCCAACTAAAAAGTCAGCAAGAACCATTATAGTTGCATTCTTGGAAGAAAAACAATTTTAATGGTGAGAATTTATCCATGCCTCTGTTTTGGGTTTCTAAAATGACCTAGAATCATTTTAAGGCAGCCCAGCCTCCATTAATCAAGTGAATTCAAGGCAACAAATGGAAATTAACTTCTAACTTTGCTGTATTCAGTTATTCCATATAGTCAGAGAATTAGTTTTTAGAACTACACAGAGAATAGTTCTGGATACATCGTAGGTACCGACTATATACATGTTGATTGGTTACCATATCATAGAGAGTGGTCACATGAAAGAACAGAAATAACTTTGTGGAAAGTTCTGGGTTTTAGTTTTGGCTCCCCTCTTTGTTCTTAGGTCCCAAACACTCAGGACCTCAATGTTCTGATAACAAGATTAAAGATTTTGGACTAGATCAACACCTCATGTTCAAAAATGCATCTTGGTAGCAAACACTTTAATGTGTACACTTGAAAAGATTAAAGTACTCATAATCAGGTAACTTCCTCAACTTGATAAAGAGTATCTCCAAAAACTTGCAGTTAATATGATACTAAATGAAGAGAAACTCAAAGGCTGGAACAAGGCAAGGATGTCTCCCTCTGACCACTCCATTTCAATATTCTACTGGAAGTTGTAGCTAATGCAGTAAGAGAAGACTAGGAAATAAAAGGTATGCAGATTTGAACGGAAGACATAAAACTGCCTTTGTTTGCAGATAACATGATCATCTATGTATAAAATCTGAAAGAATCAATTAAAAATAACTTCTGGAACTAATAAGTGATTATAGCAAGGACAGAATACCAGGTTAATATATAAGTCAATCATGTTCCTGTCTACCAACAATGAACAAGGAGAATTAGAAATTAAAAACTCAATATTATTTATGTTAACATAGAAAAAATTGAGGCGTGCCTAGGTGGCTCAGTTGGTTAAGCAGCCTACTCTTGATTTCCGCTCAGGTCATGATCTCATCATTCGTGAGTTCAAGCTCCACTTGGGGCTCTGTGCTGACAGTGTGAAGCCTGCTTGAGATTCACTCTCTGTCTCCTCTCTCTGTTCCTCCCCCACTTGTGCTCTCTATTTCTCAAAATAAATAAATAAATAAACTTATAATTTATAAATAGAAATTTATTTATAAATTATAAGTTTATAAATAAATACGTTTATTTATTTATTTATTTATTAAATAAACTTTAAAAAGTTTAAGAAAAAAGAAAAACTGAAATACTTAGGTATAAATTTGTCAAAACATGTACAAGATCTGTAGGAAAAAACCTACAAAACTCTGATGAATAAAATCAAAGAACTAAATAAATGGAGAGATAATCCACATTTATGAAGAGGAATGCTCAGTATTATCAAGATTTTAGTTCTTCCCAAATTGATTTATAGATTCAATGCAATCCTCATCAAAGCACTTATAAACAAAGTCAAACAAGTCAGACATAATTGCAATACAGTCAACACTTAGAGGAGAATCATGTCTCTCAACTTCTATGAAAGCATGACAATAAGTACATTATTTACTTTGTTGACCTTCAGCTTGTGTCTGTGTAAAATTCTTTGCTCTGCATATCACACTTTCACATACTGGTAGAACAGTATTATTTCATGTTCCAGGAAATGTGTTCGCTTTTTGATGTAGGCTTAACAGGATGCTATCTATGCCTCTTACTTCTTAGTTGAACCCTACTCTGTGACCCAGTAAGCCAAAATTTTGTTATCTCTCAGTTGTCATTGTAATAGTATGTGTGTATTTGTGTGTGTGTGTGTGTGAGTGTGTGTGCGTAATCATGCATAATCATTAGTAGTTTATGAGACAGAAGTGTGCACATCAATTGAGATAAAATGAATTCCCAATTATTGGTTCCCCAAACTAACTTGGTATAATAAACATCAAGTGAGGATAATCTTAAGACATATGTATTATTGAGCTTTACAAATGAAATTTATATTTTTTAAGTCATAGGTGATTACTAGGTAATTGTATTTATCTTTAAAGCTTTCTAAGTGATTCTAAAGTCACCCAGATTGGAACTACTATTCCAGGTTTTCTCTTTCTAACTTTGAAAGATATATAAATGTGGGGCACCTGGGTGGCTCAGTCGGTTTACCGTTGGACTTCAGCTTAGGTCATGATCTCAAGGTTCACGGGTTCGAGCCCCGCGTCGGGCTCTGTGCTGACAGCTTGGAGCCTGGAGCCTGCTTCAGATTCTGTGACTTCCTCTCTCTGCCCCTCCCCACTTATGCTCTGTCTCTCTTAAAAATAAACAAACTTAAGAATAATTTTAAAAAATATATAAATGCTTGGTGCCACAATCTAAGTTCTTTATTTTTCCGGAACACAGTTTCAGTTTTCTACTGACAATCTGAAGTGACCAATAGCAGACAAACAGAAAAGTTTTAAATAAACAACCAATTTCGGTTTTCCTTTTTTTTTTTAAATTGTAACAGACTTATTAATTATATTTAATTGTAACAGGTAATCCATTAAGACAATCTCCATATTAATCAATTGAAAATGACCAACTACATGGATGTTTTAGTTTTTTATTTATTTGCTTCAGAATTTATTGAATATAGCTGAATTATGAAATACAGATAGTATCTGCTTAACAGTGCACTCATAAGAAAGCTGATTGTTACTAAACATGATGTTGGGAAGATGTAATCATAATATATTTGGGATCTATTAAGGTCATAAATGCAAAGCTGATAGTTGCAAAATCATGAAGTAAATGAAATGTGTCTTTGATACTCATTTATTGCTTGCATCAGCACACTTTAGTCACCGCCTAAGCCTCACCTTTCCCAGATGCTTATCACCTTTACATGTGATCTTGCCTTCTCATCTGTCATCATTTTCCTAAGTTGAGACCTGCCCAAGCCCAGTAGCAACTTTAGAATACTGAAAGGGAGACTCTGAAAGAAAAACTAGGCCATAATCATGAAATTGTAGGTCCCAAAATGCAGGGGACAGGAGGCTTAACGTTACAGAGGTTAACATTTCTATTTGCACAATTTCTATTATACCAGTATTCTTAAAATTTTATTCCATAATTTTTTAACAATTATGTTTTAGGGTTTTTTCTTTTGTTTAAAGTTTATTTATTTTTAGAGAGTGAGGGCCAGAGAGAGAGGAAGAGAGAGAATCCCTAACAGGCTTCACACCCTCAGTGTAGAGCTTGACATGGGGCTCAAACTCACAAACCATGAGATCATGACACGAGCTGTGGTTGGATGCTTAACCGACTGAACGACTCAGGCGACCCTAGGGTTTTTTTCTTAATTCTTCTTAACTTTTGGTGCTTTCAGTGGTTTCTGGCTAATTAAATCAATGTAGAAGTAAAAAAATGTGATAAAAATGTAAAAATAGCCTTTCTTATTTACTGTGAAAATATTGAGTACACTGCACCTTCTAGGCACTTTGCCACCAGAACATCTTTGAAAAGAACTGGCCATTTAATTATTGATTGTAAGATTCAAAGGTGTTGTCAATCTCGCCCAAATTTATGTATGTATATATATTCTATGTGATACATATCAAAATCTGAGAATGATATTTTGTTTTTGTTTTTTTTAAATTTTTTTTTTCAACGTTTATTTATTTTTGGGACAGAGAGAGACAGAGCATGAACGGGGGAGGGTCAGAGAGAGAGGGAGACACAGAATCGGAAACAGGCTCCAGGCTCTGAGCCATCAGCCCAGAGCCTGACGCGGGGCTCGAACTCACGGACCGCGAGATCGTGACCTGGCTGAAGTCGGAGGCTTAACCGACTGTGCCACCCAGGCGCCCCCTGAGAATGATATTTTGTAAGAAATGGAGAAGTTGATTCTAAAATTCATATGGAAATACAAAGACTGGTCATCTTGAAAAGGAAGAGCCAAGTTGAAGGATTTATATATTTTTTTAATTATTTTTTTTAAGTTTGTTTATTTACTTATTTATTTAGGGAGTGCATGAAGGAGGGGCAGAGTGAGAGAGAGAGAGAGAGAGAGAGAGAGAGAGAGAGAGAGAATCCCAAGCAGCCTCCACACTGCCAGAACAGAACCCGACGTGGGGTTCCAACCATGAGATAATGACCTGAGCCAAAATCAAGAGTCCGAGGTTTAACCGATTCAGCCATCAAGGAGCCCCAGGATTTATATATTTTTATCTCAAAAGTTACTCTCTTTATTAATCAAGACAACTTGCGGCATTGCCAGGAGGATAGAGAAATACATCAATAGAACATAATTGATATTCCAGAAATATGTCCACAGAAATATTCTAATTAATTTTCAAAGAAATAATTAAAATTAAATCAATGGGAAAATGCTAGTTTTCTCAGCAAATACTGATAAGACTACTTGATTCCCCATGGGGGAACAAAACTACAGACCCCTGCGTAAAATCATCTATAGAAATTAATTTGAGTTGGATCATACATCTAAAAGTAAATACTAAATCTATAAATCTTCCAAAAGAAAACATAATATCTTTGTGATTTTCAGTAAGCAGTAATTTTTTTTGGAAAAAGCACAAATAGCATTAAACATAAAAAGAGAAAAATGATAAATTGGGCTTAATCGAAATTAAAAACTTCTGTTCTTTGAATGGTATTAAGAAAATGCATAAGGAGGGGCGCCTGGGTGGCGCAGTCGGTTAAGCGTCCGACTTCAGCCAGGTCACGATCTCGCGGTCCGTGAGTTCGAGCCCCGCGTCAGGCTCTGGGCTGATGGCTCAGAGCCTGGAGCCTGTTTCCGATTCTGTGTCTCCCTCTCTCTCTGACCCTCCCCCGTTCATGCTCTGTCTCTCTCTGTCCCAAAAATAAATAAACGTTGAAAAAAAAATTAAAAAAAGAAAATGCATAAGTGAAACACAGACTGGAAGAAAATGTTCAAAAGTCATATATCTGAGGGGTGCCTGGGTGGCCCAGTTGGTTAAGCAACTGGCTCTTGGTTTCGACTCAGGTCATGATCTCATGGTTCATGAGTTTGAGCCCCATGTCGGGCTCCATGCTGACAGTGTGGAACCTGTTTGGAATTCTCTCTCCGCCCCTTCCCCTGCTAGGTCTCTCTCTCTCTCTCTCTCTCTCTCTCTCTCTCTCTCTCTCTCACACACACACACACATACACACAGTAAATTAATAAACATTAAAAAAGTAGTATGTCTGATAAATGACTTTATCCAAAATATATAAAGAACTCCCACTATTCAATAATCAAAGACAAAGAGTGCAGAAAAAATGGGGAAAAACTTGGATGTACACTTCAAAGGGAAAATATAAGCATAAACAATAAACACATGATAGATGTTCAACAGCACTAAATATCAGAGTAATGCAAAATAAAACCACGAGATTGCACCTTGCAGTTAATATAAATGCTAAAAGTAAAACGATGCAGGGAGAAGGGAGAGATCTCACATTGTAGAGGATATGGAACCATTAGAACTGGAATATGAAATGGTACAACCATTGGAAAACAGTTTAACAGTTTCTAATAAAATTACACATGAACCTACCCTACAACCCAGGAATTGAACTCATACATATTTATACAAGGTAATTAAAAACCTGAGTTCACAAAAAACTTTACAAAAATTATTCATAGCAATATTATGATAGCCAGCTACTGAAAAGAGACAAATGTCTATCAATGAGTTAATAGATACGCAAATTGTCGTGTACCTATATAATGGATTACTAACAGTGATGAAAAGGAATGAGCAGCTTACTGATTTATGCAGCAACATGGATAAATTTAAATACGTGTTAAAGAAAGATACCAAAGAGAAATGCTTACTGTCACCAACCCAAGACCTTGACACAGTCAGTAGGAGAGTCCAGACTACTTACTCTGGGGCCTCAGCATCCCCTGGGTCAAAAGGCTTGGGCCCGTTCTTTGCATACTAGAATACTGCACCTGTGTGTGCAGCCTGGGGCGGGGGACATTCTCTGTGACTAAGGAGACAGTTCTACTGTGAGAGAATGATGCCGGGTGACAATTCCCTCCTTGTCTCCCCATTTATTTTATTTGTTCCATGTGTTATCAGCTCGCTACTCCTAGCGCTGCTGGGCAACACGTCTTTGAAAGGGAAGTTTTATTCCTTCACTGACTTTTCCCATAAGAGGCTGGGACAAATAACATGGGCTCAGTGTCTCCGAGGATCCGATTCTTAGGCGGGAGATGCAAACAGCTGAAATATCTGCCCTTGGCCCACACAGGTGACCTGCACCTGCAGCACGGGTGGGCTCGCGTCACTCACTCTCCGGGACCCACCTGGTGCTGAGGCCCAGCGCCTGCAGGAGAGTAGTGCGCGGGTCTCCCCCTCCTCATCCTGTGGCTCCCCGCTGCCCCCGCTCTGTCACTAGACGCTGCAAGCCCTAACCCGCGGTGGGCAGAGATGGACTGAGGGACAGGCCCCACTGAAAACAGGGAGCGAGACCCGAGATGGTGTCCCCTGAGAGGCCAGTCCTGCTTGGGACTGTCTGGCACCCTGCTCCCTGACCTGGAGGGCACATTGTCACTCGCGCTGGGGGCAGCATGGGGAGAGGGAGGAGACCCAGCGATGGCCCTGTGCTGGAGTCTATGGGCTGCGCAACCATCCGGGGCCACCACAGATTCCCATGTGTCTAGGTGATGGGGAGGGGAGGGAGCCAAGAGAGAAATCTAACGTGTAAAACCCGCTTGTTAACCTGGAAGGAGGTGAGACTGGGAACGACTAGCAAAGGTGGAGGCAGGTGTCCCTTACCTGATTAAACGGTGTTTGGAAGAATAGTAGGATTGGAAGGGGAAAGATTTTGTTGTGTTTTCTAAATTGTCCATGAGAACAGAGACCTCAATCAGCTGTTTAATGATAATGTTCAGAATGCTAGAGAGGCCAAGTTTCCAGAAAGAAGTGGAACCTGAGATATCAAGTGTGCTTCTGTGGTCGCTTCTCTCTAGGGACATTTGTTGATTCTGGGCTTGAGAGGGAAGCTGAGAGTCCAGGCTTTATGCAAGCAGAGGAATACTGGTAGACAACAGAAATAGCAAAATTGTAGCAGTTTTACTGGGTTGGAGTGGCAAAATTGGAGCCTTACAGAGCCTCAGATGCACAGCCAATTATTGACACTTCAAGACATTTTCTGCATTCTCAACCTGCCTTGGGTGAAAGACTGTAGTGCTAATTTGAAAATCCGTGGACTTCAGAAATTCAGTGCATTTGAGTTTAGGACTTCGTGGGAGGGGCCTGGTGAAAGTCTTAGAAGGTTGTACTCTGAGAACAGGGGCAAACCAGAGGTAGAATCTCATAGAAAGCCATCACACTGTACTTAGTTCCTGATTGGCATAAGGCATAAGGTGATCTCCAGTGAGTGGAGAAGCCTCAATGCACTTAAGGAAAAATTACTGAAACTCAAAGACAAATGGAATATCTAGATGGATTAAAGATGTAAATGTGTCTCTCTTTTCCACGAGGAAAAAAAAAACCACTTTGTAATAATAAACAATGTTTATTATCTCATAGGTGAAGGTAAATTCTTTTAGGGGCATCTGCATGGCTCCGATTTCAGTTCAGGTCATGATCTCACTATCCATGAGTTCAAGCCGTGCCTTGGGCTCTGTGCTCATAGCTCCCAGCCTAGAGCCTGCTTTGGATTCTATGTCTCCCTCTCTCTGCCCTTCCCTGCTTGTGCTTTGTCTCTATCTCTCAAATAAATAAATAAACATAAAAAAATTCTTTTAAAAAGGCATAAATAGAACAAACAACACAGAAAAACACTATTGAATTTACTATATTAAAATTAAAGCTTGTTTTCTGCTTTCAAGACTCATGGAAGCTAAATATTGGAGTTTGGGACCCAATAGGATGGCCTGAATATTTAGCCAGAGTAGGTCTGCCCTCATAAGCCTAGCTTCCTCTGATCTCAACTTCTGACTGGATTAGGTGAATCAGGATTTCATGTAACTCTTCAAACTTAACTCAGATATACGATCTCAGTAGTTCTCAAATTAGCTCTCTCTTTTTTTTTTCGTATTTAATGTGCAGTGCTAAAAGAGAGGACAAAAATAAATAGAAACAAACCTATAGAGTATTCAGATAAGGGAATTACTATATAACCTTTAAAATTAGCAGACCTAAGAGTTAAAAGAAAATTTTAAAAAGCATGAGATTATGTCAGATGATAGTAAGCTAGTGAAAAGGAACGAACATAAGAAGTATGATTATCTTGAGAGTGCCATGCTATGACAATGGCACGCTGCATGGAGGGGCCCCTTGGGAGTGCTTCCAACCACAGTGTTGGTGTTCTCCCAACCCAGGAACCAGACATGCCAGTGAATGAGTCTTCCTTTGACTAAGTCATGGCAGTCTTTGATTCTCCTCAGCTGAGGTCTCAGAGCTGAAACAAACTGTGTCCATTTTACCTGAATTCTCAGCCCACAGAAACTGAGACTTAAAACAAGAAGAGTTCTAAACCACAGTTTTCTGTATAGATTTGTTCCATGGCTGTAGTAAGTGGAATACTGCTAAATTTGATGATTATATCCACTGATTTAACAATTTCATCAGAAGTCATACTTGTGCACACGGAGGCATAATGATGATCATTGTAGTATTTTTATAAAGATGAAAATCATAAAAAAAATATGCAGCAATAGGAGAATCCATACCAAATTAGTGGCATATATGTGCAATAATTTACTATTAACAGGGTCATAAAATAAAGCTATATATGTCAGCACAGATCATCCTGGAATAAAAATATCTAAGAGGATGCAGTAGAACTGGGCATGACTGTAGGTTTCCTGGTTTGGTGACACTGGAGAAGTCACTTTTTTCTTTGGACCCCACTTCCTACCTCAGGAAAATAAGGTTGTTTGTTGGTTTATTTGTTTTCTGGATAATTATGGAAATACCTTTCAGCTCAGAAATTTTTATAGTTCTATGATACAATCTTAGCTCAATTATTTACAAAACTTCAAACCAAAATTAATGTCTGCTTTTTGCTTATTCAATTTGATATTTACAAATGTGTATTCCTTAAACAAGAAAAGAGCACCTCTAGATAGACATACACTAAAAACATCAATACCAACAAAAGTTTTTGGAACTAACAGCAGACTGGCACAACATCTGGCTTCTAGGTTTATTATGTCTTAAAAGTCCATGATTTCCTTGCTCATTGTGTTCTTGCTAATGACACTGAGTTGAAGTAAATCAGGTGGAATCCCATAGGAGCTGCAGTGGTTGCTCTTAGTTGTGAATTTGGCAGGAGAGCTCCTCCTAGAAATGAGGAGGATAAAAAGGGTATCTTATAAAAATAACAGTAATATCATTTTCAGTCTAGGAGACACAAGAGATAAGGAAATAGGACATATTTTCTGTAGGGCTTTCTTGGGTTTGCGTACTAACATCCTTGACTTGCAATTGTATGGTACTGCAGGCCATTAATTAATTTGCATGCTAAGTATCTGTCCCTTAAACAAATCCTATACATTGGCATCACAAAACAATTGCAGGCAGAAAAAGGTCCCCATAAAGATGGTACTTGGCTGCAAAACATTTTGAAACTCAGTTTTTAAAGTCAGATCAACTAGATAATACAACTGACAGCAATTTTGGGAAAAAAAATTAATCCCTCCAGTGAAAACATATCAGTTAGTGTTCTCAGGCATCATTACATTATTAACTCACAAAGTGTGATCAGGTTTATTAAAATTTAAAGGAATGGCAGAGTTTGCTTTTTGTGTCTGACTAGATTCACACACTCCAAGAAAATAATTTCAGCATTAAGTAATGGCACATAACATTAATATGAATTTGCATGTAATAAATTTCCAAAAATAGAGTGTCATACTCTAGAATAAGTCCTAGAACGTACAGGCATTTTTATCTACAGCCTGATCATATCTGATCCTTCCTTGCTATTCTTTTAGCTGATCTTGCTGTAGAAAGGTAATATCCATGATGGGACTGTCAAAAGAGAAGAATTTTTCTAGCTGGTGTTGCATATAAATGTAGCTAATACTGTCTTATATTTGAATAAAAGCTCAGTAATGATAGTGAAACCATTATGGACTAAGAACTACTGACTAGGGGTCAAAGAAGTGTATATTGTTATACTAAATAACACTGGATAAACCACATGTCTCACTCTTATTTCTAAAATGGAGGAAAAAATCATGAGAATAGAAACACTTTAGACCCTTCTGGTATTATATTATATTAGTACATAAATATAAATAATATAAATGTATAATACATAGTGTTATATAAAATATATAATGTATAAATTATTTGTCATTAAAATTATGATTTTTAACAAGATTTTCCTTCAATTTGTGAAACTTAGAAAAAGGACAACCAGAAGGTAGGACAGTGCAGACATCCTGATGAAGCCAGTGGAACTCTTTGTGCCCACCTTCCAGAGCGCCTTCCAGAGCAGGGATCCCTATATTTGCATAAAATGTTTTATGTTAAACTTAATGCTGCTCAAGGTAATGCTGTTGTTGAGCCTAATGTAATTTTATTTTGCCAGTGTTGAGGACAAGGGTATCTTTACCTGGGGGTCAACATGGATTCACATGAAGAACAATACAGTCATTGCCACTGTCCATCATCTGGAGAAGAGGCTGTATTTCACACTTAATAACAAACCCAAGAATATGCGTCTAAAGATTAGTAGGGTTGGGGGGTGGGAATTCATTAGGTGGGTGAGGCATTTTCATTCCCTTGGAGGATTATAGAATGGGTTAGCAAGATAGTTGTTATCTCAACTATCTTGAACAAGATAGGGATGAGATCATAAATATTTGTTATGTTAATAATATTATACTTGTGACATATTGTAATCTTTTGCATCTCATGAAATAGTTCCTATAGTGCCATTCCCATTGTGCCTCCTAATGCTCACAAACCACTAAAGTCATAGGAATGCAAATTAAAGGAAGAGAACATGACCAACAGTATGATCAGGGATTCAGAGTATTCACACCATCAAATCTCCTCCTCTACCAACATATGGCCGTATTTCCCTTATGTAAAAGTGAAGATATAGAATTATACAATATAATAATTATAGATATATAATAGTTAATAATAATAATTTGGGCATCAGTTTCTTTATTTGTAATGGAATGAATAAAACTGAGCAGTGAATTCCAAACATTTATTTTCAGAAGAGGACTCTATTGAAGTTAGCACACATACAGAATCCCCATGTAAAACGCAGACAAAAGTAGAGTTGCCTTTTTGAATCGTATGTGAAAGCAACGAGGCTTGATTTGTGCCATTAAACAAACAAGAACAATAGTCAAACTCTAATACAAAATAAAACACCATGTTCTAAGAATTCCAGAGTATTTTTTTCTATGTGTTCAGGGAACAGAAAGCCCGATTTATATTCAAGATGATAGGAAAAGAGGGAAGGATCCTAAACACATTTTATAAAACATAAAAGATTTATATCAATTTACCCATGAGAAGAATGCAAAAAAGTAAAATGAGACAAAAGTAACATTTCAAGAATAATTGTAAAAATCCTAAATAAAATGCTAGTAAAAGGAAGTTTACAGCATTATACATAGAAAACACACACACAGGGGCTCCTGGGTGGCGCAGTCGGTTAAGCGTCCGACTTCAGCCAGGTCACCATCTCGTGGTCCGTGAGTTCGAGCCCCGGGTCAGGCTCTGGGCTGATGGCTCAGAGCCTGGAGCCTGTTTCCGATTCTGTGTCTCCCTCTCTCTCTGCCCCTCCCCCATTCATGCTCTGTCTCTCTCTGTCCCAAAAATAAATAAACATTGAAAAAAAAATAAAAAAAAAATAAATTAAAAAACACACACACACACACACAAAGTATGGTTTATCTAAACATCATAAACTTTGGTAAATGAAGGATTGGTGAAAGGGAACTAGGGATACAGTTGTTCTCAACAATGTTGGTGTGTGTATACATTGGTGAAATCACTATGTAGGAGAATTTGTCAATATGCATTTCAAAAATGCACAGTGCAGAGACTTAATGACCACTCCTATCTTATAAATATCCCTGCATGTGTGAACTCATATAAATAAAGATATTCACTGCAATGTTATTGTAGTAGCAAGAAATTAGAAACCATCTAAATATAATTTAGATAATTTATGAAAAATATGTCAGGGGCGCCTGGGTGGCGCAGTCGGTTGGGCCTCCGACTTCAGCCAGGTCACGATCTCGCGATCCGTGAGTTCGAGCCCCGCGTCAGGCTCTGGGCTGATGGCTCAGAGCCTGGAGCCTGTTTCCGATTCTGTGTCTCCCTCTCTCTCTGCCCCTCCCCCGTTCATGCTCTGTCTCTCTCTGTCCCAAAAATAAAATAAACGTTGAAAAAAAAATAAAAAAAAAATATGTCAAATGAAATTCTGTGCAACAGATAGAAATAACCATTCAGCTTCAATGAACAACATACAGTTTCCCATGCCTGTGACACCAGTATAAGATACCCGGTAACATCCCAGTTAAGAACTTTAACACCAACATGGAAAATATTCCAAGCACAATTAGCATTAATTAATTAATTAGCATTGTTACTCTTTTGTTGCATTTTTTTTTAATTTTTTTAAATTTATTTTTGAGAGAGAGAGAGTACTAGCGGGTTAGGAGCAGAGAGAGAGGGAGACACAGAATCTGAATGTTTTGTTATAATTTTAATGAGGCCAAGATTGAGGCTAGATTCATGAGAGCACAAATCTTTCTCCTGTGTTCTTCCTTTTCTATTTTAAAATAGGAAAACTCTCTGTTTTCACTTTTGAACAGCAAATGCCATCAAATGTCTACAAATAACCCTGCTCAAAGAATATGAGTCCTTGAAACTCTTATTTAGAATGTACTGCACCCCCCTCCATATTGATTCTGTCTGTAAATAAAATTCTTCAATAAAAGAATGGATCAATCACAAAAATCTTTCAACTGCCTGGTTTTATGTTGTTCAAAAAATGTACCAAATTAAGATTGTTCGGTTAGAATTGATCTTTCCTAACTCTATACCTGTAGTGTAGCTTCCAAATGAAAGTGTGATCTCTTTGATGGAAAGTGCTTTTCTTATCATTTTACAAATCTCCCATGGATTCATATGGCCCTAAAGAATATATATATATATATATATATATATATATATATATATATATATATATATTTATCTCCATGTACACATACATATGTATGTATGTGTGTGTAACTGAATTCATCTTTTCTTTTTTTTTAAAGTAGGCTCATGCCCAACATGCAGCCCAATAGCGAGGCTTGAACTCATAATGCTTAGACAAGACCTGAGCTGAGATCAAGAGTCGGATGCTTAACCAACTGAGCCCCTCTCAGGTGCCCCACACTGAATTGATTTTTAATGCTCAAAAGAGGTTTGGGATATAGATGTCCCATGGCCATTTGGTCTTATTCTGCCTGTATAGCAAAAGTCTTCTAAGTATCTGTTTTTATTTAATAAATTAAGAAACTCCATTTCTTTGTGCATCTGTAATGTTTCAGGCTAGCCCTGAGAGACTGATTACATTACATTATTTAACTCTCATGACAATGTCATGAAGTAGATCTTACTATCTTCAGTTTGTACTGGAGGAAATAGAAGCTCAGGAAGGTTAAGCATGCTGCTGAAATCCATATAGCTATTAATAATTACTATTGGCATTCAAAACTTTTTATGATGAAAAACTTTAGCTAACATGACTTTAAAAAGGTCTATGTGGCATAATTGTATTTCCCTTTCTGCTACCATTTAAGAATACTTTTAATTCTGGTAAGGCAGGTATTAGCTTCCCAGGTTATGAACCATTTTGTGTTTGCCATTGAATTATGGCAAGTTTATTTTCTAGACTCCAAAACATGGTTTCTTGCTATATCCAGAAGCTTCAGAATCAATCACAACATCTTAGAGAAAGATAAAAACTCTTCTATTTCTCAAGTTGATCAAACCTGTGTGTTCCTAGAACTAAGTTAATTCCCAGAATCATTAGCAATCAGTTGCCATGAAATTAAAGATGTAAGTCTAATTATGAAAAAAATGGAAATGTGGATACATTTACCAACTACATATTCAACACAGGGTATATATATTTTGCCTCCTAAAAAGTAATTTGTTTAAATTTTTTTAGGGGTAAACATTCTAATAAAATTTCAGATTGTTCTGACATACCGTGAGTACTATGTATTGTAATTTCATTCCTATTGTTTGGAAGATCAGAGTAAAACTAGCAAAGCTAGTAGTTTTTAAAAGGGCAGATAAGGCAAATGTATCATTAATAAATGAAAGTATAATGTAGTCTATAAAAATTAAGGTTTTAAAATTTTTGTTTATTTATTTATTTTTTATTTTGAGAGAGAGAGAGAGAGAGAGAGAGAGAGAGAGAGAGAAAGCATGAGGGGCAGAGAGAGAGAGAGAGGGAGAGAGAGAATCTCAAGTAGGCTCCACACCACCAGCACAGAGCCTGATGCAGGGCTCAAACTCATGAACCACAAGTTCATGACGAGCTGAAATCAAGAGTCAGATGTTTAATTGACTGAGCCACCCAGGTGCCCAAAATTCTTTCTCTTTTTTCTTTTTAAGTTTATTTATTTATTTTGAAAAGGAGAGCATGTGATCAGGGGGAGGACAGAGAGAGAGGGAGAGAGAGAATCTCAAGTAGGCTCTACACTGTCAGTGTGGAGCCTGACATGGGGCTCTATCCCACAAACCATGAGATCATGACCTGAGCTCAAACCAGGAGTAGGACGTTTAGGGTGACTGAGTCACCCAGGTGTCCCGACAAATTAAGCTCAAATGAATTGTTTAACTAGAATTTATATATGTGCATGTTTTATATACATATATATAAATATATAATGTATAGGAGATTAGGACTGTGGTGTGTGTAGAGGTGTTCGAGGTTAATCTATCACTTATCTTTTTTTGTATTTGACTTCTATTTTAAACATTTATTGAAACTAATGAGAAGAAACTTCCAGTTACAATGGTGATAAATCTACCCACTAAGATAAATTTTCTTTGTTTTTTTTTTGTTTTTGTTTTTGGTTTGGATTTTCTAGTCTTTACCATCTAGGAATGGGGAAATTCAAGAAAGTAAGAAGTAACAGAAGAATAGAGTCCTAACAATGCCCATGGAGGACACAGACTTGCAGCCAAGTCTCACGGGTCCCGATCTGCTCATATTCCTGCCCAGGGCCCCACAGGACTGATTCTAGCATTATGTCCTGACAGTGGGCCTGAAGGGGCCTATCCAATTAGTGAGGTCCTTTCAACCTTGCTATTGTTAGTGTTTCCGGGTAGAGTTAACAACCCAGCCCTGTGTAAATCAGTGCATGACTATCACTAGCCATGAAGACTGGCTCAGGGTGGTCACAGATCTCCACCCATCAGTTGAAGCCACAGATTCCTGTTCAAAGGATATAGAAGGGAATCTGGCAGTAGCTCAGAATATGGGCAATCCAGTATGTTGCTTCAGAAGAGGAAAGCAACCATCATGATAACAAAAGGGCAAACCTTAGCATAATTTGACACCGATGAAGGCTGAGCAGAAAGAAACCAACTAGGTCCTGCTGATGTAGGTGAGATGTTGAAACTGATTCTGAAGTTCATCTTCTCTTGGCACTTGCCAACCTCTATCCAGTTACTTCCTACTGATAATAGTATGTTATTGTATCTCAGCTTGGGGGGAAAAAAGTTATTCTTGTTGACAAAAGCATTGCAAAGCACTAATTCACAATCACAGAGTTTTCATTATATGAAGATGAGGTGATTGATGTTACTTAATTGACTTTATTTAACAGTGTGTCTTCTATTGATTTTCTTTTTGATGCTCTGCAGTACAAGACTTGACAAGTAGCAGGTTTTTTTTTTTTCAAATTAGGTTGTTGAAGATAGTGATGAAAATTCCCAAATGCTTTTTCTGCCCTGATTAAGTAGCAGGATATGCAGGAGGCCAACTTCTTGCCAATCACTCTCGTGGAGCTCAGCTGAAAGCAACCTCCTCTCCAGACAGTTTTTCCAGACCCCAAATCACCACCTACCCAGTGCTCAGTTTGATGGTTTGGATTCATGACAGAATATTGATTGAGACAAATCAAATGCATTCTTACTCCTATTTAGAAGGAAAGCTGGGAATAAGCCATGGTGGACTGAACAAAATAATCAAGTGAAGTAGACAGTGAGGCTATAATTCACCTTAAAAACATGTTAAAGGGAGCCAAGGTAAAGGCAGAGAATGATTGTGTTGTCCCCTGGAGACACTAACACCAATATAGGAAGGGGGGCATAGGAAGAAGGGGCCATGAAAATGTCATAATATTGGACTCGTCATGTGAGATGGAATTAGAATTGTGGAAATTAAGCTGCATCAGGCTTTCAAGAACCAAGTCCACAAAAAGATGTAAAATCTAAGTAGGGATATTCATATGCATATATATATATATATATATATATGTGTATATATATATATACATATATATACATATATATACATATACATATATATACATACATATATATATATATATATATATATATATATATATATATATGAATTTGCCAATCACATTGTGCCACACAATCATTTTTGAGGGGACCTCAGCCTCACCCCGGCCATCATATTTTTTTTGGATTAACTTTTAATATGTGGTATTCTGTTTCCAGTATGTGATTCCCATGCCACATTCACACTTCCTTCATTTCTATCTCTTCCTCTCTTTCCCTCTCTCTCTGTCTCCTCCTGTTTCCCTCTCTCTCTCCCTTTCTCTCTCTCTCTCTTCTTCTCCTCTCCCCTTCTCTCAGTCTCCCTCTGTCTCCCTCTTTCTCTTCCTCTTTCTTGCTCCTTCCTTTTTGCTTAAATGTTCTATCTGAATTAGACATTTCCTTTCAGTTTTGAAAGAATTTCTTCCCTGAAAACACATTCTGAACATTCCTGAGGGAGTGCTTGTTTGTCTTTTGGAGAACATTGACTAAAGATTTTGATACATCTTGAAATGCAGATTTGACTAGGAAATGTAAATTTCCAACAATTAAATGTAATTACACCTTAGTGTGCAGAGCATTAGGTGGAAAATGCCTTTGGAGCTTATTCTGTCCCAAAGTTATCACTGAAGAAGATAAGCCCTTTAGGTCTGATCTTTGATGGGTGATAAAAGTCAGAAATCTACATTTGTGCTGTTTCTGTTCTATTTACGAAGGTTCATTGGCTTCTCATTATGTTCAGGTAGATAGAGCCCCACATCCTCTAAGGTGTCCAATCATATTCCCTCCAGACACTTCTAAAGCAATCTTCAGAAGTTAGTTTGTGATGTTGGCATTGAAACGTTTTTTTGTCTTGTTTGATACCTATGTTCCCCATACAATTTTTTTTAATTCAAAACCAATATTAGTTTTCTTCAAAATTCTATAAAATAAAACGAAAGGGTGGAGGATTTTTAAAGACTGGAGTGGGAAGGATCAGGGGCCCTGGCGGGAGGTAGTTTTAAGACTTGGAGCAAGGCCTCCCTCCTCCCACAGAAACTGGCAGTTAGGGCAGGAAGTTGGTGGTTACATTTCAAAGAGATGGTTCCCAGGTCCCTGAGAATGACATTCCTGGGTTGTAAAACTGGCAAGAGACGTTTAAAAAGTTTTGCATCTCAAATGGGCAGAGAAATGGCTTACAATAAAAAGTTTTCCAAAGCAAATACTCTAAGAAAAGGGATATCAGAGGCCAAGATTCAATAGGAAGAAGCCTGTCTAAGGTTGGTCAGGTGGAGGGACAATTTAAGGCTGTCTTGGCCACAGCTTAACTGTACAGTTGCCTTCACTAAAGCAATGAGATATTTATTTCCTCCCTTGACTCAGGTTCCAGCCATGCATTTTCCATTCAGAACCCAGGCTCAGCAGACCATGTGTTCCTGTTTATGCTCTTGCCCCTGTCCATCACTATAAGAACATGCCTGAGCTAGTTCACTGGTCACTAGGGACACAGAATAGAGGTACTCTCAAGTGACCACAGATGTGTGAGTGAGCCGATAATCCAGCCACCCCTCTGACAACCTATAGATTCTTGAACCATGAAAAATGACTATTGCTTTAAGCCACCAGCTTTGGAACGCTTTGCTACACACTAAAAGTAACTGATAAAATATCTATGAGGCAAGGGCAGGATGAACCCTGTGGGAGGCAGTCCTGCATGAAAAGTAAAACAGCCAGCTATTTTCCAGCCAAAGGGGTTTATTGGAGAGTAGTAGAGAAATTGCAATTTGGGACCCGCAAACTATGACAAGTCTGGAGATCAAAGGAGAGGAACATTATAAAGAAAAGAAGGTGGGGGCACCTGTCTGGCTCAGTCAGTTAGGTGTCCAACTTTGATCTCTGCTCAGGTCATTATCTCACGGTTCCTGGGATCCAGCTCCACAAAGGGCTCTGTGGTGGCAGCTAGGACCAAACCTGCTTGGGATTCTCTCTCCCTCTCTCTGGGCCTCCCCTGCTCATGCTCTCTCTTTCTCTTTCTCTCACTCTCAAAAAAAAAAAATAAAAAATAAAAAAAGATAAACAAAAACTTAGAAAAGAAGGAAACTGGGGAGGGCTGCTTTGAACAAAAGTCACTGGAGGAAATTGAGAGTTCAAGGTGGTGATCCTGAGATGGAGAAACTGAAGGACTCTGTAAAAACCTGTTTTTTGCCTCCTTTCCTGCTTCTATTCTTGCTAGGACCAGCATGGCCACTTTACACAGGCCTCAGAATGCAAATAGTTTATGTCTTCCTTGTAAGGGATAAGGAGTTAATGATTTCTTTAGAATAGGTAACATACAAGGAATTCCAGACCACCTGCACTAAACATCTTGGCACCAAGATCCCCCTGGTTCCAGGGAATAAAACCTGGGCCCTTGTCTTTGTTCTAACCTGTTCCTGGATGCCTGAGAGGACACGTACACCACACCACGATCCTCAAGAAAACCCCCAGACCCCAAGCAAAGACAAGACTAAGACTCCCTCCTTTCCTTTCTGAGTGTCCCGGATACTCTGTCTGTTCCTGTGCTCTCTCTATACCTTCAGTAAGCTCTGCTTTCACCTCCTGCTGGCTTGCATTTGATTTCTATCCTGTGCACAGCCAAGTATCCTCTTGGCTCACCCTGCAGGACCCTCTCTGGATCCTTGGACCCAGCCTGCTGGCAGCAATGGTTTCTCACTGGCCAGGGTATGGTAATTTTTTATTGGCTGAGCTTCTGCTGAACAAGTAGAAATCCTTCCTTACTCCTTCTGGCGTAGTAAAAGAAGCTTTTTTCCTGTTGGGGTCTGCAACTGAGGGGGAGGAATGAGGCATGAGAGCTCCCCCCGTTAGCCTCCTGACTCCATTTAACTCAGGTTTCCTTTATTCAGTTTCACAGTATATATGGAAAAGTACAGTGGAGTAGACCGCATTGCAAATGGCCTTGTAAGCTAAGACTTGGAGTGAGAATGCCATTAGATAGGCAATGTACAAAAACAAAGGGTGGACATTTTCTGTGTACTTACATTGGTCAAGCTCTGGGTTGAAGCGTAGCATAAATTAATTCACTCACACTCCCCATATGACTGAAAAGTAAAAATCATTATAACCAGTTTTGCCTAAAAAAATATCCTAAAGTCATAAAGTTTACACGACCAATGCCTCAATTAGTATTTAAATAGTTCTGTCTGCAGAATGCAGGCCTGACTGATTTTATTTATTTTTTTTAATGCTTGTTTATTTTTGAAGGAGAGAGATACAGAGCATGAGCAGGGAGGGGTAGAGAGAGAGAGGGAGACACAGAATCCAAAGCAGGCTCCAGGCTCTGAGCTGTCTGCACAGGGTCTGAAGCAAGGCTTGAACCCACAAACTGCGAGATCATGACCCCAGCTGAAGTGGGACGCTTGACCCACTGGGCCACCCAAGCGCCCCAGGCCTGATTGATTTTAAAGCTCAAACTTTTTCTATATCGTGTAGCAGATTTCAGTAGATTTTAAGTAGGGGAGAGTGGTTAAGAAAGGTCCTGATGATTTCACAGTTAAATAATTGTACTGCATAGTTGCTATGAGTATTACACAGTAATGATTTATTATAATCCTGAACTATAATGAGAATAAGAATCCCACATTTTGTAAAACATAGAAATTAGGCTGCATGCCTGATGAACTTGTAGCTCTAGTGAATAGATTGAAAACAACATGGGAGGTGGTATTAGTTGCATATAGCAAAGTATGGCAAGAAAATGATGAGCTCAGGAAAGGGTTTACTTGCAGGCAAGCAGAAGTAAAATGAATAGAGAAATTCTAGAAATCTATGGACCTGTAATGTGGCAAAATACAATTTCCTTGGTGATTTTGCCCTTCAGGAGATCGGTGCTGTTTGACCTTAGGAAAATATTACCCTTAATCAATTCTGAGGCTGGGTTTACCAAATAATCTGCAGAAAAACCTGCCTAGCCAATATCTTCCTCCTGAGAAGAAGTATCCTAGTTCAAGAACTAAGGTAGTCCCATCATTAGAGAGGGGTATTTCACATATAAATATACAAGTGTGAAGTCCAGGTTTATTTGTTCCTCTCTTCTGTGATTAGTTTGTGAAAAGTCAGCTACCAGGAGGTAGAAGGTCTCTGGAGGAATGGGAACATCCTAGCCTGTGGGCTGGAGAGGCTCTTTCAGGTTTTATTTCACAGTGATCCGCAGATTCTGCTTTTACGGCTGACATTTCCTCTTCTTCAGCGGAGGTAACTGACTGCGGGGTTGTGAGGACCTTGAGCTAAATGCTGGCAGACAGGCTACACTGCACAAGTTTAGACATGCTCCTTAGGAAGAAGATAATAGGATCAGGAAAAAAACCCTGCTTTCATACAGACAGGTATTTCAGTAAAAATCACAAGCTAACAAGTGAGAGGCATAGTAATAGTACGACAACCACCTCACAGCCCTCAGATATCCAACAGCCTCCTGCCAGGCAGAAAAAAATCACCTCATTTTGACAGATGCTCTCAGATCAAGAAAATACAGATGGTGTTTAACAACAAAGTCCTTGGCTGCATGGCTGCATGGATATATATATATATATATATATATATATATATATATATATATACACACACGCACACATTCATATGTATGTATATACATATACATGGATATGTACACATGGATATGTACTCATGGATATGTACATGGATATATATATATATATACACACACATATATTTGTGTATATATATATACATATATATATACATACACATATATTTGTGTATATATATATACATATATATATACATATATGTATATATGTATATATGTACATATGTATATATGTATATATATGTGTGTATATATATATATCCATGTACATATCCATGAGTACATATCCATGTGTATATATCCATGTATATGTACATTGTGTATGTGTATATATATATATATATACACACACATATATATGTGTGTATATATATATATATATATATATATATATATATATACACATACACACACACACACACACACACACACACACAATGTTGTAATGAGTCAAAATCCTGACTTGATTTGGGTGGTTTTGGGAAAATATCATTTGACTCTTTAACCTCAGTTTATGCATACAAAACACAGCAGTCAGAAGATGAAAGAAATAAAAATATTTTTAAAACTTACAGAATTATTGTAAGGATCCACTGAGATGTAGATGTAAAATGCTTAGGAATAGTCCTGATACATATTAAGTCTCAATATTATTTCAGTCTATATTCAATTCAATAAGAACTGAACCACAGCCATGAACTCAATGAGACCTGACCTCATTCATTCATTTGTTTTATGGAGCACTTCTCAGATACCATCCATTGCTACCAGAGGTGCAAGGGTAATAAACCATACTTTCTACCTTCCAGAATCTTGCTTTCTATCAAGGGAGAAAGACATGCAAACCAATAGCTATAATCAGTATGTTGGGTCTCTAATTGTCCATGTACAAAATGCTATGAAAATACAGACTTGAAGAAAACCTCCTGAACACAATGGCTTCTTGGTCTACTTCTACTTGCATTCTTGGTACAAGATGCAGTTGACCCTCAAACAACACAGGTTGGAATTACGTGAGTCCACTTATATGTGGATTTTTTCAATAAGTACAGTCCAGTCCTGTAAATGTATTTTCTCTTCCTTATTATGGGGAATAAGCTTAAGAATTCCCTGGACTTGCACCAATGGGTTAACAAGGCATAAATAATTGCAAAGCCATAGGATGCTCACACCCAAATTTGGGTAAACAAGATTAGGTAAATAAGTATAGAGAAGGTGGGGCAGAAGCCCCAGTATAGAGAGGGCGGGGCAAATGCTCCAATATAGAACATAGGTATGTGAAATAAAGATTAAGCATTCATTGAATAAAGAAAATGTGGTGTATACACACACACACACACACACACACACACACACACACACACACACACACTGAAGTATTACTTGGCAATCAAAAAGAATGGAATCTTGCATTTGCAACTACGTGGATGGAACTGGAGGGTATTATGCCAAGTGAAATTAGTCAGAGAAAGACAAAAATCATATGACTTCACTCATGAGGACTTTAAGAGACAAAACAGATGAACATAAGGGATGGGAAATAAAAATAATATAAAAACAGGAAGGGGGACAAAACAGAAGAGACTCAAATATGGAGAACAAACTGAGTGTTGCTGGAGGGGTTGTGGGAGGGGGGATGAGCTAAATGAGTAAGTGGCATTAAAGAATCTACTGAAATGATTGCTTCACTATATACTAACTAATTTGGATGTAAATTAAAAAAAAAAAGATTAGGCATTCAGGGCGGAAGTGCCCCTCAATTTAGTACTATAACAGAAAGCTGCTTTCACAGGAAGGAAGGACGAAATTAGGTGAATAGGTATATAGAGCTATAGACTGCCGCTCTGTAGGTGAAGCTTCCCAGAGCAGAGCTCATTAGCAAAAGAAAAGGTGCCTTGTTAACCCTGAGGTTATTTGCCCTGTCTTACCCCCTAGTCTAGCTAAGATAAACAGACTATGGTGCCTCCTGTCTGCCATTAACAACCATCTGCCCATCTGCCCAGCTCCAGGATTTTGTTTTATATTGAGCCAAACCCCAAACACCGTATATCTTCAAAACCTCCTTTCCCTCGTGTCCATGAATTAATGTTCACCGATTCACTGTCTCTTTGCGCATGCCATCACGTTTGTAAGCCTTCTGATCTTAATACATATGGGGCAAGGACCCTTATTTGGGGCTCTTGTCTTTTCCTGGACATTAGCCATCTCTCGCTTTTAATCCATCATCCTGCTCTCTTGCTAGATAAGACAGAACTTTAGACTTAGACACCCTATAATTTTCTTAATAACATTTTCTCTTCTTTAGCTTACTTTATTGTAATTATATAGTAATAATAGGTATACAAAATATGGTTAATCAACTGTTCATGTTATCAGTAAGGCTTCTGTCAACAGTTGGCTATTAGTAATTAAGTTTCTGGGGGGTTAAAAGTTATATGCAGTTTTTTTACTCTAAGGGGGTCAGTGCCCCTAACCTCTGCAATGTTCAAGGGTCAACTCTTTAGTTAAGCCCTGGAAGAGCAGAGAAAACATACACAGTTCCTCTTTCTAGTCCTTCTCATCTAATGATTGCTTGTCCTTTGTCGGCTGCTGCCTATGATTTCTGAGAAAGGGGAGAGAGACATGAAGAAAGTAATATTTGTTCAGCATTTCAGCATGCTATTTACTAATATATAATTGAGGGTATGGGATAGATAAAAATATATGACTTCAAATGAAAAATAAATTAACCTCCTCATAGCTATTGTGTTTGTCTATTTGGCCAGTTCCCTCTATTCCCATCCTTCTGGTGATGGGTCTCCACTTTCTGAAAGTAGGGAAAAAGCCCCTGGCACATAGTGATTGATTGATTTATTGGTTGATTGATGGATTGGATTGGATAAAAAATGATGGAGCATTTGAAATTATTTCACCGGATTAAAAATTTTTTTTTCCTTTAAAAAAAATTTTTTTTAATCTACATCCAAATTAGTTAGCATATAGTACAACAATGATTTCAGGAGTAGATGCCTCAATGCCCCTTACCCATTCAGCTCATCCCTCTCCCACAACCCCTCCAGTAACCCTCTGTTTGTTCTCCATATCCAAGAGTTTCTTATGTTTTGTCCCCCTCCCTATTTTTGTATTATTTTTGTTTCCCTTCCATTATGTTCATCTGCTTTGTCCTCATATGAGTGAAGTCATATGATATTTGTCCCTCTCTGACTGATCAACTTCACCTAGCATATTTTTTGTTGAAGGTATAAGGAAAGGCTTCCATTTTCTTTTCGGTCGTGGATTCCAAGACTCAGTACTACTGGCTACTGTGTCCATGCCACATTGTGGGACAGAGAAGGAGATAAACATGGAGAGAAAAGATGCCCTGGTAGTATCAAGTCCCCTATTTTAGTTCCTGAGATTTCTGAGTCAGGTCTAGTATCTTTGTCATTTGTTTTTTGTGAAGCATCAATATCTTTCCAAACAATTTTCTTTTGTAAAAAGTTGATTTCTTAATACTTGCCATGGAAATAGTCCTGAATAATGCAGATTATACATTGAGAATGGAGTCAGATATGAACACAGGTCTGCCCAACTCCATCACCTGTGCTCATGCCCATGTAGTGGATTTTCCTACAGTATGTTGCCTCTTTGACTTGCTCACCATGGCTTGCTCCTGAACATTTATCTTTCAGTCCTTTTATTTACAGGTGATATACTTGTCTAGATAATGCTGAAGTGAATGATGGAATTATTTATTCTCAACATCAAGGAGAAAGAAAAATACTTCATTTATTTATTAAAAAATTTTTTTTAACGTTTATTCAGTTTTGAGAGACAGAGCGTGAGCAGGGGAGGGGCACAGAGAGAGGGAAACACTGAATCTGAAGCAGGCTCTAGGCCCTGAGCTGTCAACACAGAGCCTGATGTAGGGCTTGAACCCATGTACCATGAGATTATGACCAGAGTCAAAGTCAGCCGCTTAACCGACTGAGCCACCCAGGCACCCCAAAAGAAACATATTTTAAACTCATTAAAAAAAAGCAATGTAGAACATTGTTGTATGCACGTGAACTCTTATCCTTATCTTTCTTAGTTCAAATGCTGCCTGATTAGCTATGTAGCCTTTTTCCAGTTTTTCTCCTCTGTAAAATGGGGATGATAGAACCCACCTCAGGGGTATCATGAAGATTAAATGAATTAATGCCTTTAAAGCATTGTAATAATACCTTGTGTATGCAAGTTGCTCAATAAACACCAGTTATGATTATTATTACTATATTATTATAAACACAAGTTTTTATTTCTCTGGGATGAATGCCTAAAAACACAGTTGTTGAGTCATATGGTAATTGTGTTGCCAAATTATTTTTCAGAGTGCCTGTTTGTTACATTCCCATCAGCCATGTATGATTGAGTTTCTCCACCTCCTTGCCAACATTTGTCATCTTGATAACGTTAGCCACTCTGACAGGTGAGTTAGTGATATCTCACTGTGGTTTTAATTGCATTTTCCCAATGGCTAATGACATTGAATATCTTCTCATCTGCTTATTTGCCATCTGTATGTTCTGTTTGGTGAAACATGTGTACATGTTCTTTGTTCACTTTCTAATGTTTTTTTAATGTTGCATTTTAAGAGTTCTTTATATATTCTAGATATTAGTTCTTTGTCAGATATACTTCTTTGTCAGATATATGGTCTGCAAATGTATTTTACTAATCTATAGCTTGTCTTTTTATCCTTTTAACAGATTCAAAAAACAAAAATGTTAAATTTTGATGAATGTAAAGATTTTAATTTCTGTTTTATCAATTTTTCTTTAATGAATCCTATTTTTTGGTTTTGAGTCTAAGAGCTCTTTGTCTAAGCATATGTACATTAGAATAATTTTCTCATATACTTTCTGAAAAAATGTTAATAATTTTATGCTATACAATTTAAATCCATGATTAATTTCAGGTATTTTTTGTATAAGGTGTGAAATGTATCGGAAATTCAATATTTTGCTCATGAATATCTAGTTGTTCCAGCACCGTTTGTTAAAAGGATCATCCTTATGGGGCATCTGGGTGGCTCAGTAGGTTAAGTGTCTGACTTTTGGTTTCGGCTCAGTTCATGATCTCATGGTTCGTGGAATTGAGCCCTATACCTGGCTATGCACTGGCAGCGTGGAGCCTGCTTGTGATTCTTTCTCTCTCTTTCTCTCTCTTCCCCTCCCCTGCTTGTGCTCTCTCTCTGTCTCTCTCTCTCAAAATAAATAAATAAATAAACATTGGGAAAAGAAAAAGACTATCCTTCCTCCATTAATTGCTTTTGAACCTCTGGCAAAAAGTAATTGAGCATATTTGTGTGGGTGTGTATGTATGGATTCTCTAATCTGCTATATTTATCTTTGTGTTTATCTTTCTGACCCTAATGGGCTGTTTTGATGACTATAGCTAGGCAATAAGCCTTAATACCAGGTCAAGTTATTCCTCTTACCTTATTCTTCTTTGTAAAGTCTGTTTTAACTATTCTAAAATGTGAATTTTAGAATACTCTTGTTGATATCTGCAAAATATTGGTGGGATTTTGAAAGGAATTGCATTAAACCTTTACATCAATTTAGGGGGAATTGAAATTTTATTATGTTGAATATTCCAGTGCATGAACATATCATGTTTCTATATTTAATTCGGCCTTCTTTGATTTCTTTCATTAGCATTTTATAATTTTTAGCAAACAGATAACTGTGCATGTTTTAAGTGTATACCTAAGCATTTTCTTTTCTTTCCTGTGATTGTAATGGTACTGTATTTTTAATTTCAATTTCCATATGTTCACCATATATTATTATATAGAAATGTGATTGATTTTTATGAGTTGATCATGTATCTGTGACCTTGCTAAATTCACTTATTCACTGTAGGATTGTTTTTTTAATTCTTTGAGATTTTATACATTTAGACACCAAGAGATGAATAGCTTGCCTGAGGTCACACAATTAGTGGATCAGGTGGAATGTGAATCCAATATATGTGAGCACAAAGCTATATGCTTAGCTGCCATGCAAAGATGCAACATCGATTCCTGGTATGACACCTACCTGAGCTCTGAAAAAGCAAAGATGTTGACTTAGCAAATGAATTTACACCTTGTTATTTTCTCCATTCCACCCTTCCTTCTTGGCTCCTTTGTTGAAAATTAATTGGCCATATACATGGGTTTGCTTTTGAGTTCTCTTTT
Source organism: Leopardus geoffroyi (assembly GCF_018350155.1). Taxonomy (NCBI): domain Eukaryota; kingdom Metazoa; phylum Chordata; class Mammalia; order Carnivora; family Felidae; genus Leopardus; species Leopardus geoffroyi. The sequence goes on from NC_059329.1 coordinate 78,640,511, forward strand.
CCATTCCACTGATCTATTGTATCTGTTTTTAATGGCAATATCATACTGTTTTATTACTATAGCTTTGTAATACAGTTTGGAAACAGAAAGTGTGATACTTCCAGCTTTGTGCTTTCTCAAGATTGCTTTGACTATTTGGGTCTTTTAAGGTTCCGTACAAATTTGAGAGTTGTTCTATTTCTGTAAAAAATGCCATTGAAATTTTGATAGGGATTGCATTGAATCTGTAGATTGATTTGAGTAGTATGGGCATTTGAATGGTATTAATTCTTCTGATCCATGAACATTAATATTTTTCCATTTATACATGTCTTGGTTTTTTTAAATTTTTTTAATGTTTATTTTGGAGAGGGAGAAAGGCAGAACACAAGCAGGGAAAGGGCAGAGAGAGGGAAACATGGAATTAGAAGCACACTTCAGGCTGTGAGCTGTCAGCACAGAGGCCAGCATGGGACTTGAACTCATGAACTGAGAGATCATGACTTGAGCCAAAGTTAGACGCTTAACCAAGTGAGCCACCTAGGTGCCCCTATTTGTGTCTTCTTTAATTTCTTTCATCAATGTCTTACAGTTTTCAACGTATAGAGCATTTACATCCTTGGTTAAATTTATTCTTAAGTATTTTATTCTTTGCTTGTTTAAAAATGTTTATTTTTGAGAGAGAGAGAGAGAGTGCATGGGGGAGGGTGTAGAGAGAAGGAGACAGAGGATCCAAATTAGGCTACATGCTGTCAGTGCAGAGCCCAATGCGGGGCTTGAACCCACAAACTGTGAGATCATGACTGGAGCTGAAGTCACTCAACCAACTGAGCCCCCAGGTGCTCTGTTCTTTTTAAATACTATTGTAAATGAAATTGTTTCTTAATTTCTCTTTCTGTAAGTTTGTTGTTGGTGTACAGTAATAGAGCTAATTTTTGTATATTGATTTTATATCCTGCAACTTTACTGAATTCATTCATTAGTTCTATCAGGTTTCTTTCTTTCTTTCTTTCTTTCTTTCTTTCTTTCTTTCTTTTAGTCTTCAGGGTTTTCTATATAATCTTATATCATCTGCAAATGAAGGCAATTTTACTTCTTTTTTGATTTGGATGACTTTATTTCTTTTCTTTTCTTTTCTTTTCTTTTCTTTTCTTTTCTTTTCTTTTCTTTTCTTTTCTTTTCTGCCCTGCCCTTCCCTTCCCTTCCCTTCCCTTCCCTTTCTTTCCCTTCCCTTTCCTTCCCTTCCCTTCCCTTCCCTTCCCTTCCCTTCCCTTCCCTTCCCTTCCCTTCCCTCTTCTCCCTTCCCTTCCCCTCCCCTCCCCTCCCCTCTCCTCCCCTCCCCTCCCCTCCCCTCTTTCTTTTTCTCTTTTCTTTTCTTTTCCTGTATGCTCTAGCTAGGACTTCTAGTACTATGTTGATAAAAGTGATGAGAGTAGGCATCTTAGAGATGCGTGATGTTGGCTGTGGGCTGAGATAATTCTGTTACTTCCTTTTAACTTCATATGCCCTTATCTTTCTCCTGCCTTATTGCAGTGGCTAGAACTCCCAATAGTATGTTGAATAAAAGTAATGGAAATAGACACTAGTGTTCTAGGCAGAACCACTGAGTTTTTCACTGTTTCACCTCTCTGTTAGGATACTTGTTATCCTGGGTTTCCCATGGATAATACATGATAATCTCCTCATCTCACACCTCAGATTCTTATCACATTTGTTTTTTTTTCTTTGTTTTTTCTAGTTCTTATTTCTCTGTTTCTCCTTTCTTACTTTCCTATACATTACTTCAAAGTGTTTTTTTTTATTTCATCTTTATTTAGTTATTATGTTTTTAAGTATATCTCTTTGTTGTATACTTTCACAATGGTTGCTCTGGGCATTACAATATATATTTATGACTATGGTGACAGTCTATGGTGACAACCTTTTATCACATAAGTGAAATGTAGAAACTTCATTTCCATGTAGATCTTTTTATCTTCCTGCAATTTGAAATGCCATAGTCTTAAATATTAACTTTTGTTTTAACCATAAAATATGATTTTTAAAATTCATAAAGAAAAAAAAGTGCATAACATATACCCCTATTTCTGGTCTGTTGTTTCTTTTTTCTTCTTGATGCTTCAGTATTATTTCTTTTATCATTTCCTTTCTGTTTAAATTTCCTTTATTTAATCCTTAAGAGTGGTTCTGCAAATGACAAAGTCTTAGTTTTTCTTTGCTTTGACCTTTTCCTATCCCTGATTCTACCCCCCACTTTTGTATCTTTTGGTGGATGTAAGGATTCTCAGGCCCAAAATACAAGAGCATTTACCCTGGCTACTTATTTAAAAAAAATTTTTTTTTTTAATGTTTGTTTATTTTTGAGAGAGAGGGAATATGAGTGGGGGAGGGGCAGATAGAGACGGAGACACAGAATCTGAAGCAGGCTCTAGGTTCTGAGCTGTCAGCACAGAGCCCGATGTGGAAGTCAAACTCATAAACTGTGAGATCATGACCCGAGTTGAAGCTGGAGGCTTAACTGACTGAGCCACCCAGGCTTCTACCTTGGCTACTTATTGTTAGTGATTCCCCTGTATTCTGTGGGAGAAATGAGATTACTTGGGAAATGAACCTACCTCAACCTTCTGCTGCTTGGTTGAGCATCAGGAAATAACTGGTGTGTGTCTTCTGTTGTATGGAGGGACAAATGTACCCTGCAATTGTGTCTCCAATCCTACAGTCTCATCCAGTTCATTTTTATCAACTTTCAGCTTTCTCCTTTGTTTCCTGTATTTATTTGCATGGTTTGTAGTTACACGTAGAAAGGAAAAAGAGGGAGAAATAGGTGTGTACCATCTTCTGCAGAACAGAATCACAAATGGAATTTTGACTCAAAGTCCTAATCAGTTTTTATGATGCTGATTACTAAAAATAAACACACTGCTGGAAATGATTTTGGATTCACGCTCAGGGTAAGTTCTTAAATCCCTGTGCTTTATATAACAACTTCATGGAAAATAGGAGGGCTCCCAAAAGTCTGAAACACATGGACAATAGGGAAACTGTCGTCTTTACCAAAATTTGACAAACAAATTTGGAGGTGCCTTAACCTTATTCCAGTGTACAAACTGCAAAGTTGACCTTTTCACTGTCTGCTCTTCATTTCCCCTTCTGGGTGGTGTTTCTTTCTTTATGTTTGGAGTCTTTCTGCTATAGCTAGCAATATACATTAGTATAACCTTCTGGTCAATGATGGCAAATCCTCTTGAATGTGATGCATATTTCACACATTGATATTCCCTTTGCTTTTTTCTTTTTCTTGTTAGAATGCTTGTATTCCATGTTCTCTCCTTTCATGGTTTTTTTCTGGTTCAATTAAGCTAAATATTCATTTAAGTTATGCTTACCTTTCAGCTAAGGAATTAGTTTAAATTAGCTTTAGTTGTGTACACATTATGGGGGGTGCCTGGTTGGCTCAGTTGGTTAAGCGTCGGACTTCGGCTCAGATCATGATCTCACAGTTTGTGGGTTCAAGCCCCATGTCAGACTCTGTGTTGACAGTTCAGAGCCTGGAGCCTGCTCTCCGATTCTCTGTGTGTGTGTCTCTCTCTCTGCCCCTCCCCTGCTCACGCTCTCTCGCTCTCTCTCAAAAATAAATAAACATTAAAAAAAATTGTGCACACATTGTGCTTCCTAGAAAATATTTGCATTATAATAAATCTTTTCAGTGTCTCAGCCTCAAAGGATAGTTAATGCAGATATTTAATTCTTTGTGACTGGATAGTGGCAAAGTTTTGGGATTCTCTGTTTTCTAATTTATAGTGAAAAAAATTAAATTAATTGACATGTAGAGTTATTCCAGTATTATGATTCTAATTGAATCGATGTGAATCTGCATAGTTAATCATGTCATTTTCCCCATTCTTACAATGATAAGAACTCATATCTCCCCCAAGCTAGATTAATGATGATTAAGGAAAAGCATAACCATGCTGCTTCTGCCAAGGATTTAGCAAATAATGCATCTGGGGTATATTGTGGACTCCACTGTTATCGTCTGCAAGGAATAACCAGATATACAGGGAGACAAAAGATCCTCTGTGCTTTTAAGAATATTTTATGTCTTGGGAGCCTGAGTGACTCAGTCAGTTGAGCATCTGACTTCAGCTCAGGTCATGATCTTGAGGTTCATGAGTTCGAGCCCCACATGGGGCTCTGTGCTGACAGCTCAGGGCCTGGAGCCTGCTTCGGATTCTGTATCTCCCTCTCTCTCTGCCCCTCCCCCACTCGTGCTCTGTCTCTCTCTCAAAAACAAATAAACATCTTTTAAAAAAAGAATATTTTATGTCTTTTATTTTGCTTTCAGTCTGCATATGGGACCACATTCCAGAGTTAGAATATGCTTTTGCCAGTGAAAGAACAAGTTATAATATGTATCCTATTTTTCCTGTCATTGGTACCTATAGTTTGCTGCTAAAGTATTAAGGAAATGCTACCCTTTTGGCCTTTTCTACTAAATCTCAGGTATGCAGGAAATTCATTTATTGCTATTCAGTTCATAAATTTGTCATAATAGTTAAAGACTTAATTGGTAGCTCTATTCGATTAATTGAATTGATTATATATATTCTTATCCATGCATTTTTTTAAGTTAAAGAGGAATTTAAAAAAAAGGAAAATGTAGAGAAACATAATTAGGAAAGAGACAGGCAATTCTATCTACTCAAAGCAAAAACAACTTTGGAAGCTAAATAATTGAGCTTAGTTTTCTGCCTATGAAATGTAAGAACAATGAGGCAGAAATTCAGGATTCCAGTGAATGCTCAATAACAATTTCTTTTTTTTTTTTTTAATTTTTTTTTTCAACGTTTATTTATTTTTGGGACAGAGAGAGACAGAGCATGAACGGGGGAGGGGCAGAGAGAGAGGGAGACACAGAATCGGAAACAGGCTCCAGGCTCTGAGCCATCAGCCCAGAGCCTGACGCGGGGCTCGAACTCCCGGACCGCGAGATCGTGACCTGGCTGAAGTCGGACGCTTAACCGACTGCGCCACCCAGGCGCCCCTCAATAACAATTTCTATTCTCTCTTGTGATGGGGTTAAATCTGACATAAACGGAAAACATAAACAACACTATCTTCCTTTGTTTGCCTCATCTAATTGGGGGCTTTAGGTTCCATGATTTAGACTATGGATCTGCTTCTCTCTGTTATTTAATTTGTTTGAAAACTTTAGAACTTCTTGGTTTGTATGACTTGGTTTGGTGCAACCACAAGGATTACAAATGATTAAGACATAGTTACTAGAACCATGGTGATGAGCTATTTCTTCAGCAACTGCAGGCATGACAAGAGGGAGAAAATAATTGAGTGTAAATACATATTTAAAGAGGATTTTGAGCTTTCATTGAGTTCTCAGATGCCTTCTTCATTCAGTTGTACAAATATTTAATTGCATTTTCCCCTTCTCTGAATTTTAATCTTTTTATTTTGCAAAGCTTGAGTGATTTCTGAACATCACATTCCACTTCTGCATAGATAAGAGCTGTTTCATAAAGTTCTGGGAAGGGATATGTTTAATATTTCTCTAAGTTTATAGAATGCTGGGAGAGTGGATAAAAGTAGCTAAGATTGCTTTTCATATATTTAGTTAGCTAATATTTCATGGTATACTTTGTTTTGGTGTTTTACTATTGGCTGCATGCCATTTAGGACAAAGCACTTATCAAATCTGTATAAATCTTACTATTCCAATCACTTTATTATATTGATAAAACTCTGTTTTGCATGCTGGTCTACAATAAAGTCACTCTGAAGATTTATTTAAATATAAACTGTTATTAAGATGATCATTAAACCAACATAGAAGCGTCAAATATCCTTTTTTTTTTTTTTTTTTTTTTTTTCAACGTTTATTTATTTTTGGGACAGAGAGAGACAGAGCATGAACGGGGGAGGGGCAGAGAGAGAGGGAGACACAGAATCAGAAACAGGCTCCAGGCTCTGAGCCATCAGCCCAGAGCCCGACGCGGGGCTCGAACTCACGGACCGCGAGATCGTGACCTGGCTGAAGTCGGACGCTTAACCGACTGCGCCACCCAGGCGCCCCTCAAATATCCTTTTTTGAGAGTGGTATATAAATTCTTTTTTTTCTATATACTTGCTTTCAAGTGGCATGTCAGTTTTTAATATTTGGTGAAGCAGCTTCTTTTATCATTAAGAATACATATACGAATTTATAGATGTATACAGACAAAAGCAAATTACTTTTTCTATCCAAATAAAATTATTTTATTGTCACATGTAGTTTTGTTCGCTCTCCATATGCAAATGCATTGGATAGAATTGTAGTCACTAAGCACATGGCTTGTCTGCTTTTGAAATCATATTCTAAACGTTTCTCCTCCTTTTGAGAGATTCCAATCTTAGTCTCTGTTGCTATTCCATAATTTACTAGGCTATTCCTGCTTTTAAAGCATTTGTGTTGTTTGTATCCATCTGCTATCTACTTTCTCTATATATGTCCTTCTATTTTTATACTAAACATATTATTGTATGATTCTGGACATGTGTGTATGTATGGGTGGGTGAGGGTGTATACTTTCTGTTCAACTATTTCTTTATGATGAATTCCTAGTTGTAAAGTAACAGAACCAACAGTTATAAATTCCTACATCACTCTTACTATATATTTTTGCAGTTTTTCCTAAAAAAGATTGTATTTTTAAAAAAATGTTTTAGAAAATTGTGTGATTCTGGAGGTATTGGCAGTATATGAAAATAGTATTGCTTTGCAAATGTAAAGTGAGAATCTGGCCTAATGTCAGCATATGTGAAAACCACCAAAATGTTTTGCTTAGTATCAGAACATCAACCTTCCAATTTTTATTTTCTTTAATCAGTCATTATTTAACATCATGGTTTAAAAAATCAAGAAATCGAGTTTTAGAGGATCTTGAGGTTTTCAACTTCTTGTGTTATATGTCAAGATTTCACAAGCTCAGAAAGAAAAAAAAATGTGCTTTCAGTAAGGTGTGCTTCTAACACATTATGTTATTCTGAATATTATTTATCGTGTCTTAATTTTGCTGTAAATAAGCTTTTAGGAAGACATTTTTATAGAAGGCTGTCTAACTGCACATAAACCCATTAGATAAACTGAGGTCTTCTTCTGCCAGGTCACAAAGTCTTTTGTTTTTACCTATATTGCAGCGATTCAAGAGTGTCTAAAATTATATTTTACCTTTTGAAGATTATAAAAATGAACCTAAACACATCATGTAATTAAATTGGGGCCTCATTAGTAGTTTGTTAACCTTTATATACACTGAGGAAGGCAAACAGATTTCATCTTATATACTAAGCGCACCTAGTGATGGTTGTCTGGAATGTGTTGTGAGGAGAGAGAAAACCCATCTTGTTCAGCAGGAGAGTGCTTGGATGCTGACCCTGAGTGTTTTGTCTCTTGTGTCATTAGCATGGGAAGAGAGTATATTTTCTGTATTATTGCCATCCAGAACCTACATATTGTTATAGTAATCCTTCTTGTTGGCCAATATAGGTAAACTGCTGTAAGAACACAAGGAAAGGTGAATGAGCCACTTATGTTATAATTCTCTAGAGAAATTGTTTTGTAGTAATAATAATAATAATAATAATGATAATAATCAGGTGTGTGAAGCTCTGCAGCAGAACCCTTTCATTGTCCAAATATTCTGCTTAGAGTCTCTCACCTTTTTAGGGCTATAAACCAAATGCTGCTAGATCTAACAAGCCTATAGGTTCAAAGGAAGCCTATGTACATTTAAGTTGTGCCAGTTTACTTCTCACAGGTCCAACTCCAGGGTCGTGTGTGACAATAGAAGCAGTATCTCTCCCCAGGAATCCTTTAGGAAATTTCGTGTAAAAAGCTATATGGTTCTCACAATGATTGGTGGGTGTTACTGGATTTGGGTAGATAGGGATCAGAAATTCTAGAAAGCTGAAATGCACAGGGTAGTTCTGTATAACAAAAGAAATCTTTGGTGCCCACAGAAATCTCCAATGTCGGGCAACCATGGGTACACCCCAAGAACGGGACAGGAAGAGGCTTGCTCCAGCCCCATGTATCACAAGCACTCAAAAATGAGCTTATTAAAGAATTTAGGGGTGCCTCTTTCACTTGGGATCCGCACAGCTTTTATAACCCTAAACATCTCTTTTGATCAGGCCGCAGGGAAAATACTTGTTTAATGTCTTCAAAACAAAGGATGACTATGTGTGAATATAGTGAAGATTTCTGGGTGGTGTCGCTGCTTGAAGGAGTGTAAGGAGTATTGGAAAGACATTAATGCTTACACAGAGAAAAGAAAAACTAACTTGTCAAATCCTGTCTTTCAGTGCAATCAATTCCTGCATAATTAAAACTGCAAGAACTGCTGAGTATCCACTTCCTTGTTTCTCTCCATGTTCCAGTTTATGTTTCTAGAGTATTCACAAATTTATGTTATATTCAGAACACTTGTACTTGGCTCTATAAGAAAACTTTGCAACATTAAGTAATTCACATTACTGTTAAATCTGTATATTTGCAGGTATAGATGTAATGTGCAGGAAACAAGATACAAATTCTTTACGTTGGCTACAAAATGGACACGGATGACAAATGTTGAGAATACTTTTATTTTAAGAACTTATTTACTATGACAATTAAGCAAATTAAATAAAATTTTGACTTTAAATATTTTCTTTAAAAGTCAATATTAATTTATATAAGTGATGTATTTGCCTATTAATTTAATGAAGCATTAAAAAAAACTTCATTGGAAAACATGAATTTTAAAAATCCAATAACTTAGGAGGAGATCATTATTGAGGAGGGGACTTAAATATTAGTAAAGACTTTGTCCTGATATCATTAAGTAATTTATCACTCACCTATTTTAATTGTAATTGTGTAGTTTAGTAGGGCAATTACTGGAAAAGCAATCAAATTTGATTGTAGACAAGTAAGAGAGATTTGAGACACCTTTTAAAAGTTTTGAATCAAACAATATTAAATTGTCTGATATACATGAAGCACCAAGTTTCATCAGTAAATATGGTTTTAACATTTAAAATTATCATCAGGTTAAGTATATTTCCATATAATTTGCAGGAAATGATTAAAAATCTATGTTGTAAAATTATATATTGAGTTTATGTATTTGCTTGTAGGCTACTTGTTGTTCTCATTTTTACTTTGAGTTTTTAAACTCAAAGTTAGTGTTTACTTTGCTTAAAATTTTTTTAATGTTTATTTGTTTTTGAGAGAGAGAGAGACAGAACGTGAGCGGGGGACGGACAGAGAGAGAGGGAGATGCAGAATCCAAAGCAGGCCCCAGGCTCTGAGCTGTCAGCACAGAGCCCGACATGGGGCTCAAATTTAGGAACTGTGAAATCATGACCTGAGCTGAAGTTGGACACTCAACTGACTGAGCCACCCAAGCACCCTTACTGTTTATTTTTCTAATTCATTCTCCAAGTTAAGTAATCTCCTAAAAGAGACAGTCTCCATTGATCTTCTCTAAATACTGAAGAGTGGATGTACATCTCAGTATGTGGAGGGATTTCTAGAAAATAACTATATTTTCTGTCATACTTTATCAAAGCAAATTATGTTGACATAGGTATAAATATGACCTGGTTCATATGTTATGATATCACATTTCCTCTGTTTTCCACTTCAAAGGCCTAACAATATGCCTACTTCAATTGAGATTATTGCTAGTTTTGCTTGAGCAACTGTTAGGATTGGGGTTGCTATTTACAAAGACAGGAAGAACTATAGAATGAATATATTTGGAGGTGGGTAAAAATAATAGTGTAAGTTTTCGACAGGTTAAGATTGAGATGTCTATGGGGCATTTGACTTGCACAGCCCTAGAGCCCTATCTCACATTCTCTTGGTCTTTCTTTAACTTCAAGCATTGAAATGACAGCCAGCTTCATGTAGGGATAAACTGGTAGTCTCTGACACAGATACACCATGAATTCCTAATTCTGGGATTCCCTGATGCTGGATATGCAACGTTTATGGAATATCACCCAACCATGAGAAACTGAAATTGAGAGTTAACACCTCATGCTGCAACACTTGACCAATCGTGGATGGAAATCAGTGCATATGTGGGCTCCTCATTATTGAGATGGATAATTTTGAGGCATAATTTTAATTGCATAATTTTAAGACCCATAGAAATTTGTGGATGAATTAAAGGCCTAAAGATGTTGCACTAAATCCATTTGATGGCTAAAATAGAGCTTAAATGATGTGTAGCTATTTACAATCCTTATTTATCCACTTAGTATTGTTGTTAATACTCTGAAACTATATTTTTAGATTACAGTTAAGTTGAAAACAGTTTTCCCCAATGAGCAGAAATAGTGATAATATTATTCTTCACATTAGACTATTAAATAGTCTATGGTTATAATAGTGCTGTTTACTCACTGTCACTGGTATGTGAATTATAATTACATTGTATATCTTTTCTTATTCTTTTTCATTAACCTATCTGAATATTTGTATTTAAAGTTGGTTTCTTTAGACATCATAGCGTTGAGTCTTGATTTTTTTGTATCTAGTCTGTCAATCTCTGACTTAACTGGAGTGTTTAGACCACTTACATTTAATGTGATTATTGACAGCTTTTGGTTGAAACACAAATTTTCTCAAATAGACCTTTGATTTAACAACTTATCTACCACTGGTTTGAGTTGTGTTAATGCTAAGTTAGTTATGAAATCTTTTGACTTCAATAGGAAAAAAAGTTAGCTAAAATATTTTAGAGCTATACCAAAAAAAAATAAATGTAATTTTTCCATTTTAAACAATTCTGACATTTTATAACCAGATATTACACCATACAGTAAGAATAGGGTTTTTTTAGAGATCTATGCTAAAATTTTACCACCATCTATTTTCCTAAATATTTCTTTGAGTTACAGAATGTAGTTTTGTTAGAGTATATCCCTGTGGTTTTCCTGTGGCTTTGATCCATATTTACACAAAATCTATTTGAAAATGCATTCTAGGGGCGCCTGGGTGGCGCAGTCGGTTAAGCGTCCGACTTCAGCCAGGTCATGATCTCGCGGTCCGTGAGTTCGAGCCCCGCGTCGGGCTCTGGGCTGATGGCTCAGAGCCTGGAGCCTGTTTCCGATTCTGTGTCTCCCTCTCTCTCTGCCCCTCCCCCGTTCATGCTCTCTCTCTGTCCCAAAAATAAATAAACGTTGAAAAAAAAAAAAATTAAAAAAAAAAAAAAAAGAAAATGCATTCTATCTAATATTTATCTACACATCTATATTATGGAGAGAGTATAGCAAGCCATTCAAATAATGGATTGCATTTTCTCCTTTTCCAAGCAGACTTATTGTGGTTGTGTGGGCAGTTTTGTTGATTAATTTCTTCTCTTGGCTTTCAGTGCTCAATGGCAATAAATAAATATTCATTGTCAGTTATTCTTAGGCAAATATGTCTGATCTATCACAGAAGTATGATTTGCAAAAAACTGAAAGTTAGGAAGAGAGGCAGCCTTCCTATCTATAAGGAGGTCTCCAGTTAGCTGAACACTACACATAATATAGGCATGGTGATAAAAGAGGCATTAAGAGAAGGAAAAGCTGACATCTGCTTATACATTCCAGTTAGCTTCCCCTATGTAGAATTGAGAAAATTTTGAGAGAGTGAGATATGATCTGTATTTCCATTGTAACTTCCAAATAATGCTCTTTCACTAAAAAAGCTATTATAAAAATGACCAAACAGAAACTTTTAAGTCAGATATTAAGAGTTTAAAAAAACAAAAAACAAAAACACTTTCTATATTAGCTTTTCCCTGTCCAAAAGGTTACTGCTTTCATCTAGCAGTTTGCCACTGTGTACGTTAGTTCACCATTTTTAGTCATGTGTGAAAAGGCCTTTCAAAGCTCATTTTCCAAAATGGAGATATAATAACATATAATGAAAAGATGAATTATTTTTGTTTGGGAGTTATACTTTGACAAGAAATTTGAACTTTGTAAGATTGTTTTTTCTTCTTTATTTTTTTTTCTGGCTATTCTTGATATGTTTGTCCTCTGCTCTGTAAATGTTCTTATTAACCTCAAAGCTAATGTAATATTGATTATTTTTTCTGAAGTTATGTTTTGTTGGAAACTGGAAGCATTTTCTGATCAAATGATGCACAGGTTTTTAATTGTGAGACATTGAAAAAGATGATTAACATGGTGGAATATGTAGGAAAACTCATGATCTCTTCCATTATGCTGCAGTAACAGAAAAATGTGTTAGGAAGGGCATTTGGCTGTCAAAATTTCACATCAATACTTTAAAACCAGTCAGGTAACTTGAAATTTTGTGCCAATTGTGTTTTATTAAGAAGTTCCTTTGCCCTTGATAAATGATTAAAAATGTGGTAGCAGAAGAAAGGCTGGAAATACTGAAGTGAATTCCTAAGATATCACTTGTAGATACTTGCCTATGGCTTTGCAACAGCTTGATTGTCCTAATTGAAATTTTCTGTCATTCCCAAATAAACCCATCTTTTGCTGGTGAAATAATTGGCAGTTTTACTTTCAAAGTTAACAACATAATAATTGCCTAATTTTTTAAAATTAAATTATTGGCTAATTTTCTTAATCTTAAGGATTCCTCTACATTTCATCAATTCTATAATCTACTTTTGGGCAACTTCAATGTATAAAGACCTGCCAAAAAAAAAAAAAAACAAATAAAATGCAGATGAATAGAGATACTTCTTTCTTTCACTTCAGGAATACTGTAATCATGTATTCTGCTATTTAGGGCCACACATTTTTCATCACCTTCAAAAAACAAAACAAAACAAAAAACAGTTGCACAGCATAAGGATTAGGAATGTACGTTTCTGGAATTAGATAAACGGACAGGTCTACTTTCCGTATGTATAGAGTTTTGGATAAGTGGAGTCAATGGAGTTACAAATAACATATGCTTAAATATTTGAAAGTTGTGAATTACAAAACTGTTGTGAGTTATAAATAACTAAATAAATATTTCCTTTGCTTCTATTTTGAAAACATATGCCTTCATAATGACCTGCAGGAACAGGTTTTTATGTAAAATATTTAATCATCATTGAGTTTTGCATAAAAAACAGAGCCCTAGTCATTGGCTTCTAGACTTTGGCCTTCAGACTGTAATCCACCACCTTTTTTCTTAAGTCCCTTCTCTGTCCTGTCACAGTGGAAGGCTTAGTGGCTATCTCAGTCTGAACATCTATACTCAGTCCATATCCCTGCAAAGCTGTTTTATTAATTAATTAATTCATTCATTCATTCATGAATTTATTATTCATAATAATTTATCATATAATTTATCCCTCATAAATCTATTATTTCTTTAATGTTTATTTATTTTTGAGAGAGAGAGAGACAGAATGTGAGCGGGGGGAGAGACAGAGAGAGAAGACACAGATCCAAAGCAGCTCCAGGCTCTGAGCTGTCAGCACAGAGCCCAATGCGGGGCTCAAACTCACCAGCTGAGCTGTGAGACCTGAGCCCAAGTTGGATGCTCAACAGACTGAGCCACCCAGGTGCCCCTGCAAAGCTGTTTTTGACCACTCTTCGGGTTTAAGGTTGCCCACAGTGGAAGTGTGCGCATGGTTAAGGAGGAGCTCAGATGGCTTTCTAGGAGTGTTCATCACTCAGCCCCGTGGACCTTATGCCCTATGGAGCAGTGCACGTCAGGAAGAGACATGCCCTCAATCAGGGGCCATACTTGCCTAGTTCCCAGGGTGGTATTGCAGATAGTCTTATGTTTAAAACTTTTCCCCATCAATAACTAGTTATGCGTCCTTTTCGTTAGAGCCAGAGTGCCTGGGTTTGAATGTCAGCTTCACCACTTAATAGCTGTGGAACTTTGGGAATATTATGTAATCTGTCTCTGTTTCCTCATCTGCAAATAGGGATAATAATGATCTCTAACTCAAAGGATTGCTTTGAGAATTAAATGAGTTAATATTCATGAAATGCTTAGAAGATTGCCTGGCATACAGCAAATACTTGAGAGCTCTTTGTTTAAGAAGTGAAATAATTAGGTTTCTTATTTGTAAAAATGGTAATTTTAATAATAACTTCACCATAAGGAGTTGAAAAAATACATAAGGTAATGCCTAAAAAGTGTTATTCCAATGCTTGACACAAAGTAAGGGTAATATATTGTTGAATAATAATAGAGTGTAAAGAAGTAAATAAAATATAGCTTTTGATATATACAGCATAAGATTAAAAATTAGAGCCTTTTTGCAATTTTATTGTTCTTTCGTACATTTTATATTTTCCTTCAGTCAGTTATGCTGTAGACATTTATCTTGGTGTTGTAAGTTTGAAGGCACAAATATTTTCCCTTTTGATAAATTTATATTGCTTTTTATGACTATTAATCTGAGAAATTAGAAAGTCTCATCACATTTTTGCCATTTTAAGCTAATCCATTCATTTAGTTGATAAATATGTGTTATATGGTCTAACTGTGCAGAAGTAATAAACATTTAACTTCATGGCTAACACTAGAGCTAGTAAGATATCATTGGTTAAAAGCATAGGTTTATTTTGTTTTTCTTTAAAGCAATCTTTTACCCAGAATGATAAACACATGATGAATTAATTTTCACAAAAAATGGTGTACATAATGTTAAAATGGTGAATTAAAGTATATATCTAATGTATTCTTTAAAAAACTGTTTTAAGTATGAATATAAGAGCTGATAATACTCTTTTCTCCAATATTTCTTAAAAATAAAAGGAAAGGACAGTTTTTAACATTGCTCAATGACAAAAAATAGTAGACATGATTCTTGAGTTTAGATAATGGAAGATGGCAATTTCTTCTTAGAATAACTATTTCCCATTTGCACTAAAATGAGTGAACACATTCATAAAATGATCTACAAAGCTATACTTATTCTTAAAAGTACTATATTCAGATTATTGACATTTTAGGATTAAAATTCATTCATAATTCATTTCAGAAAGTTAAAATGTGATGCAATCATTTAGAGTTATTTTTCTTTTTTTGAGGGAAAGCCTAATTTTGAATTTGAATTACTCAGAGGGACAATAGTTGCTGACATGTTTAAATAATTCAACAGTGTAAGTTATTAGTAAGGTTGTTTTCAAATATTTATTGCATATATATGTGCACATATCTATATCTATTTCTATATATATGCTTGCCTTTAAATGTGAATGGTTTTAATTATTCAGTATAATGGTCTTCCTGCAAACTGCGGTACTCAAACTAGAAAACATGCATAGATCTTCTACTAAACTCCGGCTTCTTTTGGAGTCATCAAAGGTTGAATATATAGAATTTAGAAATAGGAAGTTCTCTAAAAGTGATAAAGATAAGCTTGAGGCAGTAGATCTGTTTCCTATAACCATGTGTTGACTCAAATCTTAATCATATACTTTATGAAAAGGTTAATCTTTTAGTTAAATACATTAAAAGTATGAACATATACTTCTGAGTTTAAACATTTTGGCTATTTCAAAATTTAAAATATCTGACTGCAGACTTGGTGTTGCTTAGCATTTCTGAATAGAATGAAATTTAGAAAAAATATGGCATCACACTTTTAGTTAGCATAGAAAATACGCTAAATATCACTATTCTCATTTACACACTTGGGGTAAAAACATTATCTCAAAATATATTTTAAAAATAAAATATAGTAGGTTCAAGCACCTAAACCCACCATAGTGCCCAGCAAAATGGGCCCAGCTTCCCAATCATCGTACAACAACTTCTTGTTTCCAATAAATCTATATTTACTTCTTTTCAGTGTTTTAGGATTTGTTTATTTCCTCTCTCTTTCTCAAGATTTTTGGTTAAATTATATAATTTATAAAATTTTATATAATTTATAAAATGCACAAAGATGCTTTCAATAAAACCTTCTTGAGAACTAATTTGTTCACACATTTTAAAAAATTTCTTCTTACTTTAAGGAAAGATACTTATGTTCCTGGTGTAAGTGAGGGTCATGTGTTAGTCAAGTCGCTGTTAGCATCTGTAAGAAACAGACCTTAAAATACATAGTTTCTCAAACATGGTTGAAGTTGATTTCTTGCTCAGACAAAATCTAAAACGGGCTCCTGATAGACTGGTGGCTTTCTTCCTATTACTATGTGATTCTGAGAGTCAGGATTCTTTCATCTTGTGTTTCTGCCTTCTTTAAATGGCCTACAAATTCCCATTTCTTGCCTGTGTCACATCAGTGCAAAGGATAGAGCATGAAGGAGTGATGATTGGGAGGTTTTTATAAGCCATGTCTGGAAATGGCTCATTTCTCTTCCTTCAAATTCCATTTACCAGAACTTAGTCATGGCCACAGTGACATGTAAGTGGTGCTAAGGAATATAATGTAGTTGTATTACCTGCAGAGAGGTGAAAGGGGTTTAATTTTATAGTTAGCAAAACAGATACATGACATGGAATTATAAGATGATTTTAAGTTATAAACTACTATTATAGGGATGCCTGGGTGGCTCAGTCAGTTAAGCATCTGACTGGCTCAGGTCACAATCTCATGGTTTATGAGTTCAAGACCACATCTGGCTCTCTGATCTCAGTGCAGAGCTGGCTTAGGATCCTTTGTCTCCCTCTCTCTCTGCCCCTACCCCACTCATACTCTCTCTCGCTCTCTCAAAAATAAATAAAAACATTTAAATTAAAAAAAAAACCCTACTATTAAACAATTTCAATTCATTATTTTATAAGCATTCTAATATGGCTTAGTAGTTTTCCTAAGCACAAACTAGTGAAAAGGAGGATAGTATGGTTTTAGTCAAAATAATGTGATTGATTGTTAGCTCTTAGTTTAATTATGGGGAGTGAATTTGTTTGCTGTATAATTGAATTTTGCTCTTTTGGCAGAGGATATCCACTGTAATATCAGTGACTGGTACACCTTTCGTTAAGAACCATTAGGTGCCTGGGAGCTGAGAAAAGGGGAACAGAGATCCTGTGAGGGCAACTTCGTCATTATTAGAAATGCAAGCAGACTGGTGGCTCAACCATATCAACTCTGGTAAAAACTGTACGGGACAAGAGCAGGCTCTCAACATGTGCCACTTTGACATGTTGATTATTTTAAATAAATGTTACTTCTGTAACAACCCATACAAGGACACTCAGACCCTCCTCTAAACCCCTGAAAGCAGTAAACAAATCTCCCATATGAAAAATATCCTCATTATACTAAGAATTAAAAAGACATCCTTATCCCCAGAGATGGAGATTTTGAAGCAGAGAAAGCCATAGAAATAAACCTTGCTGCTTTTTACTAATCTATCACCTCAGTCGAAATTCTGCTTAGGGTTCCTTACTAACCAAAGCTCTCAGCCACCTGCTTTTCTTGTTCTGTAAATTTTTCA
This sequence comes from Leopardus geoffroyi, assembly GCF_018350155.1. Lineage (NCBI taxonomy): Eukaryota > Metazoa > Chordata > Mammalia > Carnivora > Felidae > Leopardus > Leopardus geoffroyi. Next base: position 78,657,905 of record NC_059329.1, read on the forward strand.
CAAATTTATCATTTCTTTGTCTAAAATGTATAAAAACTTGTTGGTCACTTCTTGAGGTCTTAATTTCATTATTGGTCTGTGTACACACAATAATTTTTCTTTCTCTCCTTGTTAACCTGTCTCATGTAAATTTAACTTTTAGTCCAACTAGAAGACCTTGAGAGTAGAGGAAGAATTCTCCCTTCCCTACAAAACAAAATGAAAGGAAGACACCTATATAAGAGTCAACAATGAAAGTATAGTCATCTTAGGTGATTGTACATCATACACACTGCACTAATTGGCAAGTAGGGATTAAAATCCTGCCTATGCTCTGCTAAGACATGTGGCCTGGGACAGGCCTGGGTAAGCCAGAAAGGAAGGTAGCTATTTTCCTTAAGGAAAAATGTGCTCCGGAAACCGTCCATTGGGTGCAGTCCATATAAGCCGCCAAAGACCCTGAATAAAAATGGGCAAACAATATCTTTTAAGTTCTTGGACCCAATTCCAGTGTTTATGTATATGTAGGAGGGCTTCCCACAAAACACCAAGCAATTCTCAGACTTTTGACCAACTGGTTATAGATTGGACGTTCCCCAAACTCCCTCTTTGGGCTCAATTAATTTGCTAGAGCCATTCACAGAAATAAGAACAACATTTTACTTACTAGATCATCAGTTTATTATAAAATGATAGAATTCAGGAACAGCCCAATGGGAGAGATACATAGGGCAAGGTGTGCAGCCCCTTTCCCCAAATCTCCACACCTTCACCAACCCAGATGCTCTCTGAACCCAATCCTTTTGGGTTTTTATGGAGGCTTCATTACATAGGTTTCATTGATTAAATCATTGACCTCTGGTAATTTGCTTAACTACCAGCCCTTCTCCCATTTCTGGATATCTGGGGTAGGACTGAAAGCTTCAAACCACTGAGGGCTTGGTTGGTTCTCCTGACAACCAGTCCCCTGACCCCTAGTCCTTAGGTGCAGTCCCCAAATCACCTCATTAACCTAACAAGACAACTTTGCTGCCTCCTCACTTAGAAAAGTCCAAGGGTTTTAGGAGCTGTGTGCCAGACATGGGGGTGAAAACCAAATATATGTTTCTTATAAATCACAATATCAATGTTTACACTAAATGTCCAGGCTGATGGGGTAAACCCAAAGCCAGTCAGAAGAAACTGAGAGTTTTAGTAATTTCAGGTTTGATTTTTTTTTTAACTTCTGAAAAGAAAGTTTGCCTAGATCATTTTTATTATCCTATTTAAATCTGAAAATCTATGACTTTGAAAAATACATCCTACCATGTATTTTCATTGATGTAAGTTAATGTTCACAGATAAAATATTTCATTTACTTATAATATCACTTGTTTCAAAGACCTTGGTTTCTAATTTATAAAGAAGGCAAATATGGACCAAGTAAATTTAATTTTCCTGGCCAGAAGTATACTTTTAATTTCTCTTTTAATTTTTCTGAAAGGTTAGGGGTGGGTTTCAATTACTCTTTTTATATGGTTTGTTTGAAGTTCAAAATCTAATTAGAAGTGTTGAAAGCTTTATTTTACCTTTTACAAATTAAAGCAATGTATTCATAAATGAATTAGTGAAGTCCTGTTGCCACCAAAGAACTAAGAGATGTTTAATCATGCTGCCTTTGTTCAAGACCACAGATTACCTTCTTGCCCTCCTTGGAAAGACCTGGTCATTGTTCTTCACCAAGTCTGGCATGACACTAGAATGTGTTTTACAGTTTTGTGAAAGATCTCTAAATATTTTTAGCCCTTTTGTTTGTTCTGAATCAGAACACTTTTTTCAATGCTAAAAAAAAATTTGTGATTTTTAATATTTTTTAAACAGCAATTGTTTCTGATAAGCTCATAAATGTGCAAATTGAGCATATAAATTAACCTGTAAACTCGGAATTTTAATGGTAATTCCTTCACTGTCCATTACCTAGTTGTGTTGCAGGATGTTTTACCTTAATACCTGGGGTTCATTGTCTTGCTGCTTCAAAGAATGAAGAGGTGGACAAAAAATGAGCAGCAGGCAAAAGTTTATTAGAGACTAAGAAAGTAAGTGGTAGTATGAAAGCTCTCTTTACAGAGAGGGGACATTCAGAGGTGAATACCCACGACTATAGGCAAGGGTCTTGTTTTATAAGGTTCTGGTCAGCCCCCTTCCCTTCCCCCTTGTTCCTTCTCAGGCCCTACCCTTATTGGCTTGATAACTCTAGGTGCTGGGTTGTCCATTCCTGATTAGCTCCACTCCATTGTGTGAGGGGTCAGACTGTGGTCATACTGTCCCTCATAAAGCATAGTTTTACGGTTTATTTATTTTTTTTAGTTAGGTATTTTGATTATCAGCTTCCTGAGGGGAATCTGAGGGGGAGTAGGTGATTGTCTGTTACATTCTTAAGAGAGACCTTACACCTGAGGGGGTTTGCTGAAGTCAAACGCTCCCAGCATTGTTGCAAAATATGTGTTTTTCCCCACCCAGAGACCTCAGGTTCTAACCTTTCCCTCTCTGCCTATTTTATCCTATCTTTCCCTCTCATAGTAGGGGGTTGGGTAAGACTGTCGTCAGGATAAATTGTGCACTCTTATAATTGATGTTAGAGCAAAAGAGTGCGCGTAATGCAAAAATGAGGTAGTAGTTACAGTCTCGAGATCAGAAAGACATAAAATGCTGCCTTCTCTCACACTTTAAGGGTATACATGTTGCCAGACAAAAACAATACTGACAGATGTGTAAACTGCAGTATATTTATTTTAATAAAATTATGGGCCTGTTTATTGTTTGGAGATGGTTGCCTTCTACTAAGGAGATTCTCATTTTGATCACAAGGGTTTGATCTCCATGTTTAATATTCTTGCCAGCTGATTCATTCACTGAACAGTGATTGAGTACCTGTTAACTAAGAAGGCAGCACATGTCTTTTTGAAGTCAGGTTGTCTGGGTTCAAATGTCTATTCTGCAATTTAGTAGCAACGTAACTATGGTCAGAACCTCCTTACTGGTAAACTGGAGATAACATAATACCTACTTAACAGAGCTTTAAGGACCAAATGATAGCAACATCCAACATTTAGTCCAATGATCGGTGTCTTAGTCAGTTGAATATGTCTGTCTGGTTCTTAATCTCATTCTAGCTTCTTATAGTGTGTCAAGCATTAGTCTGTGTTGGAGATAAATGAGCATAAAGCAGAGTTCTTAGCCTCAAGGATCCATCCACCTAGTGAATAAACCAACAACTTTATTTTATAAAATAAACCAGCAATCTCAATGTGATGTGATGAGCAGTAGTGTGGAGTGATGGAAATTTGCCTACGTGTCACAGGAGCACAATGGGAATCATCTGAACGACACTGGAGCTAGTGGTGGAATAAGAATTACATCATAGACCCACTGTCGAATACCCACTTCTCTGAGGCTTTAATCCCTTCTGCCAACCTGCCATCACAGATCTGCCATTTCTTTCACTCTGTATGGACCATCAGCTTCTCCTCCCTTCTGGGAGCCTTCTTAGCCGTGTGCTTGCAAACTCTCTCTCCCTAGTCTTTGCCAGGATGATGAATGCCATACACCAGGAAGTGCCCTCAGATAGATAGACTTCCCTGGGCCAATTTAATATTCCACTCCCCTTGATCTTCCATGTTCAGAATCAAGTCCAGTACATGCATGTGTGTCCCCCCTGCTCTGACTGGCACCTGCTGACCAAGTCCTGCAACAGTTCGAGAGTGCAGTCTTTTTTTCTTATCAGGCCCAGTGTGTGGCTGGCTAGGTGATGTTATCACTTAACTAAGTTTTTAACCTAATGGTCAGTAGGGGAGTTGAGACTTAAGCTTTTGTGTGGTGGCATGACCTCCACATCCTTTTCAAGCCAAGAGTGAAGAATCGGTCCCCGAAGGAGTAGCCACTCTGCTAACTCAGAACTGATGAGGAATGAGAATATCCTCTCCTAGATCATGTTTTCCAGAGAAACACTGCCTTGCTGTAGTTTTTCCAGAATACTTTCATTCTTCTACATTTTTACATATGTAAAAGTATCAGGGAGGATTTTAAGAAGTTTAATTTGATGACTTATCCTTTATCGTGTGAGGTTTACTTTTCAACTTTTAGAAAAAAAAAAGATCTAGATATGTCAGGAGGTTGGTAATTTATATTTAACATGATTTGCCTTTAGAAAAAAAATGAAAACTTTGAAGAGAGGGATATCATTTTATTTTGGTACAACAAATTATTTTACGGAGATTAAAAGAAAATCAACAATTAAAAAGATTTTATGGCATAAGTATAATCATCTCTATTCTTAAATGAATAATTAAAATGTGTGTTGACATGTGTTATGAATCCGGAGAATCTTTCTGTTCTTTAAATATTTTTTTTAGCGTTTATTCACTTTTTGAAAGACAGAGACAGAGTGTGAGGAGGGCAGGGGCAGAGAGAGAGGAAGACACAGAATCCGAAGAAGGCTTCAGCCTCTGAGCTGTCAGCAAGAGCCCGATGAGAAGCTCGAACCCACAAACTATGACCTGAGCTGAAGCCGGATGCCTAAATGACTGAGGCACCCAGGCACCCCAGAACCTTTCTTATACGTAGTTATAATATGAGCTTCTGGTTTTTTTTCAGATAGATGTTTGTTTTTGGCAGCCAAGCATCCATTTTTCAGACTGCAAGGAAAAACAGAAAAGCGACTTAGTGTAAAAACAAAACAATACATACTGGCTATAGATTACTATTATAGTTTTTTATTTTTCTTTGTTTTTCTTTAAATAGTTTTGGAGTTAGAACAGGTGTTTTAAGATTTACCGCAACTCGGTTTGACAAATGACGAGAATCGAGGTTGTGAACACAGCACATAGAAGAACCAAAGCACAAATCCTGGTGGTTGTTGGCCATGGAGCAAGATGATTTAGAAGCTGCTGGGATCGTTCACAGCTCACTTTTGTTAACTGGTGGGCAAGCCAGCCAAACTTACCAGCCTGAGAGCAGAAAGGGTGCCCACTGGATTTTTTAAATTGTTTCTAACCTCGAAGACAATACAGTGTTCTCCGATCCAGTGACTTTCTGAAATAAAGTAGAACAGATGTTCCATAACTACCTCTACTAACAAAAGCAAAACAGATATAGAAGCAAAATAAATTAAATCCATTTTAGGGTGTCAGACAAGTACGGGCAGATGGAACCTGATTATAAAAATAGACATGACATTTGGAGAAATGCTTTTTACTAGTTTTAAATTGCCAGAATATCTTTATTTATATGCCCCCTTCCAAGATTCTATTCATACCCAAAGGATATAGTGAGCAATACTGATATATTGGCACATACTTTATGTTCCATGGGTGTAATATTTCCCTTTCAGAATTCCCAACCTGAGTATGGGTGCTGTTATTTGCATTTTTGTTTGTTTGCTTATTTGTTTGTAACCAAACACACCCATTTTTAAAATGTCGAGCAACTACTATGTAAAACAACACTATAAAATGCACTGGGTTGAATGCCAAAGTGAAATGGGCACATATTTTGGCCTCAGGGAATTTATAATGCTTTATAGCTCATAAGTGAATAACTAATTTGTTGAATAGGTTAAATCAGGCTGAGAGTATTTCAGTATTCAATTTTTATAAATACCCTGCCTCATTTCAAAACTTCTTTAAAATGGTTTATTGGAGATATATATTTTATAACCTAATCAAACTAGAGCAAGTAAGAGATATTTCATGGTAAAAATATAGCTTGGAGTTAAGATAAGGCCCACAAACATGCCAGAAGCTGTGTGGCTTTTTATGGGGGAAAAATAAATTTTATCAGCGATATAGTATAAGTTAAGGACAAGATTTCCTGTTGTTGAGGGCTGAGGGAAATTTCCCTTAGGGTTTCTTATAAGCAGACATCTTGTATTGCAGTGTAATATATCCTCAATAAATACAATAAATACTTCAGTGAATGTCCTATAGCAGTTCCTTATGAGGGGCTAATTCCGTTAAAGCAACTTTATGAAAGAACAAAGGCATTTCTAGTATAGCTTTCTGAGGATCATGTTGTTCCAGAGATAAACTTTAGACCATCTAAATGCTGTATCTTTCAACCTGTGTTAAACATACTCTAAGATGCATGGCAATGTGCAAGCCTAACTCAAAGCCACAGGACACCATAGTGCAAATTCAATCAGTGTTGTTATTTAAAATATTTTTTAAGTAGTTTAAAACATTTATATGAGAGAGAGGGAAGAAGAGAGAGTGACAGGGGAGAAAGGAGAAAGAGGGAGAGGAGGAGGAGGAAAACAAAAAAAACCTCAAAGAAATTTACCACACATTAAGATTTGAGAATTTCAGCTCTTAAGAAATAGTTTGAAATGAAATATATGAGTTTAAACTGTTTAGGATATACGCCTTGGGGCTCAGATGTCAGGCTGTGTCCCAAACTCCGGGTATCTTCGGTTACCTGTCACTTTCTCCAACGCACAATAATACTAGTAGAGTTTCTACTGATACGACAGGTGAAGAGACTGGAGAGAAGTAAGGCTGGTCTAAAAGAAGAGAAATTTGCCTAGAGTAGTGGTTAATAATATGGTTTTGGAGTCAGAAGACAAATTGGATGCATTTGGCATACTTAGTACTAAAAAATTCTGCCTTAGATTCATATTACGCATTGTAGTTATAATTATTTCACGTTCAATTTTATTTTCTGTTACATCAATTCTAAATGATCAAAACAATTGAAACTGGTATAATGAGGACAAGGCAGTTCTTTTTTTATGCAAAGTATCTTCAACTTTTATTTGAGACAAACATAGTAATATTCGAATTCCATTTAAATCAAAAGAGATTCACCCAGAAGTCCCTAGCTCTCATTTACTTTTCATTTTGTATATGGCTTTTAGGCTTTCTGGGTACAGATACGTATTTAATTTGTGTTTTGCATCTTTATTACATTTTTGAGACCCTCCCACAGGCCACACACTGAGCTCCAAGAGTAGGGGTGTTACCTTCTCTTTGCCTGTTCTCCTGGAGGAAGAGAGTGGCTCCTGAGGGCAGCTCTATCCCTTTCCTGGGGTAAGATCAGCCCCAGCTCAAACTTGAGCCTGTCTTCCTTCCCTAATGGCAGCAGTGTCCTGAGCTTAGGGGCTTCATAGGGCCCTGTCCCTGGGTCCTTGTGAGGTGCTAGGGCTGGTGGGGGGCAGCCTGGGGCATTTCTGGCTGTAGTGATTAAGCTGGAGGCCACTTCTTCTTCATGACAGGCAAATGTCATTTCCCCTGTTTTCATCCAAGAGGAAGCTCTGTGCTATTAACGTTCCTGGGCCTTGCTCAAGTCCTTGGCTCCCTGCCGCCAGGCTTCAGTTTCCTCATCTAGGCAAGTGAGGAGCAAGGAGGTCTGCTGTGAGCCTGACTTCCACTAGGGAAGCATGCAGGATAGGCATCTAATGTCATCACCTTCCCTCCCCCCAAACAAGAATAAGGCAGGTTTCGTGATGCTCACATTTCAGATAAGGAACCTAAAGTTCATGGAATCTTTGACTTATTAAAGAGCAGGCAGCAGAGACAGAACATGGACATATTCTCAGAACTTCTGCAATTCTTTCACTGCACTGTGCTGCCTAAAACATTCTCAATTCCGGGGGGCCTGGGTGGCTCCACTGGTTAAGCATCTGACTCTTGATTTCAGCTCAGGTCATGATCTCACGGTTTGTGGGACTGAGTCCCGTGTGGTGCTCCACGCTGACACAGGGAGGCTGCTTGGTTCCCTGTCTCCCACTCTTCTCTGCCCCTCCCTCATCTCTCAAAATAAATAAATTAATTAAAAAAAACTCAATTCAGTCTTTGCACTTAAAACAATAGTAACTTCAGGCATCAATGGCTTATTAAGTAACAGACTCTATGTACTGAAAATGAATTAATCACTTGGTCATCACAATAATCCTGGAGTGATATGCCAGTATCACACCCATTTTATAGTTGAGGGAAGCAAGGGACATAGTAGAGCATATTATCGACTCTGTACTTTTATTTCTTCCTGAAGACTTTGGCTGAAATAGAGGCTGTAGTGTCTCCAAATACTCATATACACCTGGACGCTCAGAATGTGGTCTTATTTGGAGAGGGGGGTCTTTACAGATATGACTAATTAAAGATTTGGGTATGAAATCCTCTTGGATTTAAGGTGGGCACTAAATCCAGTGACTGTCCTCTGTGTAAGAGGAGGAGAGGGCACAGAGAGATAGACACACACAGAGAAGAAGGTCCCATGAAAATGAACGTTCAGAGAGCACGCTCTGAAGCAAGCTGGCCAAGGTTCAAATCCTGGTCTACCTCCTTCTAAGCATTGGGGCTTGAGCAAGTTAGCTAATCTATTCAAACCTTTATTTTCTCATTCTTAGAATATAAATAAAGACAACAAAACAGTTATATTATTGTTTCATATGGCCACTAAGTATGCCAATATTTCAACAAAGATTTTCTTAAGTGTACCAGGGAAACTCTAACCAATGAAGCCTTCTAAAATTTATGGTTTTATATATATTTTTTAAAAAGCACTTCCATTTTGGGGGTGCCTGGCTGGCTCAGAGAGCATGTGACTCTTGATCTCGGAGTTGTAAGTTCAAGCCCATGTTGGTGTGTGTAGAGATTACTTAAAAGTAAAATTCCACCCCCCCCCCCGGCCCCAAACCCTTCCATTTTGTGGGGTTAAAATGGGAAAAATAAAGGAGTCACATAATGTTAAATAGATCTGATAGATAGACACATATTTAGATATAGCTCCTCTTGATGCAATATTGGTTTTTTCTCTTCACTCTGGCTGTGAATAATGTAATTCTGTGACATCAGATTTACTAATAAGTATGAATTATATATTTGGAATTATACATTCCAAGTGCTTATAAATGTAGGAATGTAAAAACAATAGAATAATTATACTCAGTATTCAAAATCCAATAAGACATGTAGTACTTGGGGTGCCTGGGTGGCGCAGTCGGTTAAGCATCCGACTTCAGCCAGGTCACAATCTCGCGGTCCGTGAGTTCAAGCCCCGTGTCGGGCTCTGGGCTGATGGCTCAGAGCCTGGAGCCTGTTTCCGATTCTGTGTCTCCCTCTCTCTCTGCCCCTCCCCCGTTCATGCTCTGTCTCTCTCTGTCCCAAAAATAAATAAACGTTGAAAAAAAAAATTAAAAAAAAAAAGATATGCAGTACTTATTTTGGTTGTGTTCCACTTTATTGAATTATCTACCATCTATGATTAAGGCCGATGGGATATCAGTACTATCTCCACATAGCTCCTGATAACTCCCATCCCCAGTGAGAACCTGTCTTTGGTGAGTCTTACTTTTTTCCAGGTCGTTTTATGGATTCATTTAATAAGCAGCTTTTATAGATAGGTTTTGCTATTAGAAGAATATCTCAAGTCCCATAGCTGTCTTCCACAACTAACAACTGCAATTGAGTCTAGTAAATGAAGCTATTGAACCATTGGCAACGTAGAGGAAGAAGCACCTAAGTTCACCTCAGAAAGTGAGAGCAGAGGGCTGGGATGTTAGCAAAGGATTTATCAGACGTATTCATCAAGGTAGTATGTTAGAGCTGCCTTTTGAAAGAAGTTTTTGCCTAACGGACAAGGTGGAATGGAGTCAAGGTGCATGGGGAAGGGAGTAAATGCCACTCACAAGGCAAATGCTCAGGTAGAATGCTGTAAAGGCAGAATACTGTGTTGGAGAAATTGTCTTCAGTTACGTACACCTCAAGTTCACAACCTAATAGAAGTCAGTGTTGAGAAGAAATGGTACTGGGAAGAAAGTCAGAGTTTGATCAGGAAGCAACCTACCCCCCCCCCTTTTTTTAAGTTATTTATTTTGAGAGAGAGAGAGAGAGAGGAGCAGAGAGAGGGAGAGACAGAATCCCAAAAAGGGGCTCAATTACACAATAGTGAGATCATAACCTGAGCTGAAATCAAAAGTCGGTTGCTTAACCAACCGAGCCACCCAGGTGCCCTAGGAAGCAACCTCCTCTTAAATGGGACCCAGAGAAAGAGTACACATGGAGGTCCATTTATCCTGTGTTGAAAATTTTAAAAGTTTTAAATCAATGAAATAAAATATGTATCTTCCTACATGCCATATATACTTTCATATTGACCTGGAAGATCAGGCTATTACCCAGAAATGTTGGCCTTATTGGGTTTCAACAGAATGGCCAAACAGCAAAAGAGCTGGTCCACAATTTACCCTTGTTTTTGTTTTTGTGTTGTTTTATTTTTATTTTTATTTTTATTTTTATTTTTATTTATTTTTTGTTTGTTTGTTTTCTACACCTGATTCTACTTTGCACCAAGGCGGACCTGTTGTACGTGTATGTGGACACTCCAGCCCACAGCTTTGCCACATCTCCACAAACAGCAACTTCTTAAGCATTCACTGGGACTAGAGATATACTTATTGGTGACACAGTTCACTCTTAAGAGAAGGAAACTTGGAAGAGGCCATTGCAGGTCCTGGAAGTAAGTTCAGGGGCATTTAGTCAACAAATTAACCCAGAAATCCTGAGAGTGATCTACATGGTGCCAGATTATCTTCTCCACTTGACCTCACAGACTCCTCTTCCCTTGGGAAAGAGTAGGACAGAATAGAGCCATTAGTCTGAAGTGTGGGAACTAGAGCCTTATATGTACTTCTAGAGACCTGCAGACTAAAGAAAGCCATTGAAGACTTTTAAACAGTAGATGTTTTATATGTGGCTTTGTTTTTTACACAGCTATAAATTAGGGGAAGAGATGGATAGGAATATTTTTCCTTTCAAGGAGAAGTTATATTGCATTTTGTGAAACCTCTTCAAAAAGCCTGACTTTAATAAAGTGTCTCATGACAGATAGAATTAGCAAGCTACTAAAAATGTGTCCATGACCATTTTCATATGTAATGTTCCATTTATTTCAAGTACCCCAAACAATGCTTCTGAGCTGCGGATTTAATCCTTCTAGTGAGACTTCCTAACCAGGGAGATTAATAGATGTACTTCAAAAGAGATTTGCATATTTCTATGCTAAGCCTCCTCCTCCTACTGCTTCTGACGTTTTCTGTTTACTTTGACATGAAAGAGGCAAGAAGGAAGGAGAGAGTCAGAGAGGTATAAATGTAGAAATGGATTCTAGGTAACTAGGTTTAAAGTTTGTTTATTTATTTTTCAGAGACAGAACTAGCAGGGGAGGGCCAGAGAGAGAAGGAGTGAGAAAAAATCCCAAGCAGGCTCCACACAGTCAGCACATAGCCCAATGCGAGGCTCGAATCCATGAACCTTCAGGTCATGACCTGAGCCAAAACCAAGAGTCCGACACTTAACCAACTGAGCCACCCAGCGCCCTAGATAGTTTGGTTTAAAACAGCATCACCCAATTGCTCCTTACCCACCCCCTAAGGAAGCAGGTTGAGACTGGGCCCTGATCCCCATGCAATTCATCTTTGAAAAACTATTTTACCACATGGTGACCAACATACTAAATAAATACAAGAATAATGGTGAGTGAAAGAATAATTTCAATATAATACGGCAAAATTTTAAACACACTGAAACTGTTATCTCTGTCCCTAAGGACTGAAAATAAATCTCATTAAAGAAAAACATACATTATAGGTAATGCTTTCAACTTTTCTTTAACACTGATCTTCCAACAAGGAAGGATTTGACCCTGAATTGATCTCTGAAATAAAGGTAAACAAAAACACGCAAGTTGTCTCTGCTGATGTCCATGGTTTTCCTGTCACTCCATCTCCAATAATGTAGATGTTGAGTTTGCTGAGTCTCCATGGTGGCAAGAGTGCTAGAGACAGCTGGACGCAGATTCTGGTATCCTAGTTTATACAGCATGGACTCTGAATAAACTTACACTTTTCAACAGGGTAGAATTTCAGTCTTCCACAGGCATGAGCATTCTGGATTTTAGTAAGTTCTTTGGGGTTTGTGTGGACAGAGGACTCACTCAAGCTGGGGATTTTAAGAGGCCTAGCTGAAACGCAGACTTTCGTGATCCATTTCCTTCAAGACAGGGGTGATTAACAACTTGGGCTGTCACTGAGCCTTGGAAGAAGTGATGAAAGTTATGAACCCCAAGTCAGAAAAGCATGTGTATCCACATATGCTCCAACCTTTGCAAGTAATTTCAGGGAGGTCCTGTCCTTCTTAGAACTTACTCATGGGACCTCTTAGGGGTTCTGGGCCTCTTTATTCCTTCAATCATGGTGTCCATGATTCCCTAACACCGCATAATCTGCACATGTTAGACATTAATAAGTATAGAAAAAGCATTTTTTTTTTTTTTTGAGAAATGAATTGGGGATAGGAGGCCATACTTATAATTATTTTAAAAGCCTATTTTCTTGTTTTCCATAAAAAATGAAGTCTTTGTATAAAGAAGTCCTTAAATGTCCTAGAATTTCAATTTAATTAAGACGTATTGTGCTTCCATAAAGTACCCTTCCTGCAAACATTTCTATGAGGGTAAGCACACAGTCCCTTGCAGCCATTTTGACTGGGTTTATTTTTCTTAACCTCACTATATCTCAATTTACCTATAACACACAGAAAGTCATGATGTCTAGCTCATAAGGCTATTATGAGCACTAAATAACATTAGACATGTCAAACATTTAGCAAATTATCTGACATAGTAAACACTCCGTAAATGTTAACTACAATTTTTATAAGAAGAACGTTTATAAGCAAAAATTGTGTGTGTGTGTGTGTCCGTGTTTTTTTTTACACATGTGTATTTAAGAGACCATCAGAAAATGTAATATGTAATGATAAGTATTGACATTTGCATTTGGGCTTGAAAGTACATTTTTAATGGGGTATTTAAGTAATGCGTACAGACTTCTTTTCCTGAGGCTGGGCAAGTGATGGGGCATGGAGTGAGGGAGAAGATCAAAATAGTAACATCTTTATTGCACATAGATGTATGAAATGCTTTTGATGAGCAATCCTACTTTAGAAGTTTTAGCTCTGAAGGAAAAGTTTTGGGATGTTTAATAAGACAGAGACAGTTGTTTTCTTTTAAGAGAGAGCACTTTTTTCAACTTCAGATTTCACAGATTTAAATTTGATGCGTGGAAGAAAAAAGTGAATCTTGCTAGTGAAGTCATGGATGATGTGTTGAAATTTGAATGCTAGAATTTTGGAGTGTTTGGAGAAAACAAAGCTCATGTTGGCATTAACTCTATTTCTTTTCCACAAATCTACTTATACTGTCTTGTTTTCCATTTTAAATTTGTAATTTGAGGGAAGATTGTCTCTATATATTTGAATAGCTATTATTCCTGTTTCAATATGATTGCACTGAATATGCAAATCCATATCATCCAGCCCTCTGTTTGTGAACAGCTTAGAAATGGAGATAACGGGGTTAATGCAGCTCCACGATTTTATTTTGCAATCCAGCTAGGCATCCAGGGAACAACACTTACTATTTTTTCAACCTCATTGTTATTTAGGTCCCACAAGGGATGTGCAGTTTCTTTTTCAGGATGTTCTAAGGGTTTGAGGCTACAAATCGCACTCACCAGAAAGGAACGATAACTTTCACAGCCAACATTCTAGGTTTATTTATTACAGGGATGCTTGACTTTGTATTTCTTTCTTCTGCTTCTATAAATCAGTGTCTTTTCTGTCTTCTATCAAGGAAAGGAAATCATTTCCTTTGTTTTTCTACTTGGCCTGAAGATGAAATTTTAGCAAACTGTATTTCACGTGTGACAGTAGTTTATACGACCATTTCTTCATAAATACTGGCAACGTCCCCATAACCTTTTTTCTTGGTGACTCCTGAGAAGCTCCTTGGAATTGTACTTTGCACTTTGGATTCCTACTTTCACGCTTTTTCCTACTTTCATTGTTTTTCAGAGTTCCAATGATTTTTCAACTGCCAATGTTTACATAAATTCTATTGGTGTTTCAAAGTTTTATTAACGTGTCATTTTCCCTCTGAAGCCTTCTCTGCCCACCCAATGTGAATCAATAGTCCTCTCCTCTCTACAGCATTGATTGTTTGTGACATTTATTTAACATTTATAAATAGCTGCCTGTGCAAAATCACAGGCTTTTTTATATGCTAGTGTACAAGGTAGATTTGCCAATGAGAATATCAGCTCCTTCAAGACAGAAATTGTATCTTACTTTTTCCATAAACCTTCGGAACTAGTGCTCCACCATCTAAACTCCAGAACCCAGAAATATAGTTAATAAAACTTTAGCTGTAGAGCTCCTTTCCTTCCAGAACCCCTTCTAGGTCTCCATGTGTTCTTGCCCAGATATAGAAAGGATAGTGAAGCTCCAGTTATAGGCCTGAATCATGGACAGCTTCCCCAGTCTGGGTCATTCTTTGCCCTGGTGTTGATCCTGTGGCTGTGGGTAAACTTCTGGGTTGCCTGCCCTTCAAATACCCTCTGCCTTCCTCTGACACCCAGTGACCTCCAGCCTTTGGGAGAGCTAGTCAAACTTCTGGGCCCTAGTTTGAACCCAAGGAGTAGGTTAGAAAAAGATAATGATGGGGCGCCTGGGTGGCTTAGTTGGTATGCTGGAGGAAAGAGTGAATTATCTTCCTATCCTTTCAAGGAAAAGAGATATTATGAAGTTGTTCTTTATTAATCGAAGAGGACCTACCCAAAAATTGTAAGAAAAAATTATTATGGAGGTGTCATTCAACATAGTAATTATAATAAAGGGTTTACATTACTTTTGGCTTTTGTGGTATTTATATTATATTATATGTATGTGTGTATGTATGTATAGCACAGTTGGGGAGAGGGACAGAGGGAGAGACAGAAAGAATCCCAAGTAATCTCAATGCTCAGCACATGAGCCCAGTGTGGGGTTCAATCCCACAATCCTGGGATCATGACCTGAGCCGAAATCAAGAGTTGGTCACTCAACTGACCAAGCCACCCAGGGGCCCTTATTTGTCATCTTTTAAATAAATGTGGTATATTGTGATTTATTCTTTCAAATTCACTACAAGTATTAAACACTCATCCTTGTACCTCCTTTTTATTTAAGGTTGTTTTCTTTTCCTAAGAAGATTTCTCAGATTATAAAAGCCTTCAGACACCACAAAACCTTTTTCCATCCCAGCCAAACTTGCATATCCACCTGCTCCTGATGCACTGACATAGATGTTCCAGTGGCACATCACAAATACTATTAATACACCTGTTTTCCTGAACCCCAGGCCTTTTCTTCTTCTCTCATTCTCTCTCTTGCTCCAAATGTGACCAGTTCCACCCAGTTGAGCCTCAAAATTCAGGTCAAAAATTATCTCTGACCACACCTTTTTGGACTCAATTACTTCCTCTGCCTTGAGTTTCCATAGACCATGATGCCTTGATTTACCGGATGGTTCATCTCACTGAACTGAAACCTACTGTTTGTCCATTTTCCTCATTAGCTTCTTACATCCTTGAGCATAGGGATTCCTAAATCTTGTTTTTCCTTATAACCTCATTTAGCACAGGGCCTGACTTAGAATTGTCACTAACTTAATACTACTAAAAGGATGCATGACTTTTTTCCTGACTCACCCACAGAATGTAACCCTTTCTTTCACTGACTCATTTAGTTAATAAGCAAATACTACATTCAAGACTACACTCCAGGGTTCGTGCTGGGGATGGGTGCAAAATGAGCTTTAAGATGCAGAATTTGTTTTAAGTTGCCTTCAAAATTTATTAACCACTTTCTCTGCACTGGGCACAAGAACCCTATGAGGTCAGTAATAATATTATACCTTCTAGCAGATTAGGAAAGCAAGACGTTTAGGAATTAGTGTTGCATAGCCGGTAAGTGGCAAAGAGGGTTTGAACTTAGGCAGGCTGGCATCATTCAGGGCGGGTCCTCTGAACAACCTCACTCTCCAGTAACTCTTGGGGGACTGATACATAAATGCATTAGATATAATCCTCGTCTTCCACAGCTCTCTGGAAACAAGCAAAGTCAACACTTAATAAAAGCTGTTATTACAAGTAAAAGAAGGATATTTAAACAATTAAACTAAAGGAAGACATGTCATATACATCACCTTTATCATTATGTTAGCCATGCCATGTTTTTAAAATCTTATCACAATCATTAGGGCACCTGGGTGGTTCAGTTGGTTAAGTGCTGACTTTGGCTCAGGTCGTGATCTTGAGGTTTGTGAGTCCAAGCCCCACTCGGGCTCTATGCTGACAGCTCAGAGCCTGGAACCTGCTTCAGACTCTGTGTCTCCCTCTCTCTCTCTCTGCCCCTCCCCTGCTCATGCTCTCTCTCAAAATTAAATAAACATTAAAAAAAATTTTAAAAATAATAAAATTATATCACAATCAAAGCACTTAAATTATAAGCACAGATTTAACATGTTAATTAAAAATTTTTTTTTTCAACGTTTATTTATTTTTGGGACAGAGAGAGACAGAGCATGAACGGGGGAGGAGCAGAGAGAGAGGGAGACACAGAATCGGAAACAGGCTCCAGGCTCTGAGCCATCAGCCCGGAGCCTGACGCGGGGCTCGAACTCACGGACCGCGAGATCGTGACCTGGCTGAAGTCGGACGCTTAACCGACTGCGCCACCCAGGCGCCCCTTAACATGTTAATTTAAAAAAATAAAATACTATCTTACTACAAATTATGTTTTATTCTGTTTTATTTTTTTCTAGACCTTGTCATTCTCACAGATCATTTCTCATTTTCAATTACCTATCTAGACTTTCTAGCAAGGAATGTACTATATTTTGGTATTCTTTTACCTTTGGACTTTTAATTGTCCCTAATTTTCACTATGAGAACTAATCCTGCAATGGATTATCAGAGCATATATTTTTCACATTTTGTATGTAAATGTATGTGTCCATTCTATCTCATTAATGGTATCATAAACATTTCCTAATATTAAAAATACATTTTTTAAAAAACTCAAAGCATTTTTATTAATAAAGGAATTCAGTAATAGGAATAGTGTCATTATTTTATTTTAAAGATTTGTGTATCTCAGAGGCACTTGGGTGGCTCAGCTGGTTAGGGTTTTGACTCTTGATTTCAGCTCAGGTCATGATCTCATGGTTCCTGAGATCAAACCCTACATCAGGTTCTGTGCTGACAGTGCAAAGCCTGCTTGGAGTTCTGCCGCTTCCTCCCTCAGTCTCTCTCTCTCTCTCTCAAAATGAATTTTAAAAACTTAAAAAAAAAAGATTTGTGGATCTCACAAAATGGAAAATTATAACATTTGCTTTATCTTTCCCATGACACATCACAGAAGATACTTTCCCCCCCCGGTCTTTGATGGGTGCTTGAATATATAGATGATTGTATTGTTTCTTCCTAGTTCTTCTTGTTTTTTAATATTTGGATAGAGGTGACAGATTGTAATACCTCTTTCTTAGCTTTTGTGTCTTTCATTCTTGTTAAGACTATTTTTACTATACCATTATATACCTACTAATGAGCACTTTCTCTTTTAATATAATCTTTCAACTGGAGAGAATGGTTGACTTATTATAAAGTTCTTCAGCTGTATCAAGCCATTAGATCAGAATTTTGAAGATTTTACTTCACAAACTTATTTCCCGAGCCTTGTAACAACTGACCCAACCGGCGTGACTTAGTACTTCAAGGTTATTCTATTCAACAAATATCCTACCAAAAGAATCTTACTTTTTGATTTTTATATGTTTTATTTCTTTTCAGGTTTTTCATGTTTTTTTTTCCCTTGACTATCTTGTGGGGGATAAGCATAGGAATTCCTTGAGCTTGCACCCATGGGTTAACAAGGCATAAAGAAATAAGAAGCCACAGGATGAAAGCATCCAAGATTAGGGAATCAAGATTAGGTCATCAGGGCAGAAGTGCCCCCCAACTTAGTACAATAACAGAAAGCTGCTTTCACAGGAGGGAAGGACCAGAATAGGTAAACAAGTAAAGAGGGCTATAGACCGCAGCAGGGCAAAGTTGCCCAGAGCATAACTATTTAGCCAAAGAAAGGTGCCTTGTTGACCCTACAGTAGCAGGCTCTATCTGTCTTATACTCTAGGCAAGTTAAAATAAACAGAGGCAGTGAATCGTGCCTGCTGTAAACAACCATCTGCCCGGCCACCAGGATTTTGTTTTGTGTTGACCCAAACTCCTAACACCGCATATCTTTGAAACCCCCTTTCCCTCACACACATGAGTTAATGTTCACAATTTCATTGTCTCTTTGTGCACGTCCATCACACTTGTAAGCCTTATGATCCAAATAAAAACAGAGCAAGGACCCTTTACTCAGGGCTCTTGACTCCTCCCGGACATCAGCTTCTCTTGCATTTTTATCCTGCATCCTCTCTCTTGCTGGACAAGAGAGAACTCCAGACCCAGAGTCTATGACACTATCTGTTGAAATTAAGAACACCAAATCATAATTTCCTTTCCTTGCAGCAACTTGATGGATCACTCAGTTGGTTAACGTTTTGACTCTTGATTTCCATTCCAGGTGGAGAAGAAGACCTGCTGCATGGCTGGAAACTCATCTTTGCAGCACTTTTTGGGGTGTAGGCAAATGGCATTATATATTTGACGAAATGTTTGAGTTTGACTCAGACCCTTGTTTTCCACAACATGATTATTTTCTTTAAAAAGTATTTCCTTCTTTTGTCCTGGAAGAAAAGCCAGCAGTTTTGCATAAATATACCATACATTGAAGTAAAATTTAGGGCAAAAAAAAATTGTACCTACTTTTAAATTTCCTGCCTTTTGCTATCCTAGTTGGGGCACTATTTATGTCAATACTGGTTCATTGATTTGTTTTTTTAACCACTCCCGTTGTAGTGGATCTCTTTCTGTTTAATCAAATCCTGTACACTCTTGCTACTCCTGTATATTTTTATCTGTAGCTATATCTATCACGTTATTCCCTAGCTCAAACACCTTGCCTGGCTACCCATTTCCTTTAGGATAAAACTAAAATGACCCAGCTCTTGTATAATAGCAGAGCAAGTCATAGAAACCTGGGTTTGAATCCTAGCTCTATGATTTGGTACTATATTGTGATCTCGGACAAGTTATTTCAATATTGTGAAAGTCAGTACCATCATCTACAAAACTGCCCAGCTCTGAGGAAGTATTGGTAAGGTTAACTGAGACGATGTGTTTGTAATGGTTTGGGTACAGTACAGTAAAAGTGTCTGTGTCTTCCATTCCTGTAGTTTTATTTTCAAGCCTTCCACTATCTTTCTGATTTTTAAAAATCTTTAGTAAACATTTTATCCAACACTTATCACGCACTAGCTATTGTTCCAACACCAGTGAGGGATATAAGGGGGAAAAGCAGCAATGTTCCTACCCTCAAAAAATGTAGGCTCAAAAACTACAAGGATAGGGCGGCTGAATCTCAGGGAACAAACATAAGAGTTACACAGGATGAGGCTCATTGGGATGGTAAGGCCAGATGGAAAAGGGATTTGAACATTTTCTCCAGAGAAAGGGAAAGCTGTTAATGAGATTTCAGCAAGACAGCAACAGGATCAAATGAGCTTCTTAAGAGCAATACCTCACTGTGAAAGTGAATTAGAGGGACCAGAGACTGAACAGAAAAGGATCCTGAGGCAAATTTAAAGATAACAGATTTGAATAAGATTACTGGCACCCAAACTGGACAGAAGCGGTTGAATTAAAGAAATATTTTGCAGGAACACTCAATAAGAATTGGTCATTGCAGAGGCCTCAGGGTACATAATATAGAGGACAATGCCAAGGATGACTCCAAGGTTATTCGATGATGGCTCTTTTTTTATTTCCTTTTTTTTCTGTGTGGATGCTCTTTCTTCAAATGGACTGGAATTTCCTTAGCCCGGTAGGCTACAGCACAGACTTGTATACATTCTCCAGATGAGTAAATGCTTAGAAAAACAAAACTAAACTAAACTAATTGAGAGACTGGTGTGGTTGTTCAGGGACCAGGTGCCCTCTGTGCTATTAGCTAATTATTTCAATCTCATTAAAAAATATCAAGCCTTAATTACTTCCATCCATGGTGATAAGAGTAACTTTAACAAACCTCTGAAGAATCACACATCTTCATTATACTCAAATTAACTCCTCTTCTGGAATTGTTAACAAGCTGAAAATGAGTAAGTAAGACTTAGTTTTTTTCCTTCTTAATAGTGGCACCAGTGCAAAAACAACGGACTGCTATTGAAAGAGGGAACAAAAGAGGAGGCTGGTTTATTTACTGAAAGGACAGTCACCTGCAAGTTTCTTGAATTCTAAAATTATACGATAAATGAATATATTTAAATACATGTTATTTTTTTATAGTGAGATGCCTTCATAGTTTGGTATTTAAAATATATATGTATAAATGTATGTATGTGTGTGTATATAAATAAAACTATCAATGCAGTCTTTAAATTATTGATACCCTGACCTTGGAAGAGGCAGTTAAAATAAAAAATGAGAAGCAGGGTGGGGAAGAGAGAGAGAGAGAGCTGAAGAGAGAAGTGTTTATAGAATAATAGTAAGTATGAGGAGCCAACAGATTTGAAATGCAGATATAGTAAGTACTTGATTAGGAAGTCACAAATTCATTTCAGAAAAAAAAGGAAACATTGTTAATTACGCTGGAATTAAAAAAAAAAAAAAAACAAGAAACAGAACAAGAGATGAGTGAATAATCAAAATAGCTCCTGGTTTCTTTAAGGCAGGAGGTAGATTGAGTTGAATAGAAGAGAGTGTATGGAATGTAAATTCTGATTGTTAGTTTTTCTTTTTTGAATTTTTTTTTTCAACGTTTATTTATTTTTGGGACAGAGAGAGACAGAGCATGAACGGGGGAGGGGCAGAGAGAGAGGGAGACACAGAATCGGAAACAGGCTCCAGGCTCTGAGCCATCAGCCCAGAGCCCGACGCGGGGCTCGAACTCACGGACCGCGAGATCGTGACCTGGCTGAAGTCGGACGCTTAACCGACTGCGCCACCCAGGCGCCCCCAGTTTTTCTTTTTTGTAATGCCATGTCTGACTTAAGCTTTGACTGTTGACACTTTCACTTCAAATAGCATCTAGTACTCAAAAGACATCTTGAATAAACGCAATGCCAGCCACTGCTAGTCACAGGACTAGATGAAGAGCTATCCCTCTCCCCCCACCCTTATTTAGAGATCTTGGTTGATTTCCATAACTGACCACTTGGGCTACTTGGTTTTTTTTCTCTTCTTTCACTTTAAATATCTGCTTTTATGCTTAAAACTCGCCAATAAAGAGCCAGCCCATGAAACCCTGGGCCTTACAAGGCAGAACCCTATAAACCTTATATTACCCTATAAACGCAGAACCCTATAAACCTGGACCTACCCAGGTCCATTTGCCTTACTCTTCATTCCCCACACATACCCTGCCATGATCTCATTGTGTGGTCTCAGGTTTGCCATGTGCTTCCCAAAACTTGTGAGTAATACTCCCTGACACACATTCTTTTTTTTTTTTTTTTTTCCAAAGTTTTCTGATAGTTATTACTGAAGGTATCTTGCAATCATAAGAACCACAAGGGCAGGTCCAGCCACAACACTCCTGATAACACAACACTGGTTATCAGTAGGCTGAGATTGGCACACAATAGTGTGAGTTGTATGTAGTTCAGTTATCATATGTTAAGATGCTTATTACTGTGATCACATGTGAGATGCTTGATCATACTTTCAGAAAGAGCAGGAATCCACCCACATTATTGCTTGAGTTCTTACCTTTCAAGCATTCATCAAATGAAATAGTAAGTAACTCTTCTGCTTTGGCTGTTGATGATACAAAGATAAATAAAATACAGTCCTTCTCCTGAAGTAGTATATACCCAGGGGATGACAGGCATATAAACAGATGATCACAATATAATATGATAATCCTGACTTCTGTGCAGAATTGGCATAAATCCAGCCCTGTCTGTTGCCCATAGCAGACATCACGATCCTTCCTGGGCACTCATTCCTGAAAAGTCTGGACACAATTTCACAGTCTTTCACAACACTCTACTCCAGACACCTTCCACCAATTATTTGGTGTTGGCATGTGCATTAAAGTCTTTTTGCCATTGATGTCAGATTCTTAGTATAGGTGTTTTGAAGAGTGTTGAGGAAGCACAGAGCTTCTAAAATTATTGAGACTAGCAGTTCTGTAACAAAATATTTTGACTATTGATCTGTTTTTTAAGTTGTTAGTTGAGTAAATAATACAGAGAATTCTTAGATATAATAGCATAAAGGGCAAGCCCATGAGACTAGCCCTTTGTAAATAGAGGAAATCCATTTGGTAATGACTGTGTTAATAACTTTCTACTAAGCAAGTTGAGACACCAATGATTGAATGAATGATATGGTACTTATTCTATTTACCAAATTATCTGTTACATTACACTTTAACATCTTAGTCCCTGAGACTGTTTTTTCTTCCTCTCCCAGAAGCTACACTGCTTTTGGCAAATGAACATTTAGCATTTAGCATCCACTCCATTTAGCATTTCTGAGTGCTTATTAAACCTTTGAATTTTCCTCACATCATCCTTAAATGTAAAGCATCCAGAAATGATTTTCACAGATACCTTAAGGTGATGTAAATGCAGGACTGAGCCAGTGATGAGAGCAGCTACTGTCTCTGTGTTGCCATCTGCTGTGTGGTCCTCGAAGGACAGGTGTGTGGTGATGGAGACAGGCCCCAGGCCACATGTCTTGCTTAAGGATGTTCCCAGAGAGGCAAAGCTCCAGTCTGTAAGTACGCTGTCCTCTTCACTCCCATTTGTTATATCACTGAAAACATAATTTTTGAGTTGAAAAGGTCACTTGAAGTATTCTACTTTTCATGGGCTGAATATACATGACCAGTGGAGATGCTAAAAGTCTAAGAATTTGAAAAAACAATTAATTTAGGAGGTCAGAGAGTTGAAGGGAAAGTGCCTGGGACATGTTTCATATGCAATAAATTTTTATTGACTGTATGAGTAAAAATGTAATTGCAGGCATGAGCTCAAATAAAGAGTTTTGGTTTTATTGAGGGCTAGAATCTAAATTGTCTCATTGGTCAGTAGGAAATCAGTAGGAGTATATATACCTATATGAAAAAAAGAAAGAAAGAAAGAAAGAAAGAAAGAAAGAAAGAAAGAAAGAAAGAAAGAAAGAAAAAGAAAAAGAAAGAAAGAAAGAAAAGAAAAGAAAAGAAAGGAAGAAAGGAGGGAGGGAGGAAGGAGAAAGAAAGGAAGGAAAGAACTTAACTATGGATTAGGAATTCTGCATAGTCACTTTGCAAGAAAACTTACAGAGAATAAGAATACTTAGGTGTTAAATCTAAAGTGTTATACAAAGCAAACACATTTGAAATGTCACTTTCAATAACATTAAGGAGAATATAGACCTAGCTATTCAACAGGTGTTCCTGCAATTTATTTTAAGCTTCCTCTTATCGAACACTCAAGCCCCAGGCTGAGACCTTTACATTTATCTCATTTATTTTTTTAAACTTACCTCTCATATACATCTAATTATCTCCATTTTACATGGCAAGGAAATGAAGTCTCAGAGACATTAAATAGCTTTTCCAACATCATACAGTTGAATAACTGGAAAACATACAATTTAAAACCAAGTTTCCCTGACTAAATAGTTCTTATAATTAACAATTAGTGTATCCTGTTTTATCATTAGAAATAATAATGCAAAAAACTAGCATTATGTATGAGCATGAAAATGTACTATGGCTCCAATAAGAGCTCCAGAATGGTCAGCAAACCTGTACCTAATCAAGTACAAAAATATTAACTCAGGAGCTGGATAATAATATTTTTTAAAGTTTTTGAACTTGAAAAAAATGATACTTAGGTTAGGGTTATAAGAAATCAATAATTTTCACAAGTCAAATTATTTTTTTACCTTATCTTTGTTATGATTCAAGTCTTATTTAACTAATTTAGATGTTGTGTTTAAGCAAGCAGTTTTCTTTTTGAAAGGTTGTTGAGTACACCAGAGAACAGTATACCAAATTGTCTAAAAGCAAAGATCCCATATCCTGTGCAGATACTTATTTTCTGGATGACATCAGAAAAATCACTTTAATTTTTGTTTTTGTTAATTGAAAATGAGAATTCGATACTTCTTTAAGCAGAATTCCATTTCATCATATTATTTCATTTGCATTTCTTGAAAATATTTACAATGCATACTTCCTGAAATTAATCCAAATCCCTATTTGAATATTTTAAAACATTAATTTCCATGGCTAAGATGGAAAAGTGAGGTAGAAGAAATTTTAGTTCGATTCATGCCTTCCTGTTGAAGTTGACAACTCAAAAATATGTGTCTAATCTTAGTGTACATTTTCTGTCATCTTAAAGTGTATGACCTGATGAACAAAGAGGTTTAAAGAAGATAATATGTTTAGTGTATAAATACAACTTTAAAATGGACAAATTTGCTCATTTCCTAACAGCCGTGATTGTATTTCTTATATTGGGTGTATACAAATAAATGAGTCCCAGACCCATAGGTATTGTGATAAGTAAAAAGAATTCAAGTGGATTATGCGTTAGGCTTTATTTTTCTTTCTGTTTAGGAAAAAACAAATTTTTAAGACTGAAAGGAAATATTTTTTAAATGGCCATTTCCTTTGTGAAGTTCAGTTATTTTTGATGTTCACCTCCATGCCACCCATATTTAAAATTTTCTCATTATTTCCCTCATTTGTTCAGTCTTAAATTAGTTTCATTAACTGTCAGAACTTATTTGAATCCAGAGAAAAACTTATCAAAATCCTTCAAAGCAAAATGGCTTTATGTTTGAAGTTATAGAGGTGATTACATTTCATTTTTTAAAATTCAAGTGTTTTTTTTTAAGAAGGTGAAAGGAAAGGAGAAAAAAGTTTCACATTACTAAGTCAGAATTTAAATGAATTGCCTAATAGAGAAAAGGTGATCTAATAAATTAGAATTTCATAAATCATGGAATAATAGATATACATATAATAGACATATCATAGGTATATCATAGGTATATTATTATATATACCTAATATATAGGTATATTATTATATACTAATAATATATACTGTAGTAATATAATATATCATGTATATAATAATTATATGTATATTTTCTATATAATATACATATTATATGTATATTATAGTATAGAAGTTTTTTGAGATAAAAAGTGAGCCATCATAATCATTACAACTGTAGGTTAATAACACCAGTTCCTCAGTACAATACCAATAATTGTTGGGGAAAACACTGGTCTTTCCAAATCATGCTTGAAATCTGTGTATTATCTGTTAGGACAAAGGTCCAATTTTATTTTAGAATATCTAGAAAGAAGAAATGATTTATTTCAAAAATCTGCTCAGATAACACCCTATTTATTAAATAAAACAGTCCTGTTGGACTTATTGGAAGCAAAATGGGTGCCTTTTTCCTTTTATTCACAAATTGTCTTACTACAAATGTCTCTTTCAGAGGCAAACTCAAAAATCATTTAAGTGCTGGGTTACTTTAATACGGTGTTAACTAAGCTGAAATTTTTCAGCTGGGTACGTAATGGATCTTTACTCTCCTTGTTGAGCACACGCTTTCTCATATTGACTGGACAAATGTTTAGAATTCATTGACAATAGAAAATTTGTGGGTGGGAAGAGAAAAGGAAGGAGAATGTAAAAAACACAAATGTATGTATTTACAAGGCACTCTGTAGGGTGATAATGTGAGTTCAAGCAAAGTACATTTGCCACACTAGGAGGAAAGAGTCAAGCATTGTTTATAAGGACCTGATGCAGAGTCTAGAATGTATTGTCTAGGTTTGTGTTCTGCCATGAAGTCATCATGATTGGTGTTAATTTTTTTAATTCTGTCAAGTAGGAAGTGAAGTTGAGGGAAGTGAAGTTGAGACTCACCTCAGGATGTTGAGTTGACTCCTTCTCAGTGAACATGTCCACTGAGTATAAGAAAAATATGTATTTCTGTCTCTTGAAATTGCTCCTTATTTTTGGATAATAGTGTATATTATATATAATCTTATAATTGAGATTCTCTAAGTGGAGCTAACCAGGAAAAAAAATATTTTGCACTTGTCTAGTCTCCTTTAATAGTTAGGATTCAGTCAAGGAAACAGAAACCACTCTGGAATGTTCAAGTAAGAAGAGATTTAACAGGAGTACAGTTGGAAGGGCTGGTAGAGTGATTAGAACAAACACCATTAGCACTCACTCGCAGCAATCCAGATGTTGCTAGTGTAAACCAGGTCATGAAAGTGTGTTTCAGAGTAACCTGCACCAGGCAGAAAGGTGAGATTCATAAGGAGGACCCAGAAGCTGATGCAAATTGCGGGGTCTGATAAAATCTGCTATTTGTCTTTGCCAGAGCAGAAAAGTTCCTGCTGTCCAAATCTTTTTTTTTTTAATTTTTAAACATTTATTCATTTCTGAGAGACAGTGGGGGAAGGGGCAGAGAGAGAGACACACACACACAGAATCTGAAACAGGCTCCAGGCTCTGAGCTGTCAGCACAGAGCCCCACATGGGACTTGAACTCACGGACTACAAGATCATGACCTGAGCTGAAGTAGAATGCTTGACTAACTGAGCCACCCATGAGACTCATTGCTTTCCAAATCTTGTGAGAGTGCCTCTTTTTAGTAGTTCTAAACTGGAATCCTGCACCAAGGAATTCTGGAAAATGTGGTTCCTGGGTTTCTAGATGCTGTTATATAAGAGGCAATCCTAAAGAGGTAGAAATGATCCCGAGTGTAGAAAATCTGATATAGCTTCCTTTCTTGGTATTAGAGACAAGGATTTGTTTATATACCTTTGCTACAAACTTGTCTCTTCTTGGATCCTTTCAATAATTAGTATGTATTGACCCACTGTCAGTGGAACTAGACATGTTCAGAACACAGTCACAACATTTGTCGAGTGCTATTCTATGACAATGTTTATCTGTGGTAAAAAAGTAAGCTTAAATAGAGAGATGATTTTGGAGCAAAAAATTAGACATGGAGTAATCATGAACTTTAAAGACCTGGGTGTAATAATTTGCTAGGGCTGTCATAACAAAGTATCACAGATTAGGAGGCTTAAACAACAGAAATTTATTTTCGCCCAGTTCTGGAGACTAGAATTTCCAGATCATGGGGTCTACAGGACAAATTCCCTCTGGAGACACTAGGGAGAATCTGTTCCATGTGTCTCTCCCAGCTTCCGTGGGTTGCTGTAAATCTTTGGCTTCCCTTGGCTTGTAGGCACATTACCCCAATGTCTTCCTTCATGTTTCCATGGAATTCTCCCTGTGTTTCTTCACATTATCTGTTCTCCATGCATGTTTCTTCTGTCTCTGTGTCCATATTTCCACTTTATATAAGGATACCAGTCAAATTAGATTAGGGGCCCACTCTGCTCCAGTACAACTCCATCTTAACTAATTACTTCTGACCTATTTCCAAATAAGATCACATTCAGTGGTGCTGAGGGCTAAGATTTTAGCATGTGAATTATAGAGGGAACATGGTTTAACCCATAACACTGGCTTTCAATTCCAGGTCTATTACTTGTTAACATGCAAAACACTCAGCATTTTGTAGCTTCAGTTTTCTCCTACATGTAAAAACAATGGTTTATAATCTATTTCAAATGGTTGCGTGAGAATAATTTTTTTTAATTAGAACATTTTTTCACATTGTCTGATGCAGGAGGTACCAACTAAATGTGGGGACTGTTTTTTTCTTCCTAAAATGGCAATTCAACTGGAATTTATTTATGAACTGGGCCATAAAAGGTAGATATGGAGTCAATATCAGAGAAACTGAGAAAGGAGAGATATGGTTTCACCAAGCCGCTCTATGTTTGCAATCTGAGTCTAAGTTAATGAACAGTTGAATTTTTACTGTCATCTGAGGTGTTGGGACCTAAGAAAGCATCAGCTGTTTAGAAGTTCGGTGGATTCTCTTCTAAATGTATCACCGTTGTTTAGACCAGAATCCCAATTTTTCATGTAGCATAAACATGAAATGTGAAATTTAGTAAATATAATACCAACAGGAAAATTATTATTTTATATAATAGAAAAAATAATTTTAGAACTTGAAAATTTATGTTGTTTATTACATGGAAAATGTTAATAAATTAAAATGTAAGGAATATTTACACTTAGTACCTTCCAGATTTTGTTCTGTGTTACAGAAAAAAAAAATGATTAAAATATAGAAAAATTCATTTTCCCCCATAGTAACTTTTTCTTAAGATTAAATAATAAATGTAGACTGAGAAATAAAATTATATATTTTTGAGACTTTACTTCTGACAGTGCAGATGGTTCTTAAATAGTACTGAGTTTATTAAAATCCAGATAATAGCAATTTTCCAAACCATGAATTAGTATTGGTTATAGGAAGAAAAGAGGAATCTATTAGTCAAATTATTCTTTTTTTTTAATGTTTATTTTTTTCTTTGAGAGAGAAAGAGAGAGAGAGAGAGCACAAGCAGGGGAGGGACAGAGAGAGAGGGAGACACAGAATCCTAAGCAGGCTCCAGGCTCCAAGCTGTCAGGACAGAGTCTGACGCGGGGCTCCAACCAGGAACCGTGAGATCATTACCTGAGCCAAAGTCAGACACTCAACCGCACTACCAACTGAGCAACCCAGATGCCCTGGGTCAAATTATTCTTTAAAGCAAATTATGCATTTTAATAATATAAATTAATTATGTTAGTACTTATACAAATCAAATAAAAATATTGAGTTTTTATAAGCAAAGATATCTAAGAATAACAAAACACAGTTCAGTGTAAGAATTAAAAACCAGCAACTCCTTAATCCTTCCTACTTGCATCTGAGACAAAAAAAAAAAAATCAATGCAAGGTTTTACAAATCACATCTGTAACTATAAAAAATGATAACACTGACACATAATATTTCTTGATTATTTATGATGAACTCAGCAATACCCTAAGCATTAACACGTTATTTCAAATAAAAAAACTGTAAATTCTATTTTTGACTATGTAATCTCTCACAACTTTCAACTCTTCAAGGTTTCTCACCTGCAAAATGAGGTGTTGGTAGATGCTTTGATGATTGTCAAGTGTATCCAGTCTTCGTATTCTCTCTTCTATCTTTCTCATGACAGCAGGTAAATCTTTCATTCTTTTTATTGACTTCTTATAATCTCTTTTTAAAATTCTATTTAACATATATCAATTATAGTAATCAACAAACACTACTGTATCTCTTTACACTGTGTTCTCCTTCAGTAGGCAGTATGTTGGTTAAAAGCACAAAGTCCACTCCACCAAGTCTGCTCCAAGTTTGTCATTTGCTGCTCTTTGGGCTTCTCTCTGTTTTCTGGGCAGGCTATGCTGCTCTGAATGTTTCTTCTCCCCCCATCATGATGGTCTATTTTCCTTCCAATTCCTTCAATATTAGAATAATCTAGTCATGAAGGTAGGAGTTATCTTTTTCAATCAGTAATTCAATTCCATACTCGTTTATTAAGAACCTGCCATTGGGGCGCCTGGGTGGCGCAGTCGGTTAAGCGTCCGCCTTCAGCCAGGTCACGATCTCGCGGTCCGTGAGTTCGAGCCCCGCGTCGGGCTCTGGGCTGATGGCTCAGAGCCTGGAGCCTGTTTCCGATTCTGTGTCTCCCTCTCTCTCTGCCCCTCCCCCGTTCATGCTCTGTCTCTCTCTGTCCCAAAAATAAAAATAAAAATAAACGTTGAAAAAAAGAAGAAAAAAAAAAATTAAAAAAAAAAAAAGAACCTGCCATGTACAAGGCCCTCTCCTAGGTGTTGCCAGTGATAGGAAATTCGGTGAGCTAGAATTACATCCTTAGCATTTACTTTACCTTTTTTTTTTTTTTTTTGTATCTTAAGCAACTTATCTTCAAGTAATAATTTGAATTAATCTTTATGTGTGTGCCTTGTGTCAGGTTGATGCTATAACCCACCTTGTGGTCATATAATGAGCACAGGAAATTGGCACCATTTTATTTATTTATTTTATTCATTTATTTTTATTTTTTAGTTTTTAATTTACATCCAAGTTAGTTAGGATATAGTGCAATGAGGATTTTGGGAGTAGATTCCAGTGATTCATCCCCTATGTATAACACCCAGTGCTCATCCCAAAAAGGGATGAGCCCCTTACCCATTTAGCCCCAACCACAACCCCTCCAGCAACCCTCAGTTTGTTCTCTGTATTTAAAAGTCTCTTATGTTTTATCCCCCTTCTTGTTTTTATATTATTTTTGCTTCCCTTCCCTTATGTTCATCTGCTTTGTATCTTAATTCTAAATATGAGTGAATTCATACAATAATTTGTCTTTCTCTGACTAACTTCGCTTAGCCTAATACCCTCTAGTTCCATCCATGTTGTTGTAAAAGGCAAGATTTCATTCTTTTTGATTGCCGAGTAATACTCCATTTTATACATATACCACATCTTCTTTATCCATTCATCCAGCGATGGACATTTGGGCTCTTTCCATACTTTGGCTATTGTCAGTAGTGCTGCTATAAACATTGGGGTGCATGTGACCCTTGGAAACAACACACCTGTATCCCTTAGATAAATACCTAGTAGCGGCACCATTTTATGGATGAGGGAATGGACATCTCACAGCTTTTAAGCCCTAGAGCCAAGTTGTTTGATTCAAGAGCTGAGCTTTCAATCTCCCCACAATCTGGCTTTCCCAAAGTAAAGGAAGGATGTGTCAAATGCCACCGTTGAGATATATTCAATGGCTCTGACAAACAGAAATAGGAGATAAAAGAAAGGAAGACAGTCTTCAGCATTAGTTACATGATACAAATTAAAACAAAAACACTTCTATCTACCTGTGTATGTATGTTTGTATGTGTATGTATACTCATCCACTATGTAAGCATGTATATGTTTGTGTATAAGTATGTGTGTGCATATACACACTTAAACAGTGGATAAAAACACAGTTTAGGAGTCAGATTAAGCTAAATTTAAACCCTGATTCTACCCCTTAGTAACTGTGTGACTTTGGCACTCTAGGAATAATAACAACCTAATTTTTGGAATCACCCTGAGGATTAATTGGCATAATTCATAAAAAGCACATGGCTTAGTCTTTGATAAGATTAAGCTCAGTAAATATTTGTGGAATAAATGAACAAATAAATGTTTTCTAGATGGTCTGCTCTATTGGTATTCTAAGAAATTCTTTTTCCTTTTTTGTATCTCTCTAATTTTCTAAATTTAATATCTGTTGCTTTTATGATAAGAGAATAAAAGATATATTTACATATCAGTACTTTTATATTGAAGTTAAAATTTAGCTCTAGCTTTCTGAATCAGGCTACTATTTATGACTAGGAAGTATTTCAGAAGGGCTTTAAATGGGCACAAATCAGAGTAGGAAGATTCTTCCATGTGGAGGGATGTTTGAATAGACGAAGGTACAGATGTGTGAAAGTTTGGAAAAGGACAATGCATGTAAAGTAGCAATAGTACTTGGGACATCAGTGAGTACTTGAGGTTCTGCCAGGAAGGTAGGCTGGGACCAGAATGTCAATACCGTAGAATGCACGCTGAATAGTTTAAACTTATAGGCTCACAAGTTGTCTAGACACTTTAGGAACTCTTAGGCCTGAAGCAAACTGGCAATGTCGTGAGAAGATGTAAAGTGAGCAGATGAAATTCACAGAGAAAGAGGGACTTCTCCCTCTTCGGTGCTGTGCCTTCTAGGACTCATTTTCTCTTGCTTCTGTTTCAGGTCTGTGTTGCTCTGAGTGGGCAACTCCTATTCTGTGATTGGTTTGGTTCCCTTGTGCTGGACTTAATTTTCTTACTCTTGTCATTTACATTCAAGACTTTCTGCTGTTGCTTTTCTGACTAATTTCATCACAGCTGAAGAGCTATGTTTTTCCCGAAAGAATTCCTCCGCTGTCATAGGAGGGAAAAATGTGTGTCTTCTCAGCAGAACGACATAAGGGTGATTGATGCCCTGGGAACAAATACATAAACTCTCTCCAACGTGTCCTCTTTCTCTACTTTTAGGAGATGGGAGTTTTAAAAACTTGTCAAATACAGTGTTTGGGGTTTTTAACTGTTTATTGAACACATGTTAGTTTCACAAGTATTGCAGAGATTATCTAGGGATCAGAGGGCATTAGGAGTAATTAATCTCAACATCCCAATTTAAAAGTACTTAATTTACAGGAATAGATCAGAGAAATGGTGAGGGGATTTCACATTATATCTTTCTTGAATATTTTAGTCAATGACATGCTCTTTGAATTTACCAGTGGCACAAACAATCCAAAGTTTCAAAGCAGATGAGGTGGTAGAAAACTAAGATTTAAGGGGCCTGGGATTATTTATGCTGAAAATGAAAAAAAAAAATTGTTCTCAAAATTGTCAACAGAGACTAGGGATCATGAACCTTTTCTCTCTAATGCTGTTTCTGACTGTAAAAGACAATGACAACTTTGGTGTGCTATGATTTGTTTTCCCCATGAAATGTACTCAGGGAACAAAGATGGATGTGGCATAGGCTCTGCCCTTGAAAAACTCAAATTTAGAACACTTTATATCAAAAGTTATATACAATAAGTATAAATTTTGGTCTTGGATATTTTTATTTTGATGTATTTGCAATTGGTGTTCAGATGAAATATTTGAAGAACACCTCCAGTCCTCTGGTTTTATGGAAACTTCATATATGCATTACTATTTGTTGTAGTCTGACTAAAATAAGAACTGATTCTTGGTAAATCTGAACTGAAAATTCTCCGTGGTTTTAGGGAGTTCCCAGAGGGAATGTCTATATTCCTGCATTCATCAGAAAGGCACTGATTCTCTGTCTGTATATTGCATGCTTTACAGAGAAAGCACTTAAAGAAAATTCTAATATTTTCTCAATATCTACTCAGGTCCTCTTGGGCTCTGGAGTGGGAAACTTATAAGCATTGCATACATCACTTAAACCTCACAGCAAACCCAAGAGGTAGGTCTCACAAGTGACATAGGACAGGATGCAGCACATTTGATTATGGTCCTGGGTGTGATTGCAGAATTAGTCATAAGAAATAATTGCTGCAGAAATAGCTGAGCAAATATGGAAAGACTGTCCTTGTCCTCTGATATGTAGGTTGTAATTTGGTACCAGGAGGAATGGATCATCCCACTTTCATCTAGCAATTACTCAGCTAAAATTGCCAAATATTGTTTTATACCAATTGAAACTCTAATTTTAACTTTATAATAAAAATATTCAAAATACTAAAAAACAAGTAAAACAAAACTTTACCATGATCATGGCTATAGATATTCATGATTTGAGAAGTAAATTTAATTTTTTTAAAACTTTGTAATGTTTATTTATTTTTGAGAGAGAGAGAGACAGAGCGTGAGTGGGGGAGGGGCAGAGAGAGAGGGAGATACAGAATTCGAAGCAGGCTCCAGGCTCCGAGCTGTCAGCACAGAGCCCAACACGGTTCGAACCATGAACTATGAGATCATGACCTGAGCGGAAGTCTAACGCTCAAGCGACTGAGCCACCCAGGCGCCCCAATTTTGTTAAGCCTAATTCTTAGAAATCTGGCCTTCCCAAAAAGGAATTGGGCTTCTGGAACGTTTCATGGTAACATATCACAGATCAATGCCTACAGTAATCAATCTTGGTCAGCTGCAGGGTTTGAACCCGTATCCTTCTCATACCAGTGGTATGAGATCAGACTCCCAACTCTGAATGCTAGTCTTATAGGGGCGGGGCTAAAGTCAATGTTCTGGCATGACACATTGCCAGTTTATCTTGGAGGATCACAATACCTTTAAACACCAACCACCTATAGATATTGTCATCCTTTTAATAACTGTTAATGGAAATACTTAAAACTCTGATATGAAAGATATATATATAAATGTTTATTTATTTTTGAAAGGGAGAGACAGAGCATGAGTGGGAGAGGAGAGGGAGAGGGAGACACAGAATCTGAAGCAGGCTCCAGGCTCCAAGCTGTCAGCACAGCGCCCAACGTGGGTCTCCAACTTAGGAGCTGTGAGATCATGACCTGGGCCGAAGTCGGGTGGTTAGCCGACTAGGTCACCCAGGTGCCCCTAAATATGAAACACTTTTATCCATGGCTGCCTCTTTAACCCAATAAATACAGGTCTACAGGCTTATTATTTAATGAAGACTGGAATTAAATGAATACTTCCAGTCTACCATTAATATGGGCATGAACCCTGAAATGTTTATGGCAATTTTTGCCAGATTATTTCATCTGGTGTTGTTTATGGTTTTTCTGAGATATTCTATCATCAGAAGCATAAGTCCTGGTGAAGTACTGTGCATATGTATGAAGAAGCAATGAACATTTGTATGTGAGTCTTCTTTTGTCAATATATTTGAAGATTTTATGGTTTTGTGGAGGTGACCTAATCTATTCTCTGTCACCTTACTTCTGCCCATCTGACCCCATCTTCACTTTATTCCTTGATGTTAAGGACTTAGATATGTGTTCTACTGTTTCCAGCTGGCTTTTTTTTCCCATGGATTGCTTTTTTGTTTTCACCTAGATATTAGCAAGACTTTAGTCCAGAATAAGCAGCAGCTATAAATTTAATAAATCTTTTCTTACTCATATTATAAGCATTGTAAGCATGAGCATTTAATCATTATGTATCCATGCATTCTTTTTCATCTTTCATGAATATAATTTTTATACCAAACATTTGGAGATTTTAATAATTTTTTTCTGAAATTAAAGCCTTTATGCACAGATACAGTCATTGAAGGAAGATGGGACTTATTTCTATTAAGGATTACTATAATTCAAGCTTTGTAAACCAATTAATCCCTTTTTACAGCTAAACAAATAGAATTGTTTGCTTAAAGTGCAAAATAAATACAGTTGGAAGCGAGGACACACTTATAGTATAAAAATAAATCCTTTAAACCCACATGATAAAGAAGGAATAAATTACTTGCAGTTTATTTTAAAACAACTAATGAAATAAGACATTGCATCTCAAAAACACACAAGACTTTTGAACTTCATTAGCAACTGAACTTTTAACCGACACTTCTATTTTGGGAAAAATTCTAAAGGTCTCTGAGTTATACAGAGGAGTTGAAAATCTCCACTCACTCTTTAAGTTTCTTCTCACTCAGGGAAAAAAAAAAAGTCAACAACACATACTTATTTTGAAACTACCTAGTGATTTTCACTTGAGAAATGGAGATTTTACTTGGATTGGATTTTTTTTTTTTAATAAATGAGTTAAGGATAGATTGGAGAGACAAGAAAATCCAGGTGAGGCTCATGTTTTTCCTAAGCACTGTTCCAGGCACTCTTGATAATACTGAAACATAAAAAAGACTGTGTGAATCCATCCAGAACTCACCTAATTGAGAACCAAGTTATCAACTCATTACAATGTAACTAGTAATATTTTGAAACTGTTAGCAACAATGTAGGAAATGGCATTTTTAATTGCTAACAAAAATGAACAGACAATAGAACTAAGACTTCAAAGTGGGAGAAATCTCCGTGAGAAATACTGGAGCACTTAGTCTATTTATGTTGACTTCTTACTGTCTTTGGTAAGAAACAGGATCAAATAACATTATGTTAGAAACCAACTTACATTTTGAATAGTTCTGTGCCCTGGGGTTGGTGGCGGGGGGGGGGGGGGATTCTCTGCCCCAGGGGGAAATATATATATATATATATTAGGTTGATTCTGTTAAGAAAAAAGAAAGAATCACAAAATTCTTTAAACTAGACATAATAATTAAAAGAACTATATTAATGGGGTGCCTGGGTGGCCCAGTCATTTGGGCATCTGACTCTTCATCTCAGCTTGGTCTTGATCTCAGGGTTGTGAATTAAAGCCCAGCATTGGGCTCTACGATGGGCATGAAGCCTACCTAAAACAACAACAGCAACAACAAAGGACCATGTTAAGAAAGAGGAGAAAAAAAAATGGAAAGAAGAGGTACTCTTAAAATGCCACCAACTATATCTTACCCAATCGAACTCTCCATTAAGATTTTGTTTATCTGTGAGTATTGATGGGATGAAGGTGATGGAGTAGACAATACTTCATAAGTAGGAGAAAGAAGATATTATAGGATAATAAACTGGAATTAGAAATTGAGCCAGAATAAACAAAAATGATATCTCAGGTTATACCATGAGGTCAACATACTTTAAGTTCTGTATCCTTGTGCTTCTGATGTTCTTACTAGAGATAGTAGTCAAGGGGCTGTTACAATTCAAAAGCTTAAAAAAGAAATCCTGATGAAGCTTCTAATGCTAGCTAAGACTTACACAGCACTTATTATACTATATGAATCCAAAGTGATTGGCATATTTAATTAATTCAGTCTTCTCAACAGTCCTGTGAGAGAGGTAACATCACTGACCCCATGCTCAGTTATATTATACAGATGAGGAAACAAACACAAAGCAAAAGCTAGAAAATCTGTGTGATTTTTTTCCAAAATAACTCCATGGTTTGGGCTGCTGCCATTCTGTGGTGATCATAATCAAACCCTCTCTTCCACTTTACAGTTTAGACAGTCATTATGATTTATGTAAGTTTGGGCCAAAAAGTATTTTTGTGAGACGATGTTAGGATCTAAGAGATGTTAGGATTCCCTTGGAGAGAATCTTGCTGTGGTACTACAGTCTACAGACTATTTTGTGGTTATTGTGTTTAGTTTATCCCATGACTATTATTGGAGGGGGTCTCGGATTAAGAATAGGTATTGTCATTCTACACAGACATAGCATAGCATTTGTTTAATATAAAATTGAATTCATAGTATATTTGGCATTGTGCTATCATGTGCTAAGAATGCAAAGGTGGGAAAACTTAGAGTAGGCAGAATTCCAATATGGCCCCAGAGAATTCCAGCCCTTGTATATACACCTTCTTCCAGTTATGTAATCACCACACTAACCCAGGTATTTATTTGAAGGGACTTTGCAGATATAATTAAGATCCCAAATCATTTTACTTCAATATAGGGAGATTATCTGGGTAAGTCTGAAGTAATCACATGAGCCCTTTAAATCTGGGTACAAATGCCAGAAAGAGAGAAGTCGGAGATTTGCAGCTTGAAGCACTCAGGGAGTGCTTGCTGGTTGAAGGTGGATGGGGCATGGGGCAAGGAATGCCAGTGGCTTCTGAGAGGTGAAAGAGGACCCCTGCTGACAGAAAAGATACTGGGACCTCAATCCTACAACTGCAAGAAAGCAAAACTTACCAACAAGAAGGAATTTAAAAGTAGATATCTATCTAGAGCTTCCTGATGAGAACTAAGTCTGGCAGACACTTTGATTTCAGCCTTGTCATGCCCTGCTTAGGGACCCCAGCCATGCTCAGTCAGACTTCTGACCTCTACAAAGATGAGACCTCCCTGATTTGTAGGTTTGGGAGGAGAAACTGGGCCAGTGTGTTCACTGGTTAGGTTGTACAGAGCCATGCTCCCTCCTCTGTCTTTCCTTTTGAACTGATTCCAGAAATGAGTATGTGATTTTGGTTACCCTTCTCTATGCCATTCACTGTAAAGGGCTCTCCTTTCCTATGGGATGAGTACCATCACCATGGTAGTATTAAAGGAGCTTATAGTTTGGGGAGTGGAAGGTCAAAGAAACCAATAATTGGGACTAATTAGCCAGATACTTTAAAAAATATATAGTGCACTTTTGAGGAACAAAGTGACTAATGAAAATTTAAATCTTAAATTTAAATCGTAATTAAAGATTTAGGTTTGGTTGGTACTTTATTAAACATAGTTTCCCCTTGGTAGTGTGCAGCCTATATTTCCAATGTCGCTATGCTTTTATTCACAGGCAGTTAGTTGTCTTCTAATATTTACAGCGTGTTAAAAGACCTTAAATCTTAACTCTCATGATTTTTTTTTTTTAAAACGAGATTGCAGTTTAAGACATCTTACTTTATAAAAGCTGAGATATGTAGTGGCTGTTTCTGTAGAAGCAAAACCAAAAATATTAGGCCTTAGGAAAAGTAAATGTCCTAGGATTTTAACCAAACATCCTTGGGAGGCCCTAGCTAGATGCTGAGCTACTAATCATGAAAGACATCAATTATACTTATTAGGACCCAGGCCGATGCAGGATGACCTTTAATTCTGCAGGCACAATTAATCCTTAGTAAGCACCATGCATTAACACACCAGTGTGGGTTGTTAATGCTAGGTAGGGAAGTGTGTTCAAAGGAGACATTAATTTTTTTTAATGTTTATTTTGACAAGTGTGAGCAGGGGAGGGACAGAGAGAGAGGGAGAGACAGAATCTGAAGCAGGCCCCAGCTCTGAGCTGTCAGCACAGAGCCCGATGTGGGGCTCAAACTCATGAACCATGAGATCATGACCTGAGCCAATGTCAGATGTTTAACCAACTGAGCCACCCAGGTGCCCCTCAAAGGAGACCTTGAAATTAAGAACCTTTAATATACTGGGTAGGAAATTAATACACATCAAATATCCTCCCATTCCAAATGTCTAAAATTTTCAAGAAGACAACAATGCCGCAGATGTCATTAGTAAAATTTTAAATCTTATGCGCTGTTTTTCTAAACAATTAAACATGAAAGTTATTAAATCCATATGTGAGTGAAATCTATACATTTCTATGAAATAGAAATCTACTCATTGGAGCTTAGAAAATTAAATTAGACCAAAATCATGAAAAAATTTGGAAATTTGTCAAAAAATCCTCCTCAACATTTCACAGGTAAAATCTTTCAACCTTTGAAGATGTACAATTCCTACTGTTTGTTAACATTAACATGGAAACTAGAGTTCTGGAATAAATAAGAATACACAGAATGATAACATCTTTGACATTTTATTATCTCTTAGCACTCATATCATATCTATCACTAACTCCTGATTATTGTGCCTCCATTTGTTTTCACCTTCAATACATTTACTCATAGGAAGTAGACACAATTTGTTTTAAGTTTATTTATTTTGAGAGAGAGAGAGCATGAGAGAGAGAGAGAGAGAGAGAGAGAGAGAGCAAGGAAGGGGCAGAGAAAGGGAGAAACAGAATCCCAAGCGGACTCTGCATGGTCAGTGCAGAGTCCCATGTCAAAGCACCAACAGTGAGATCATGACTGGAGCTGAAATCAAGAGTTGGATGCTTAACCGACTGAGCCACCCAGGCTCCCTGGAAGTTAAGACACGATTCTTAAACATGCCTATAGACATTGCTTGCTCGGCCTCCACCTACCTCTCTAGATTCATCAGGTGATATGCATTCCAACTGGCTCATGTCTTGTGGGCCATATGTGGACCCTGTAGAAAAGAACAGGATTTGTGTCAATTTGAAAGGAACATCACCTAAGTGTGGCTGGAGAGCTGGGATGACTCAATGAGTCATCTGTGTGGTGCTGACCACTGAAAATCTGAAGCTGTTGTGGCGCCCTTAGTGGCCAGCTGATAGATAGGGCAAGGTCAGTGTCAAGAATCTGAAGGTGGAGGGAGAGCCCCCTGGTGGCAGCAGCTTTCTGACATTGTCAGCCTCTGAGTTGTCCCCTCAGTTCCTTCTATCAGCTTTCCCAATGTCTATACCTAGTACTCTGTAGTTATCCAAAGTTGCTTCTATTTCTTCACACTCGCCCCTTTTAACATTTTTTATACTAAAGGTAACATAACTTTAAAAATAGTAAAACTATTTTGATGCAAAAAAACAACCTACAGAATAGACATTACATATGAAAATCAATGAATATAAACATAATCGGTAATAAAGATAGATATCAGTCTTGTCAGTTATTTAGACGTCTTGCAAAGTTGCAAGAGTTCTCTGGTGTGTACTAATTTACCTTCCAGAAAATAGCTTCATCATCAAGAAAGCTCAGAAAGTTTATGCAATTTAATAGTGAAAAACGAAACTAGAGAAACAAGTTTTCCGGTGGAGAAGAGTCCAAATTTTCCTCATTGCTAATAATATAATTGAAGAGTTTTGAAGAATTTTGGATTAAAAGACAAATACTCAGTTCAAACCCATTCCCCATCACTGTCCCCGTTGTCTTTCTCTATTCAATTCAGTTCTCTTGAGCTCTAACAGTTTCCTCACCCATAAAACAATAGCAACCTATTGTAATTGTGAGGGAGGGTTGAAACGAGGTCAGAAACCTCTGTAAATTTGAAAGAATATAGAAATATTAGTTAATGCTGTTAATTTAGTTAGCCTGTCTGGTCCTACTAAAAAGCTCAAGTATTTAGTCCATCTTTTTTTGTCTCTTTTCATAGAGAATTTGATTCATCCCTCTGATCATTTGTTAACCTTTTAATCACCTTTCCAGTCTCAACTGCATCTTTCTTAAGTTGCAACAATATAAGTGCAGACAATTTTCAAGTGCAGAGAAACCAAATCTTTATTGAAAGAGAAAGTCATGCTTTCTGTTTCTTTCCTAATATATACATATATATACATATATATATATATATATATATATATATATATATATATATATTGTGTTCACTGGTTAGGTAATGCATTTTGGAATTAGTTGGAAAAATGCTATGTAAGCTTCATTTGCAAAAGGCCTGGGTAAGGGAGAATATGTAGATTATAGAAACCAATGTATAAGTATGTGAATATTATCATAATATCAGAATCACTTCTTCATTTTTATTTTCCATTTTAATTATTTATGTACATCTGGAATTATGTTGTTCTTAACATATTTTGATTAGATTATTTGATGTCTAAGTTGCTTGTTTTATACTTAGAGTAGGTGAATTTTGGGGAGGATTTCTCTTCCTGAATAACCTCTACTGTTACCCTACACTTCATCTCCAGTGTTGTTTTTTTTTTTTTTTCCCAATTCTGAATTAGTGTATCTTGTGAGTTGCCCACACTTGCTCTTGGAAAACAGTGCAACATAGTTGAAACCTGACTTAGCAAAAAAGTGAAATTTCAGTATTACATTACAAAAGCAATTAAATAAAGGGTTGTAAAACTGAGAATCAAACACAACATAATAGCATCTCATGCTACCTCTGAGGGATACTGGCTCCTACTCTTTAAATAGCAGATAACCGTGTTTTTAAAAATCCAAAACAGTCCTTAGGGCTTTGCCTGTGAAGACATAGGTGTCACAGTTTTTTGTTTGTGGTCGTTGCGGGGACTCTTAGTGTTCCTCTATATTCCCAACCTCCCCTGCTCTTGAGCCATGTGATGTGATCCTGGAAAATGGAATGTGGCCAACAGTGCTGTAGGCAGTTTCCATTTCCAAACTTGGCCCCTCAACACACACCACACGAACCTCTGGTTCGCTTTTGCCCTGCTGCTTGTAGCCATCTTGCTCCTGGATGTTCCGATGGTATTGCTGCGAGACCGAAGATGGACACCCAACCACTTTGTACTGTGCATAACTAAGAAAGAAGCGATCCTCTGTTCAGGGTTAATTCGTTGTTGCACATTAATGGTTACAGCAGTAGTTCTAGGAATGCAGGGATTAAGGTGGTGTCTAGTGAAGGAAGACAGTTGAAGAATAAGAACAGGACCTGTAAGAAGGTAAGCTAGCCAGTCCAAAAGTGAACTCATGCAGTAAAATCAGAAACTTGGTCCTAGAGATGACGGAGAGAAAAACAAACCACTTCAAACACTCCCCTGGTTCTTTTAATGAATGCTGACTTTCTTATGACAACTGGTTCTCAAATCATTTTTATCATAAAATTAAAAAAAAAGGTACATTTACTTATTTTGAGAGAGGGTGGGGGAGGGGCAGAGAGAGAGAGGGAGAGAGAGAATGCCAAGCAGGCTCCATGCTTGGCACAGAGCCTGATGAGGGCCTCCACCCCAGAACAGTGAGATCATGACCTGAACCGAAATCAAGAGTCAGGCACTACACCTACTGAGCCACCCAGATGCCTATTATTATAATCTTTTAATTCAGGCTTTTTACATGTCATTTTTAAGTCTTTTTTAAAATTTTATTTTATTTTATTTTATTTTATTTTATTTTATTTTATTAATTTTTGATAGAGAGAGAAGGGGAGGGGCAGAGAGAGAGGGAGAGTGAGAATCCCAAGCAGGCTCCACACTGTCAGTGCAGAGCCTGGTATGGGGCTCGAAATCACAATCCATGAGGTCATGACCTGAGCCAAAATCAAGAGTCTGACACTTAACCGACCAGGGGCCCCTTTTTTAAAAGTCTTAGTATGAATATCCTGGAAAGGTACTACTATAATTCTACTTTAAAGATGAAGAAATTGAGGTGTAAAGGTTAAGTAAGTTATCCAAGGCAACAGAACTACAAAGTGTCAGAGCTGGGGTATGAACCTAGGTTTTCACTCCCCAGAGCAGAGCCTGGCTCCCCAGGCTTAGAGCCTGCCATACTCACTGCCTCTACAGGGGAGAGAAGTGAAACCAGCGAGCTGAACTGGCATTTCTCTGAACTGTAGTCAGACACATTTCTACTGCACCACTGGGCACGGATATAGATATTCCTCTGGTGACTATTCCTCCACATTCCATTAAGCTATAATTCTGACAAAATAAAT
Organism: Leopardus geoffroyi; assembly: GCF_018350155.1. Classification (NCBI taxonomy): domain Eukaryota; kingdom Metazoa; phylum Chordata; class Mammalia; order Carnivora; family Felidae; genus Leopardus; species Leopardus geoffroyi. Next base: position 78,700,415 of record NC_059329.1, read on the forward strand.
CCTTTAAATAATATCCTAAAAGTTAACGGTGGAGAGAATTGAATGCCATGCCTTTACTTTGATAACTTTGCTGACTTCTTGACTTTTAACACTCACCACCAAGCAGGTAAAAGAACACATTTCCTCGAATGGTTCACCCCTACTTAAAATCCTCCCAAAGGTTTATCTATGTCCTTAGAATAATATTCAATCTTTCTTATCATTGCTTACAAGGTTTGACATGGTCTATTGCCTGCTTCAGTCTCCAACCTTTTTTCATTACAATCCCCTTCACCCTCCACATTCTAAGTACACTTACCTTCTATCTGTTCCTTAAACAGTCAGGATCCATTTCATCTAAGAGTCTCTGCACCTGCTGTTCCCTCTGCCTGGAAAATTCTCCTCCAGACAATTTGATTGTTTGAGTTCTCCTCATTATTTAGGTCTCAACTAATTTGTCACCTCTACAGAGAGACTTTTTCTGGCCAACTAATGTGAAAGGGTCTACCTCACACAATACACAATCCTGTTTCATGCTCTTCATGAAGCTTATGAGGCTTTGAAATGACCTGGTTTATCTATTGGCTTACTTTTTTTTTTTCTTGACTTGACAACTTTGTGTGTGTGTGTGTGTGTTAAGAGCACTTCACATGAAATGCACTCTCTTAAGGGATTTTAAGTGTAAAATAGAGTATTAGCAACTATTGCACACTGCTGTAATGTAGATGTCTAGAGCTGAATCATCATGCATTACTGAAGCCTGACACCTATTGAACAACTCCCGATTTTCCTCCCCACTCTAGCCCTAGAAGTCACTGTTCTCCTCTGTGTGGCTGTGCACTTGACTATTTTACATACCTCATCTAAGTCATATCATGCAGTATTTGACTTTCTATGGATGCCTGATTTCATTCAGCAAATGTCCTCAGGTTTCGTCCATATTTTTGTATATGGCAGGATTACTTATGTATTCCCTGTCTTATCCAATTAGACAAAGTAAGAACTCAATAAATTTTGTTGAATAAAGCGAATGACATAATATCTGGTGTTTCTTAAAGAGGAAACTGAGAAGAAACTTTGAAGTATGAGCAGTGTAGTAGTGAAGGGCTCAGGCTTGGGAGCTTATTTCTGTGGATTTGAAACCTAGTCTTGCCATGAACTCTGTGTAACTTTGTGCAAATGTTGAAAACTCTTTGCTCCTTAGTTTCCTCTCTTGTGTGAGGGGCATAGTAGTAGTCTCTTCCTCAGAGGGTTGTTTTTTATATTTCTAAATATAATTTAGAAATGGACCAGACACAGAATAAGAAATACATGTGCATCTGTGATATAAATAAACCATAGACAATTCAAGTTGTATTTCAAAAACTTCAGGTATCTCTGTGTTTAGTTGTTTCAGATCACTGACCTCATTCTTCAATCAATGAGAAATATGGAATTGTGTCAAACCATCGAGCCAACCCACTTTTTATCAACATTCTTGAGTTTGGGGATATGTGCCTAGCTGTTGCAGACAGTGTGTGATGTATGGGCCGGGAGTGTGTAGAGCAAAGCTGCCTGTGGTCATTTCAGTAAAGAAATAGGCCATTTGTTAATCAGTCATCAGTTTAGCGGACAACATTTGTTAGACAATTGGCATCCACACGTAATTTTGTTTGGATAGATTTTTATTTTTTAAAACTGGGGGAATAGGATTCTTTTCAGAGGTACATTGCAGATTTTCATTCTCTTAAGAATGTTCTAAACCCTTTCTCTGTGCATGACGCTTTCCTAAGGCATTTGCACTAGAGGAATTTAAGTTTGGCAGTATCATGAACATGCTCGTCCAAAACTCTTGTTGTCACATTTCAAGACTGGGGAAATGTATGTTCAAAAACAGATCAAACATTTGACAAGAGCCTGACATCTCCAACTGAGTCAAAAGTAACTTCTTCCCAGTTCTCCCTTAGTTATTTTGTTCTATTATGTTTAAAAAGTAAGCCCAGGGATGACTCCAGGCAAAATGTCAACTTGAAATCCTCACCCTGTCATTCAGAACTTTCCACATTTTGTCCCTCCCATGGTTTTTCATTCTGATTCTGAGCAGACTCTCCCTCCCATCTTGTTTTTCAGCACCCCCCCAAATTCCATTGTCATTTCTTTCCTACAGGCCATCACCCAAGCTTCTCTATGTTGTATATTCCCTTGCCCTCATATAAACCTAAAAACATTTTGGCTTTTACAAATTCTGTTTAAATTCTTCCCTAAAATTTATCAGTGTCTGTGTTATTTAGTCTCCCTTGTTCCTTTCTTCCTCCATTATTTTCTCTTACGTTTGTTTTCCACATTTAATTATTTTAAATATTACTTTAAAGACAGTAGTCAAGTGAAGAGGGCTGTAAAAAAAATAGAGACTTGTGCCTGTGATAGGGAGTCTCAGAAAAAGGTTACCAACAGTGTTTTGCTTCTCTATATGTACTTGCTCCTCCAACCCATCGAGAAGTAGTCTGTTTGCCTTTTCCTCAAATCAAGACTGGCTTTGTGACTTGCTTTGACTAACAGAATATGGTGGGAATGTCAAGTTCAGACTCCTAAGTCCAGGCCTGAAGAGGACTGGCAGTTTTTGCATTCTTCCTTTTCATGCAAGCTGCTATGTAAGACCATGGTTTATGGGACCATCATGTTGTGAAGAAGCCAAGCCAGTAATGTGGAGAGCTCGCATGGATGAGCACAGCCAGTGAAGCCTTCTTAGAATTTCTAGGCCACACCAGCGATGAGCTAACTGTAGTACCTCCCGTCAAAGATGTGGAGCAAAAGAACCTCTCGGTAAATGATGAAGTTTGAACCTCTTGGTAAATGATGACGGTAGTGGGGGGTTCAGAGCTGACAGCCAAGAAAGAAGTCTTGAAGACGTCTTTGGTGCAAAAAGGTGATTTTATTGAAAAATGGGGACAGGACCTGTGGGCAGAAAGAGCTGCACTGTGGTTGTGACGGGTAAATCATTATATACCCTCAGGTTGGGAGGAGGTTAGGGACAGAGTGTCTAAAGTATTTTGGAAGCAAGGTTTCCAGGACCTTGAGGGGCCAGCTACTGTTAGGAAAATGCCATTTATTACCGTTTAGTAAAACCTCAGTCATGAGACTCTTCAGATGTATATCGGGGGGCCATAAGCTTAGAGTACAATTGCCAGCATATATCTTGGGGGATTTGGGATAAAGGAAGTTTCCATAGGAATTTTTATATGTTGAAGTAGACTTACAGGATCCTGGAGGTTGGATAATGGTAAGACAAGATTCTCTTTTGTCCCTAGCAAAGTGTCATCATCATCAAGGCAGCTGAGCTCCTAGAGGGAGGTCACTCTGCCGGTTTCAAGGACTTGTCAATGGGCTGTAGGCAGTAAGGGAATTTAATTTTTCATTTGCCTTTGTTTCCCACATCACCGTGGCAAGCAATTAAACCCCCTTACGTTTCGATGAGGGTGATATTAAGGCTCCAAGAAATGGAGTCTATAGGTTTCTGGACATTAGGCAATGGGTCAGACTGCTTTTTTCTTGCAGTGTATTAAGTTATCCATAAACTGAAGGAGACTCCTGTCCTGCATGACTGTGATCTCTATCAGTCAACCATTTGCTTTCTTTCTTTTCCCCTGTTCTTGGGCAGCCAGGAGTGTCTGAGGAATGTCACACATATTCACCTTGGGGGGTTGGTTGGGGGGGTTGCTGTTAGCCTGTACTTTTCCCCGCTTGTCCCATGCTCCCTCATCAGTGAAGCTTAACCAACCTACAGAATCCTGAAAAATGTTAAATTGTAGTCGTTTTATGCCCTGCGTTTACAGTTGGTTTATTACTTAGCATCGGATAACTGAAATTAACTGCTTGTTATAGGATTAAAAGAAAAAAAGTTTTTGCACTGAGAAGATTGGAAGTAGCAAGCAAACAAGTTAGGAATTACTGTGACTATATGTATTTTAAGTATTATCTTTTACTTTTACTGTTACTGATCATTGTTCAAATTTACTAATTGTAGGTTGAAAGTCCTGTCAATATTACTCATTAGGCTAAATGACCTTGGTCAATTTACCCTATTTCTGTGGCTTAGTTTAATCATCATTAAAATGGAAATAATAATATTGTGAAGTTTAAATGAGCTAATTTTAGGGGCACCTGGGTGGCTCAGTCGGTTGAACGTCCGACTTCGGCTCAGGTCATGATCTCACAGTTCGTGGGTTCGAGCCCCGCATCAGGCTCTATGCTGCCGCTTGCTCAGAGCCTGGAGCCTGTTTTGGATTCTGTGTCTCCCTTTCTCTCTGTCCCTCCCCCGCTCATGCTTTGTCTGTGTTTCTCAAAAATAAATAAATGTAAAAAAAAATAATGAAAAAAATGAGCTAATTTTAGTACTCTTTAAAAAATTTTTTTTTATTGTTTGTTTATTTTTGAGAGAGAGAGAGAGAGAGAGAGAGAGAGACAGAGCACGAGTGGGGGAGGGGCAGGGAGAGGGAGACACAGAGTCTGAAACAGGCTCCAGGCTCTGAGCTATCAACATGGAGCCCAACCAGGTGCTTGAACTCTGGAACAATGAGATCATGACTTAGGCCAATGCTTAACCAACTGAGCCAACCAGGCACCCCAGTAACATTCTTAATACAGTGTTTGATGTATGCAATTATGACAGTGTTAAATGTCTGCAATTATGACTTTTACTCAAGAAGTCAACTAATCCCTAAAATGCCTGACAGGAAGGAAATCATTAGTGCAGGTGGAGCTCAAGAGTAAACCTTCTTTTTATATCTAAGAGGTGAAAAACAACCCTGTGTGCTTTCTCTGAAGAGCCTATCCTTCTCCCTCCATTTTTTTTTTCATTTGCCATTAAGAAGTTTCACACTCAAATTTATATTTAGCTGTTGCAAATGTGCAGAAGCTTAAGGCCTACTAATCTTTGTTACTTTGGAAGGAGTTTGTATCTCATAAAGAGGAAGAAATGTAAATGGTTGAATTTTAAACAGATTTTGATTTAAATCTCTCCAAATTGTTTCTTTTGCAAACAGTATGCAAATTTGAGCTAAGAGTTAAAGTATGTTTACATAACATATGCAAATGAAGCTATTTGGTTTACTTGATAATGTAAATTTGTAAGATCTTATATGCAGTTTTCTCATTAAAACCATATTGGTAATTATAATGGTAAAGATTTCTTTCTAATGTGTCATTACCAGATAAAATATATTCTTTAAATATATTTGATGAGCATTTAAAACAAATTTTTAACGTTTATTTATTTTTTGAGAGACAGAGACAGAACATGAACAGGGGAGGGGGCAGAGAGAGAAGGAGTCACAGATTCTGAAGCAGGCTCTAGGCTCTGAGCTTTCAGCATAGGGCCCAATGTGAGGCTCAAACTAACGAACCATGAGGTCATGTCCTGAGCCAAAGTTGGACACTTAAGTGACTGTGCCACCCAGGCGCCCCTGCATTTTTTTGTTTAATTAAAATTTTTTTCAATGTTTATTTATTTTTGAGAGAGAGAGACAGAGACAGACAGAGAGAGAGAGAGAGAGACAGAGCGTGAGCAAAGGAGGGGCAAACAAAGAAGACACAGAATCCTAAGCAGGCTCCAGGCTCCGAGCTGTCAGCACAGCACAGAACCCTACTCAGGGCTCCAACTCACAAACCATGAGATCATGACCTGAACCAAAGTTGGATACTTAACCAACCGAGCCACTCAGGCACCCCTTGATGTGCATTTTAATCAAGTGGTAAATGAAAGCTGTAATATTATTTTTAATAAGATTTTTTTGTTACTTCATTTGATATGACATTTCATTATACAATTGACCCTTGAATAATGAGGGGGTTATAGGTACCCACCCTTTCATAGTTGAAAATCCATGTGTAACTTTTGACCCTTTAAAACCTTAACTACTAATAGCCTACTGTTGACCAGGAGACTTGTCCATAACATAAAATGATTAACATATATTCTGTATGCAGATGTGTTATATATTGTATTCTTTTAATAAAGCCAGTTGGAGGGGAAAAATTGTTGTAAGAAAATCACAAGAAAGAGAAAATATATTTATTTAAATACATTCTGTATTTATCTGAAAAAAAAAATCCATGTTTAAGTGGACCTGCTCAGTTCAAACCTGTGTTGTTCAAGGGTCAGCTGTATATTATATTGTATCATGCTTAAATTCTTTTGTGGATTGAGCCAGAATTCCCCAAATGGTAACTAGTGGCCAATACATGGTTACTGTTGCATTGACTTTTTATGTTTCTCTAAGGATCCCTAGAATCCAAGTTTCCTAGAATCCTCTCCAAGGATTTTAACAGTTGCAAAACAACTGTCTATAGGAGGTCTTAATTCTCACTGGTTAAGGAAAAAAGACAAATATAATAATACATATTTAGCGCATATGAGGAAAAGTTGGATAATTTTATCTGCATAAATTAGTTCATGTTTACTACAACTGCATAAAGGATTATATCCACATTTTATTGATGAGTTACATTAAACCTCAAAATCAACAAGCAACTTGTCTAAGATGGCATCCTCAGGAAGAGGCAGCACTGGAAAACCCAGTCAGCCTTCTTCCAAATCCCCTGTTCTTTCTGCCATAACAGCCTACTTGAGTGTAGGGCTCTTATCTGGAATTGATAGTTCTAATAACAGCTATACTCCTAACTCTGTCACATCTTGGGTAAGTCACTTACTGTCTCTGATTTTCTGTTTTCTCAAATATTTTATTTGTTTCCTGCTTTTGCTGCATGATTTAGTCTTAATTTCCTACATGTAAAATGGGAGTGGGGTGGACTACATGTTTTTTAATCTCTCCTCAGTCCTGTATGAACACTTACCTTCTCTTGGGTTGAATCCTCATTGTTAGCCTAACAATATTTGTGAGACTCAAAATAATGAAGTTTTCTCTTCAAAAGTCTTTGTGTTCATGTGTTTTGGCAAAGAAAAGGAAATAAGGAGAGGCCCTTTGCCATAATTTTGTCTTTTAATACCTGGCTCTATTTTACCTCGAGTACTGCACTAACATTTTCTCCTTTTGTCTTCATTTTCTGTCTTAATTATTGATCTGGGAGTGAGTTGCTCTTGGAACTCATGCACTCAGCAGCTCCAGGGGGGTGGAGGGAGACAGTTGCTAGGCAACTTCACCTGCTTCAGATGGGTTATTGGGCCTTACCTTTGAAAACCTTGTTTGTGGAGAATCTGAGGGAAAAACTACACCTAATTCTTGCATCTTAGGGCTTCAGAAAACACAGGGATTTGGAACAAACACATAAGGTATTTAAAAGGGATTATCAGAAGGAGAAAAATTGGATAAATTATTTGTGTTTTATTTTCAGGTTTTAGGTGATTTCTTTAAAAAAAGTCGTTTGATACTGTTTTCCTTTTCTATTGCCACATGACAAATCACCGCCAACACAGTGACTTAGAGAAAAGTACACTTATTATCACATATTTTTATGACTTAGAAGTCTAGGCGTGGCTTAGCTGGTGTCTACTCAGTTGCCCAGGCTGCAATCAAGGTGATTCCTGGGCCTGTGGTCTCAGTTAAGGCTGGGGGTCTTCTTCCAAGTTTCTGTGGTTGCTGACAGAATTCATCTCCTGGAAGCTACTGAACTCATGGTGGTTTGCATTTTCAAAGCCAGCAATAGAAAAAGAGAGGGTCTCAGAACTAAGAGAAGTCCTAAATCCTCTTTCAAAGTGTCTGATTAGGTATGGCCCAAGAAGGATTATCTCCCTTTGGATTAATAGAATTCACCTGATTGGGGACTCTAATTACATCTTAAAAATGCCTTTTTTGGTTTAGTGTAACATAAACACAAGAGTGCTGTCTCAGAGGTCATGCCCATGCTAAAGGAGAGGGCCTTACACAAAGATGTGGGTCATTGAAGGTGATCTTAAAATTCTGCCTATCACAGATGTATTTTATGATCAGATCTGTGTTTTACTAAGATCTTCAAATCTGGGGCTGAGGGAATAACACACAGAGTTCTTTTATTTCTAAGTTGTTCTGATTGAAAAATATGTCAATTTTTACCATTGTAAATTAGTAATTAACTACATGAGGTCTATTTAAATAATAGTACAGTTAGAGTTGTTTTCTTGGATGCAAGCCATTCTTATCTCTATTTCTGGATAAATGACCGCATAATAAATATTAAAGAATATTATGGGGAGGATTTATTATTAGATGATCCAATTTTATGGCTGTATGTAGTAAATCAGTATTGAATATGATTCAAGCATAGGGAAGGGATAAAAGCTGAAAATTTGCCATTTGGTTTGGTTGATGGTAGGAGCAAAGTTTTATACTTGATTAGCCATCAAATATCTATCTCAAGCTTCTATATCAGATCAATATTTCCTCCAGGGGATACCAGGGTATAATTTTCTGCCATTGTGCATTTCCTACTCTTCCAATATGTCAGCACATGAGGGGAAAGCTGGCTCAGAACTATGAAGCAGATTATTAAATGTAGTCAGCACTCAAGTGCCATGAGGATGTTGTTGGAGCAATTTTATTAATTTGTTTCCTAGAACCCAGGGAGTTGATGAATACGCAAACATGACAACAGTAGAAATAATGAGAAATGGTACAAAACATTATGCTCCTGGGGTTTTCTCCAGAGACATTTGTGAGAGATTATTGCACAAATATTCAAGTACATATTATGTTGGATTCTCATTCATTGTCATCTTCAGGTAAACTTACTTCAGAATTAAATTTGTTGTGTAGTTATTTATAAGTCTCACAAAATCCAGATCTTTGCTTATAAAGGAATGGTTATATGGACTTTACAAGGGAATTGCGAAACCTAAATCACCTCAGACTGTGCCTGAATATGTTTCCCCTGGCAGACAGGATCCTGTATTCAGGGAATATGTCTAGATAACTGTTAGATGAGGAGAGTGTGACACTAGTTACCCACCAACCTTCTTTTCCAATTTCATGTCCCACCAGGATCCCTGGAAGCTGAACCACTTATATGAGGAATGTATTTCTCACATGCAGATTGCATTATTATTTGTTCTATTAGCTGAAAAGAATTTCACAGGCCACTGGTAGCTTTTAAATGTAATACATTAGTTAAGGGCCTCAACTTTTAGTGTGCATAGGAATTATGTGATTATACCTGATTCTTTTCTGGATGAGGTTCGGCATCCTTTGAAGTAGCTTAGACTTTAATCATGAAAAAAACATTCATTTCTATATGGAAATATAATTAAAGGGCAGTAATCAGGTTGGAAGGCAATTTTGAATGTAGCATTGCTATGGATTCTAGCTGACTTGGGGTGTTAGGACAGGGAACTTCTTTATAGACTATTAGGAGAACACACACATCAAGTATATGCAAACATACATGTATATGTACACATGCATGCATGTATACACACATATATACATACATGTGTGTATACATACATATATATACATGTATATACATATATATATACACATGAACAAATAATCATTAGTAGAACCTTTGAATATGAGTAAAATTTTGGAATATCTAATGAGAAAAAAATAAAACTTTGTTGTGTTTATTTTATTTTATTTTTTCAAAAATTGTTTTAATGTTTATTTATTTTTGAAGGAGAGAGACAGAACATGAGCAGGGGAGGGGCAGAGAGAGAGGGAGACACAGAAGCAGAAGCAGGCTCCAGGCTCTGAGCTGGCAGCACAGAACCTGACATGGAGCTCGTACTCACAATTTGTGAGATCATGACCTGAGTGAAGTCGGTCACCCAACCGACTGAGCCACCCAGGCGCCCCAAAACTATGTTGTGTTTGAAGAGCATTGCCATCTGTGCAAAATGAAATGTAAACAATATATATAATTTTAATTTTCTTAGTTATATTAAAATATAAAAAGGAAAAATAACTTAATATTATATTTTATTTTATTCCTCAAAACCTTGAACACATCTTGAAAATTAGATTGGTGAAGTATAACATAAAATGAGGTCTCCTGAATTCCAAATATTAATTGTCAAGATTCGCAGAAGACCGCACGTACTCACGCTGCGTGGGAAGCAGCACTGCCCTCTACCGGCGGGCAGCGGGGAGGCTTCCTTGCCGTTCCTGGTGAGGCTCTTCAGCTGTCTTCGCACCACTTTCACCATGGCCCTGGCTAAAGGGAAAAGCGATTTGACTGCAAACGGATGTCTGTTATCCCAGGAATCTGCTTTGTGGCCTTTCATGGAGTATTTGTGTTGGTTCATTGTTTTCTCCAGCTGTGGCCTGTCTCTAATGGGGAATCTCCTGAGCCTCTTTTCTTTGTATCTTTTCTTTGGATTCTTGATCACTTAGAATGATGATGGTCTGTCCCTTGAAGGTGTTCCTAAGGCCCAGGGTGTTTGCAGGGACTCAGTGCTGCACATCCTGGTGGCCACCAGAAAGCTCACTTTGGGAAGTCCCCAAAGTGATTTCTTTGTTCTCCACCAGCCTGTATCTTAGCCCTAACCATCCTAACCATATCTAGATTGATGAAAATTCACATAGCCATAGTTAAATAATGTCATAAATAGGCAATGGAAACATTTTTTAAAAATACAGAGAGCAAAATTAATTTAAAAAAAAATTTTTAACGTTTATTTATTTTTGAGACAGGGAGAGACAGAGCATGAACAGGGGAGGGTCAGAGAGAGGGAGACACAGAATATGAAGTAGGCTCCAGGCTCTGAGCTGTCAGCACAGAGCCTGACGCGGGGCTAGAACTCATGGACCACAAGATCATGACTGACCTGAGCCGAAGTCAGCTGCCTAACCGACTGAGCCACCCAGGTGCCCCGCAAAATTAATTTTTAAAAAATAGATTGAATAATCTCATAAACTTTTCTTAAGTTATCAAAATTCTTTACCCAGAGGTAACATGATAGATTAAATTTTACTTTCCTTTTAAGCTTTCAATCCAGAAACTATTACAAGCGTTTGAGAACTTGATGCTTTTCAAAAAAATTGACCCATTATGAACACTCTGCATGTAGAACTCAATTTTGCATTTTTTATAATCTAATGTAGAGTAACTAAGAGCAACAAAAGGTCCAAGGGTCCTTTTACCCACAAATTATTCTGATGCATGACTTTCATTGGTTGCCTTTTCCCTTTTGCTCACTCTTATTTCTTATAGTTACTGTTTTCTGTATAAAACCCTTACCTCTTCAAACTTAGTTCCAACTTCGCCTGGGGCTGTTTTATATTTAGATTTTGGGCTGAGAAGAAACATAGGATTCAAATTATATGGAATATGAGTTTGAAAACTGTGGGCTCAGGACTATGAAACACACACTTTACTTCACATTTGGTTTCCGTTTTAAACTGAGGTTGAATCCTCCTTGAAAGAAATATTTTATTGGTAACACTTGTAACTCACGTGGAGAGTGATAGCCCCAAGTGTTGTCAGTCTAGGGACTGTGTCAGGAGGAGAGAAGGTGTGAATCTTTTCACAAGAGTGCCACTTTTTATCTTCACTGAATCTAAAACTATAAAGCATGAATAATAAACATATGAATACAATTTTGAAAAATGTGTGATCTGTTTATTTTACTTTACAATTCAAAACAAAATTGCCAACGGTGAATTTCCAACTTACAGAGTCTGCCACTTCAATCTATTCTTTGTGAAATGTTCCAGCTTCCTTTTGTATATTTTGTATTCATAGTTTCTACTAATGCAATGAAAATTATTTCAATAGAATAAATTAGGGAAGCATGCCAGTGTAGCAGAGCTGAGCTCTCTGCCAAAGTATCACAAGGCTGAAATTAACATGTCATCCAAGCTGGGTGTTTGAAGACTCTGGAGACGAATCCACTTTGGGGTTTACTTTTGGAGTCAAAATTTAATTCCTTGCAATTGGAATGTTGAGTGAATAAACATCATTTTATGTACTCTAAGGAAGGTTTTTTAATTTTTTTTTAAATTATTTTTGAGAGAGAGAGAGAGAGAGAGAGAGAGAGAGAGAGAGACTGCAAGTGGGGAGGGGCAGAGAGAGAGAGCCGGAGACACAGAATCTGAAGTAGGCTCCAGGCTCTGAGCTGTCAGCACAGAGCCCGACACAGGGCTCAAACTCACAAACTGCGAGATCATGACCTGAGCCGAAGTCGGACACTTAGCCAACTGAGCCACTCAGGCGCCCCAAGGTTTTTTCAAATGTACACTATTTTTGATCATTACTATAATTAATTAAAATTATTTTTCTTTACTTCTTAAAAAACATTTTGAACAGTTTTCTGAAGGGTAAACACCTATAGCTTCCTTTTGTAAATTGATTAACTTAAATGATGTTCAATAATTTTTTCTAGTAAAAAAATAATTCATTACAAATGTCCTCTCTAAATCACAATTTGGCTGAAATACTCTCAGAGATAAATCAGGTCAGCAAGTGACAATGTATTCAGCTGTATCTGGTAGAGAAAACCTAATACCAAATAATACCATTACAATCACTATTATTGAAAGTTAACGATCATACGTATACTCTATCCTAGTACAAGTATTGTGTATAAGTATAATAACATTTTTATTAAAAAAGGACTAAGCATTTTCAAATTCATGCAAAATAAAGAAGTTCTCTGTAGCTATCTTGATCGCTAATGTAATAATAAGACTTCCTGGTGGTTCACCAGGAAGATGAGGGAGAGATATTATAAAATCTAACTGCTTCAGAACACTTTTAGGAAACTAGTTCTTTGTACAACATTTATACAAATAAATATTATTTCATACAATATAATAGCTTAAGTACTTAGGAATTTCGGAGCTTTCTAGACATAGTCAAGCGAATAGTGTTCAAAAATTCCTTCCCCTGTTAACAAAACTTTGAATAGTCATTAAAACACTTAAAAATTTTTATTGTAAAATGAAATCATATAAATGTGGTTGGGAAGCTTTGCAGTATTTAACAACTTGCATATATCAGAATAAGTAGCTTTAAAGAGAAAATCGGTGTATCGTTAGAAGTAAGGTTTTCATAATATTATACTTGATTTGGGTATAGTACATGAAGAGAAGTCAAACATATGAGAAAGGAAGATTTACTTTGAATAGCTCAGTCGTAATGAATAGGATGATCATTCAAATATTTTGAGAATCTTTGAAATATGTCAAGTATAACAGTACAAAACATATATGTATAGCCTGCTGGAAAGATAGCAGAGTGTTTTCACATACACTTTGTTGAGCCTCCGAAAACTCCTGTCAGGTAGATGATTGTTTTAGTTGAGGAAATAAGGATTATTCCTTATTAATTAATTAAATTAAATGATTTCACCCATATCACATGGAATGTATGTTAGGCAATACTATGGATATGTAAAATTTGCTTCTGAGGTCATGGACAAGTTCATGTTTGGTAAATTTAACCCAACATCCAGCAGTTTGGTGAGTGGCACAAACTAGTGTTAAGTTAGCTAGTACAGCACTGTGAGTATAGACTACTGTACAAAGTGGAGATGTGCCAATATACCTCTGGCCTTGGTAAAGAATGATATTTGAATTGAGTTTGGGCAATGAATTTTTTAACTTACATATGTATTGCATTTATGCAAGACAAATCTCGTCCATTGGGTTCCACTGTTTAGGAATATCACTTTCAATGCTATGCAAAAGAAATGTCTTACTGTGTTAGACACAGTGATCAAATCACAGGCCTGTATCTTTCTGGTAAATTTCTATATCTCCTCCAGGATCATCCCCAGCAATAGTAACGACCAACTCGGTGCATGTGTTATTTCGTGTGTGATGATTTCTGCATTAAATTGATATAGAAGTTTTAGTCATTTAATAAAGAGAACATTTGAGTTCTAAGTAAGAGAAAATAAGTGATATTTTAAAATAAAAACTGTATGTATACTTGGTATTCCAAGGACAGAAATTAATGCTGGATATATAATAGGTATTCAGTAGATACTTGTTAATGATCAGATAAATGATGAGAAGCAGCTCCCACAGACTGCCTGAGGTCACCCAGGAGTTATAACTTAGGAGTGTGAGAGGAATGTAAAAATAGGAGGCAAAGATGGACCCAGGTAATGAGGAATCAAAATTAATGTGACTTGAACAAAACTAGGCCATGGGAGAAGGGAGGCTGTGTGGACTCTGAGTGTCGGTATCAGATGATTTCAGTTATTTAAGCTTATTTTTTGTCTTGGCACAAGACTCAATTTCAGTTGTGCCTGGTTTAGGATAGCTTCAACACCTCGTATGTTCTGTAGAACAGCCTGAATGGAGGGTGGGGTTGACATAGTGTGAAGATGCTCATCTTTATAGGATTTAATGACTCAGACTTAAGATCTGCACTTACGAACCCAGTAGTCTTCTCATGCCATTGTTCAGAGAGTGAAAACCCATTTCTCGTGTTTTACTCTGCAATTAGGTATGTGGCATGCCACAGGCAATGACCTATTTGGGAATGTTTTCTTAGACTGATGAGTTTGCTTGTGGCTTTTTTAGAAATGAATAGGAAAGGCCAGTGCAGGACTGGTAACCTGCTGTTATACCCATGCTGAGGTTTCTCTTCAGAAAGATTACAAAGTCTACAAACCACGGTCCTCTCAAGTGGGCAGAAAAGCTGCTTTTAAGGAATGCAAGACTGCAGTTGTATCAAGAAGAAAAGCCCCAAAGGAGGAGCTTGAATCTCAAACTGGAGGCACTGTGACATCTTGGGTTTGACAGTTGAGGACCTTAGACTCACTCTTTCCATTCTGTCCTCTGCTTTCCCGTGGGACAATGTGACACTACCTGACAGCACTGAAAGCTTTTCAGAAGGAAACGATATGCTGAATTGTGGTCCTTGGACAGCAGTAGGGATGATCAGTGCATTCCTTAAGATTTATCCTTAGTCACTTGCTGCAGGCCTAATGACAAGGTAAGTAATAGGATGTGGGTCAATGTAACAGGTGCACGGCAGCATACTGTCTCCACCAGAGTGCAAGCTCACGGTGGGAGATTTTGTCTCTTCTGTTTCTTGTTTTATCCTCACCTCTTAGCATAGTATCAATTCAAAACAGGCACATGTTGAAAAAGAATTATATTGATGTGGCCCCTCTAACACACGAGGGAAAAGACAGTGACCACCAGCAGTTACTTTGCTATCCTTGTCTGCAGGTCGCTTGCTCTGTGAGAAGTACTCTGATGACTGAACTCGGGGCATGCTTTCATGAGAAACAGGGAAGCATCTTGCCAAATTTAAAGTCAGGTCAGCCATTTTTGTGGTCTGTCATTGACTGTCCCTCTATCCAGTCTCCCTTTGCCATCAGGTAAACATATTTATGATTCCTTTCATTAGTTAGTTTTGATGCTGAACTTTTGCTTGGTGAGTACAGAATTCATCATTGAATCCCCAGTGCTTAGCCTAATGCCTAACCTGGAGAGAGTGCTCAATAAATACTCCCTGAAAGATAAATCAAATGAATCATCGGTAAATCCTAGACTCATTTCTTTATGACAATCCACCATTTGGCCAGTATTAGTTGAAAATGCAGTGCTTACAAGTCGCGGTGTGTGCCAGATGCTAAAGGCAATGAAATAAATGTGAGACGTGATCAGAACTCTCTGGGGACCAGTTGAGTGGAAAACCAGATGTAGTGAAGACAGTCAAGGAAGTGAAAATATGAGACTGTATCTAGAAGTGTTTTGGAATGAGTGATACAGAGAAAAATGGCTTTAGAAATTCAAAGAACTGAAACATGTTGGGGTACAGAGGACAGAGAACACGTGATTATGAAGGAGAGTCTTTGAACTGTCCTTCAGAGGTAGTGTGAATTGGCACATGGGGGAGAGAAGGGCATTGCCCTGGAAACCGTCTGTCTGAGTGTCATTCTTTCGCTAGCTCCCTGTGTCCCAGGCACACACTCTTTCAGGTCCTCACCCGAGGGCCTTTTATTACATGTGCTTCCTTTGCCTGAAAACACTTTCCTCCCCTTGCCTCTCTTTCCACCGCTACAGTTACCTTTCAGTCATTCAACCTTTCTGTTAAATGTTTCTTTAGCAGGGACAACTTCCTGCCTCTCTCCACCGTCTGATCAGTTACTCACTGCCTCTTCCCTGATTAAGCAGCCTCTCTTACAGTCCACTTTCATAGCATTTTATCAATTCTCCTTGGACATATTTACTATTCTATTAATTAAGTAAAACAAGTCATTTACTGCAAGCTCTTGCTAGGAGGAATTATGTCTTTTGAATTTCCATATTTGAATAAATGACACTCATTCGATATTATTAAATTATTGAATGAAAAAGGATGAGCACTCTAGGGTATTGGTCTGAAGATGCCTGGTTTGAATGATCTACATGAGCCCAGAGATCCGGGAATGACATTTGAGGCCCCCAGTTGTCACTACAAGAAGTCGTGGGCTTGCTGGGCCCCATAGACAAAATGCCAACTAATTCAAAAATGCCAACTAATAAATCTTGCCTACAACTTGTGGGGAAATAAAGGAAAGATAAGAGGGAAAAATCCTAGTGCCCAAATTTAGGTAGGAAAGGTGAAGGAGGGAGCCAGCCACACTAGCTTTCTAAATTTTGCGCTCTGAATTCCCATGCAACCCATGTTCTAAACATTATTGATCATAAGGAACTTCAAGGGCATACTTGCACTTTCATGGTTCAGTGCACCTGCGGTTTTTATTCATTCAGTTTGAGGTGCCTTTCCACCCTGTCCTCCTACTCTGGATGTGCTGGCAAATATCAAGCTCTTCTCCTTTGTTACCTCAATCCCAGTAAGTGAACTTTATGATAGAAAACGTCCTATGTCAGTTAGGCCTAAGATTAAATTAGACTTCAGTTACTGAGAAAATTAAGCCTTATATATGTGATAACATTGCTACTCACCATATATTTACAGCTACTGTACTTCCAATATCTATGGTAGTATCTGGGAAACTACAAATGTCCCAAAACATTTATGAAATGAGTAAATGAGTGAATGGGTGGACAACCTGGAAAGTGAAACTTCACTTCTAAGGCAGGTTTCAGTTCATTCAAAAGTGCCATTTAGTGATGGAGCATTTGACTGCAAGAGTGCCATTAAGATTAATGAACTATTGGGCACCTGGGCGGTTCAGTCAGTTAAGCATGTGACTTTGGCTCAGGTCATGATCTCACAGTTTGTGAGCTCGAGTCCCGCATCCAGTGAGCATGAGCTCGAGCCCCACTTTGAGTGAACAGGAACCCTGCTTTGGGTGAGCCCTACTTCTGTCTCTCTATCTCCCCCTAATGGGATACCCTCTCTCCCTCTCTCTTTCTTACTCTTGCTCACTTGCACCCTCTCTCTCTCTCTCTCAAAAAAAAAATTAATGAACTATTATTTTAAATCGGAAAGAATATTCATGTTTATGAGAAAGGAGGGTAATAATTTTGGACAACTGTTTGTTTCAAAGATTAAAAGTTCCTTTCACTCCCCCTGGAAATTTTTCTAGGAAGTCCTGAATATAATCAAGTGGGTAGATGTTATAATAATACATTCAATATTTTTTAGAAATAATTTTTTTATTTTTTATTATATGAAATTTATTGTCAAATTAGTTTCCATACAACAGCCAGTGCTCATCCCAAAAGATGCCCTCTTCAATGCCCATCACCTACCCTCCCCTCCCTCCCACCCCCCATCAACCCTCAGTTTGTTCTCAGTTTTTAACAGTCTCTTATGCTTTGGCTCTCTCCACTCTAACCTCTTTTTTTTTTTTTTTCTTTTTTCCTCCCCCTCCCCCATGGGTTCCTGTTAAGTTTCTCAGGATCCACATAAGAGTGAAACCATATGGTGTCTGTCTTTCTCTGTATGGCTTATTTCATTTAGCATCACACTCTCTAGTTCCATCCATGTTGCTACAAAGAGCCATATTTCATTCTTTCTCATTGCCACGTAGTACTCCATTGTGTATATAAACCACAATTTCTTTACCCATTCATCAGTTGATGGACATTTAGGCTTTTTCCACAATTTGGCTATTGTTGAGAGTCTGCTGTAAACATTGGGGTACAAGTGCCCCTATGCATCAGCACTCCTGTATTCCTTGGGTAAATTCCTATCAGTGCTACTGCTGGGTCATAGGGTAGGTCTATTTTTAATTTTCTGAGGAACCTCCACACTGTTTTCCAGAGTGGCTGCACCAGTTTGCATTCCCACCAACAGTGCAAGAGGGTTCCTGTTTCTCCACATCCTCTCCAACATCTATAGTCTCCTGATTTGTTCATTTTGGCCACTCTGACTGGCGTGAGGTGATATCTGAGTGTGGTTTTGATTTGTATTTCCCTGATGAGGAGCGACGTTGAGCATCTTTTCATGTGCCTGTTGGCCATCCGGATGTCTTCTTTAGAGAAGTGTCTATTCATGTTTTCTGCCCATTTCTTCACTGGATTATTTGTTTTTCAGGTGTGGAGTTTGGTGAGCTCTTTATAGATTTTGGATACTAGCCCTTTGTCTGATATGTCATTTGCAAATATCTTTTCCCATTCCGTTGGTTGCGTTTTAGTTTTGTTTGTTGTTTCCTCTGCTGTGCAGAAGCTTTTTATCTTCATGAGGTCCCAATCGTTCATTTTTGCTTTTAATTCCCTTACCTTTGGGGATGTGTCAAGTAAGAAATTGCTGTGGCTGAGGTCAGAGAGGTCTTTTCCTGTTTTCTCCTCTAGTGTTTTCATGGTTTCCTGTCTCACATTCAAGTCCTTTATCCATTTTGAGTTAATTTTTGTGAATGGTGTGAGAAAGTGGTCTAGTTTCATTCTTCTGCATGTTGCTGTCCAGTTCTCCCAGCACCATTTGTTAAAGAGACTGTCTTTTTTCCATTGGATATTCTTTCCTGCTTTGTCAAAGATTAGTTGGCCATACTTTTGTGGGTCTAGTTCTGGGGTTTCTATTCTATTCCATTGGTCTATGTGTCTGTTTTTATGCCAATAGCATGCTGTCTTGCTGATTACAGCTTTGTAATAGAGGCTAAAGTCTGGGATTGTGATGCCTCCTGCTTTGATCTTCTTCTTCAAAATTATTTTGGCTATTCGGGGCCTTTTGTGGTTCCATATGAATTTTAGGATTGCTTGTTCTAGCTTCGAGAAGAATGCTGGTGCAATTTTGATTGGGATTGCATTGAATGTGTAGATAGCTTTGGGTAGTATTGACATTTTAACAGTATTTATTCTTCCAACCCATGAGCATGGAATGTTTTCCATTTCTTTATATCTTCTTCAATTTCCTTCATAAGCTTTCTATAGTTTTCAGCATACAGATCTTGTACATCTTTGGTTAGATTTATTCCTAGGTATTTTATGCTTCTTGGTGCAATTGTGAATGGGATCATAGAAATAATTTTTGAAAACAAATTCAAGAGCTATAAAATGCTTACTTATTCCAATATATTCATTCATTCATTCATTCATTCATTCATTCATTCATTTTAACAGTTAGTCATTAACGAAATAGGATGCATAGAATTAGATAAAAATAATCAGTACCATGGTTATCTTCAAATTATGCAGTGATTCATTCTTCAGAATTTATCTTAAGAGATTAATCAGATAAAAGCAGAAATCATATGCTGGAGGATGTTTATATAGTGCTATTTATCAAATAAATTTAGGCACAAAACTTTAAGAGAATGCAACAATAAATTACTATAACCCTGTTGAAGATGTATCATTCAACCATTATACATAAATGTCACTCATGAAAATATTTAAGTGTAACATAAAGAAATGAAACAATAGGGGCACCTGGGTGGCTCAGTCAGTTAAGTGTCCAACTTCAGCTTAGGTCACGATTTCATGGTTCCTGAGGTCAAGCCCCTCATCGGGCTCTCTGCTGTCAGTGCAGATCATGTGCTTCAGATTCTCACTCCTCCTCTTTCTCTGCCTCTTCCCTGCTCACACTTTCTGTCTCTCTCTCTCAAAAATAAATAAGCATTTTTTAAAAATTAAAAAAATAAATGAAATAATATAAAATTAACTTTAGTGAGATTATATATTTATAAAACATATTTGTGTTTGTGACAGAAGACTGTAAAATGGTAAGTAAAGATACAAAGGTATATAAAGATATAACTAGCAGTCTTTTCTTAGCATGTTAGAAATTGGGGTAATGTTAAAGATTCTGAGTCTGTTAAATTATTTATGACTTGGCACAGTATTCTGAGTAATAAAGTTCAATGATAGATCCATATTGAGAATTAGAAGAGCAAGTATTAACCACTTTTTACAGAAATATGATCTAAGTCTAATAATATCAACATGGTTAATGAGAAAATGAAAATATTGAGATTTCAGTCCATCATGTGATTTTTCAATGAGGAATTCTCTCTTACCTATCATGGAATTGTTTGGGAAATAAATTTAGGTATAAAACTTTTGAGACACCTGGGGAGATAGTATTAGCTTAGATCTGATTGTTTTGATAGTTATAAAAATGGCTCCCAAAGAAAAGGGATGGGCAAGATGGGTGAATGGGAGTGGGAGATACAGGCTTTCAGTTATGGAGTGAATAAGTAATGGAAATAGAAGGTACAGCATAGGGAATATAGTCAATTACATTGTGATAGTGTTGTATGGTGCCAGACGGTAGCTACACTTGTGTGAGCATAGCATAATTTTTAGGCTCGTCAATACACTATGTTGTACACCTGAAACTAATGTAACACTGTGTGTCAACTATACTTCAATAAGAAATGGCTCCCCAAATATGTCCACCTCCTAATTCTTACAATTTGCGAATATGTTATCTTATGTGCCAGAAGAAACTTTATGGGTGTGACTAAAGTAACCATCTTTAAATGAGGAGATTATCCTGAATTATCCAGGTGAATCCCAAATAATTACAAGGTAGAAAAGGCAAGGGGATGAATTCTTTCCTTGAATCTCCAGAGGGAACACAAATCTGCTGACACCTTAATTTTAGCCCAGTGAAAGCCATTTCAGACTCTGAATTCCAGATATCTAAGATCATAATTCTGAATTTTTAAGCCACTAATTCTGCAGTAATTTATTACAGCTGCTATAGGAAACCAGTACATTAATAAACAACTAAATGTTTTTAGGAATTTAGAATATAAGCTCAATGAATTCCAAGTATGATAAACTCAAATAGATCCACATCTAGAGATCCCGTAATCTAACTTTCAGAAGACAAAGACTCAGAGACAATCATGAAAGCAGTAAGAAAGATGACTTAACTGACATTCCATCAGACACGGTGTAGGCCAGGAGGCAGTGGGATGGGACATTCAATACTTAAAGGAAAAAAAAAGACTGCCAACCAAGAATTCTAAAGGCAGCAGAAATTTAAATAAGTAGAAGAAAGTAAGACATTTTCACATAACATCTGAAAAATTTTGTCACTAGAATACCTTCTCTATAAATAACACTAAAGGATGAAATGAAAAGCTACAAGATGGTAATTCAAATCCACACAAAGAAATAAAGAGCACTGGTTAAAGTTAACTGCATAGGCAAATATAGAAACAGTATAGTATACTTTTGCTTGTACCTATTTTCTTATTTGATTTAAAAGAAATTGCATAGGAGAACCTGGGTGGCTCAGTTGGTTAAGAATCCAACTTTGGCAAAGGTCATGATCTCATGGTCAGTGGATTTGAGCCCCGCATCAGGCTCTGTGCTAACAGCTTAGAGACTGGAACCTGTTTTGGATTCTGTGTCTTCTCTCTCTCTCTCTCTCTCTCTCTCTCTCTCTCTCTCTCTCTCCTTCTGCCCCTCCCCTGCTTGTGCTCTCTATCTCTGAGAATAAACATTAAAAAAATAAATAGCATAAACCAATAATCGTGAAATAGCGTTAATGGGTTTGTAATGCATAAACATGTAATTCCTATCTCAATAATAGCACAAAAGGTGGTGGAGGGACTGGAAGGTTTGGACAAGGGACTAGAGCTACCTTGGAGTAAAGTTTCTGAATATTCTTGAAATCCTTAGTTTTAATCCAAATGTGGATTGTTGTAAGAAGTTAATTGTAATCCCAGGGCAGCCATTAAGAAAATAACTTAAAAAATTTGGCAGAAGGAATAACAAAGAAATTAAAATGGTATAATAAGAAGTATCTATTTAACACAAAATAAGACAGCAAAAAAAGAATAAAGGAACAAAAAAGACATGGCATGTAGAAAACAAATGGCAAAACAAACAAAAGAAAACCCTACCTTATCAGTAATTATATTGTATGTGAGTGGATGACACACTGATATCAAAAGCAGAGATTAGTAGAATGGGAGAAAAAATATTCAACTTACAGACCTGTCTATAAGAAATACGGTTGGAGCTCAAAAATATGAATAAGCTAAAAATAAACAATGGAAAAAAATATAATGTATATGAGGTAAAGCATTCCCTTAACAAAATGGGTGTGGCTGTACTAACATTAGACACAAATGGCTTTAAGAAGTAAATCTTATGTTAAGCCTCTGAGACTTCAGTTTTATTTGCTATTAAATGTGGACTCTCATAATAGATACAATAAATTTTGGCCACATTAAGGAAAATACAGTACTAATTTCACAATATTAAAAAGTAGCTCCCAAGTTATCCCTAAAAAGTAAAAAAACAAATCAAAATCAGGATTTTCACTCTTTGAAAAGGTTTTTTGATAATCATAGTCCCCTTGAATATATTATAGAAATGAAATTAGTGAATAGAACCTAAAGATTACATGAAATGGATCCTGTAAAGTATCGATAACAATATCTGGATCCTAGCAGATATTTAACAAACATTGATGGACTCTGTTACCTATTTTTAATGCCACCAATGTGTCAACTCTTTTTAGTTTTTTTTTCTGATTTCACAATTTTGCATTTAAGATTGTTGTGTAAAGCAATTAAATATGAAAAACAGGACTTAAATTTTTAAGAACACAGTAAGAAATGTAGAAAGTAATAAATGAGTTTGTATGCAGGAGTAGCCAATTCTGAAGCAAGACTAAACTATAGACTAAATATCATAAATATGGCCATAATAAATATATTTTCAATAATTGTTATTAGCTTCATTACAGAGTTGCATTAGTGGAAAATATTTGTGTTTTAACATGAAATCAATACAATATTTCAACCATGAATATTAAGGTTTAATTAAAAGTAAGCTTTGGTAAAGAGAAGTTCATGTTCAGTACGCAGAGAATTAAATATCACTGAAGAGATTAGGGGCAACAAATTGCACTAAAGGGGAATAAGATTTTCCGTGATACAAGGAGATATAAAATACCTACTTCTGACTCTTGAAAAAAAAAATGAACACACTAACAGTCTCATTATATGAGAAAATTCTCGGAGGAAATCACTTTGTAGGGAGCAGAATTTACATGTTTTGTGCTTCATCTTTTTTGTCCACTTGAAACAAAGGGGTATATGTAACATTTTTCCTGGATTCCAGGAAGATGCTAGCATAACCACTTCACTTCTTATTAAGTAGACAATTTCGAGAGAATGAATCTGTCATGCCACAAAGTAGGAACCTTTTTTTACAAGCCCCACCATCAAAAATAATAAAAATATCAACACAATGAGATACCATTTTCATTTAAATATATTTTATTGTGTTTGTTCTTCTTATTAATGTTTGATTTGTTTATTGTTTATTTATCTTCACCTCCACCTTCTCCCCAGCACTTCCAGTCTTCAAACACACACACACACACACACACACACACACACACACACACACACACAATTAAACATGTGCTAGATACATTCAAGGCACTGTGCCCTTTGTTTAATTTAGTTTAATAAACACTGGAGGAGTTATTGTTATTAAATTTCCAGGTGAGGAAAGTAAGATTTAAGGAAGTTAGGTGACTCTTTTAAGTTTAATCGCACAACTAGAGACTGTGGTTCTGGAATTCAAAATAAGAACAATCTGATGATAACCCCAGTTTTTAAATATAAAATCTGAGCATAAATATAATTATCATCAGAAAAAATAAGAAAATATATTGCATCAGTGAAAATGAATGGATTGTTCTAAAGTCAAATTTTCATAACAGAAAAAGCCAGTGGAAATATATATATATTTCTATCATATCATTTATAATATATATACATATATATGTATATATATATACATACATATATGCACATATGCTCTGATATATATATGTATACATACACACATACATATATACATATATATGTGCATGTGTATATATATATGTATATGTACATATATATACATATATATATGTGTATATATATATATATATCAGAAATGTAAAACCCAATAGAAGTATCATAAAACAGACTGAGGAAATCTGCCATAAAATAAAATAAAAAGAAAGAAAAGAAAATAGAAGCAAAAAAGGAAACTGAATGACCAATCCAATAGGTCAAAGCACACCTCCTCCTGCCTCCTCCCCAGCTCTTCTGTAGGCCTTGTTCCTACTCACAGTACCAAGGAGAGGTCCATGGTAACTTCTGTTATCTTTAATTCTGGTCTGCAGAAGATAGTCTCACCACTGAGCTTCTCAATAGGGAGAGAGATACCACAGCACATGGGGAAGCGTTGAAGAAACTGTACATCTTTTTCTCGAGGTTCAGAAGGCTACCTTGGAATTAGAAGGAGATATTTTGTCCAAAATTGATGACATTCAAACATCATCTAAATTACAGTCTGTCAGGACAATTAAAGATTGTATTGAAAGGCAAGATTGAGTTGGAGTAAGTTTTAAGGTATGTTCCAAGCTTATTTTTCTTCAACTTAAAATTTCTCCTAACCAGATTCTTTAAAAAAAATTACTTTTTTATTAGCCTACTGCCACATTCAGTAAGTTTCTTTGTTTTATCTATCATCTATCTATCTATCTATCTATCTATCTATCTATCTATCTATCATCTATCTCTCTATCATCTATCAACCATCTATCACCTATCATTTATCATCAACTATCTATCATCTAGTTAGTAGAGGGAATAATTGCTGTTTAATATCACAGAATATAATGTCCCTTCTTCTCTGGGTGCCTGGATGGCTCAGTCTGTTAAGTGTCCTACTTTGGCTCAGGTCATGATCTCATGCCTCGTGGGTTCAAGCCCTGCATGGGGCTCTGTGCTGACAGCTCAGAGCTTGAAGCCTGCCGTGGATTCTGTGTCTCCCTCTCTCTGCTCCTCCCCCACTCACATTATGTCTTTCTCTCTCTCTCAAAAATGAATAAATTAAAAAAAATAAAAAAGAATAATGTCTCTTCTACTCATGGAATTATTCTTGTAAATGCTGAAATTTTCTCTCCCCCCCCCCCCCACCTCTAGCTTTTCGAAGATTCATTGCTCTTGAGTTTGGCTTCTCAATTCCACATTTTATGTTCATGTTTTTGATCACTTCTTCCAAAATGAGTTGATTAAAAACCAAACAACCAAAAAGCCTCAGTGCTGATTTCCCTAGCACAATGAAGTGCATGTTAAGAAGAACTTCTGTCTCCTGGTGTCCTCTGTACCTGGAATGCCATCCTTAGTGGTTACTTTTTTTTTCCTTTATTTGAAAATGAGCTCAAATGTTTCTTCCTTAGGAAATGTTTTCTCTGGCACCTGACTAAAGAATGTAATGTAATTATTGAACCTATTTTTTAAACTCTTTAGCCTTGATATGACATCTGAAATATCCATTTTCACTTTTGCCACAATTGAGCTTAGCATTAAGCTTTCAGAGTGATGTTAACAAAATTGGCTTAATAAAGTCAAATGCCTTATTTTTTAAAAGATTCTTTAGAAAATCGAAATTCACAGTTACATTAATCATGTCTCTTTTCAATTGACTACCCACAAAAAGTCAAGTGTCTCTTAAAATCTTCGACTTAAATTATATTGCTTTCATGGTAAATGTGGAGATTTACTAAAGATTAGCAACTATCTGAAGCCTATTTAAACAGAACGTTTTCTATTTTCTTTTGGTATAACCTGCTATAAAGGCTGGGAAAAAATAGTTTATTTGTGGTTGAAGTTTTGTAACTTCATACTGAAGACAGAAGAATCCAATAAAACACCGTTTAGCTACATCAGTGAAATAACTGCATATTTTAAAATGTGAAAATTTAAGAGAAATATCTGTTTTAAGCTCTGAGTTTGTATCTACGTTGACCATCACAGACTTGCTGCAGAAATATGCCTGAGCAGATTCATACTGACAACATTAAAATAGTCAATATTTATTATATATATTCCACCTTTGAAGGGAATTTAAAATGTCACTAAAGGTTTAATAAAGTAGAAAAATTTGAACAAGGGATCAAAAGATAAGCACAACAGTGGTAGAGTTTTTGTCATTCAAGCATAAGCTTATTTTCTGAGCTCTCTAACTTACTTTCTTTTATCAGACAGGAGAAGCAATATCAGCCCCTTAGTAAATCATAATACTTGCTATTGAATTATTCTCAAAATGAAAGCTACATGTAGTATTATCATCTTGCTTACTCCTTCTTTCTAAATATATCAAAATATGCTCATGAGATAATTAAATCCTAAAATGTATCGTGATGGCTAATTTCATAGGTCTGTTTGATGGGGCCAAGGGATGCCCAAATGCCTGGTAAAAACATTATTTTGGGTGCATCTGTGAGGGTCTCTGGGAGAGCTTAGCAGGTGAATCAGTAAGCTGAGTAAAGAAAATCACCGTCACCAATGCAAGCGGGCATCAGCCAACCCACTGAGCACCTGGATAGAACAAAAAGGCAGAGGAGAGCAAACTGCCTCCCTGCTTGACCTAAGACATTCGTCTTCTGTCCTTGAACATTAGTGCTCCTGGTTCTGTCTTTCTCACTCAAAACAGGACATACACCATCAGCCCCCAATTCTCAGACCTTTGAACTCAGACTGAGTTATACCACTGGTTTTCCTGCTTCTCTAGCTTGCAGGTGACAGATAATGGGACATAACAGCATAAGCCATCTACAGCATGAGCCATCTACAGCATGAGCCTAATACATCTCCTCAAACATAAGTATATATACAAGCATATGGATATATATATATGTACACACACACACGTCTTTATGGTTTATTTTCATAATATCCCAAATCACAATTTCCATTGTGATTAATGTGCATTTTGTACAGGCAAATAAAAATAGGTATATTTTCTTTCTAATGTCTCCATTTAAAAAAACATTGTTGGCATTCCTTCAAGAGTTGAGGTCCACCTTACTTCTTCTTGAGTCTTGGCAGGCCATTAACTACAGTGGATGGGATATTTTGTGATTGTCAAGGCTATCAAAAAATGTGATACAGCCTCTGCCAGGTTCAGAGTGCTTGCCCTTGGATCCTAGTTCCCATGCTTGGAGGAAGCCAAATATCCTTGTCAAAGCTGTATGACCATCAAGAACTTAAGGGCATTATTTGGTCCCGTTAAAATGGTGCCATTATCTTTTTATGTCACAAAAGAGGCTTTATGTATTGTAAAAAGTAGGATGGAAGAGGGCAGTATTGTGTTCTTCTTTGGTACAAAAAAGGCGGGGTAGGGAAGAGATAAAACTTTTTTTTCACAATAAAAAATGTTGTTTAGAATAATTTTGGAATTTGAGGGAATAAAGGCTCAAACTTTTGTAGCCTCTTCCAAAGAGGTATAGGCAATAACCTATTTTGAAAAGGAGGATGGACTCTACTCCTCACTCTACATATAGGGCAGACATTTTTAATAATGATGTAACTTTTCCTGTTCTGAATGCCCTGATTCAGACTGTCGAGTTTGCCCTTGGGATCATGGTTTTTCTCCATTCTTCTTGAAGTAATTGTACTTTCTGGTATGGAAGACAGTATGTCAGAGACAATGCATTTTGGTTCATAGAGTCTCTGAAACTTTCTGAACATAGAGGGCAGCACTTTCCAACAACCCATTGAGCTGACTTTTGGTTTGGTCCTAATAATTTCTGGGGGCTACAGTTTGGGCTGCTCCCTAGTGTCCCGTCAGTCTGTACCAGCTGACTGACCTTAAGGTTGAATTTCAAGTAAATCTTTTGTTCTCATCATTTCTCAGCTAAATGAAAGGAGTATAGTCTTATTGTCTATGGATATAAAATGTTTAAAATTGTCAAATATTTTATGTTGATAATAACATTTGATACTTATTTTGTTGAGGACACTGCTCACATGTCATTTCCCCAGAGGACCTTTTTGTTATTATTACTAATTTTTTAAGTAAGCTCTAGACCCAATGTGAGGCTTGAACTCATGACACTGAGATCAGAGTCTCATGCTCTACTGACTGAGCCAGCCAGGTGCCCCCACAGGGGACCTTTTTGGATCACTATGCAATCCCTTTTCTTGCCTGCTTTCTTTTTCACCATAAGATATGTATTCATTTCATTTTAAAAGTTCATTTGTTTTTGGGCGCCTGGGTGGCTCAGTCGGTTAAGCGTCCGACTTCGGCTCAGGTCATGATCTTGTTCTTCGTGAGCTCGAGCCCCACATCCAGCTCTGTGCTGACCACTCAGAGCCTGGAACCTACTTAGGATTCTGTGTCTCCTTCTCTCTCTGTCCTTCCCCTGCTCATGCTCTGTTTCCCTCTGTCTCTTAAAAATAAATAAACATTAAAAAATTTTTAAAAATTCATTTGTTTTCTCTTTTCCATTGAAATAAACAGTTCGTAAGGGCAGGCAATTTTGTTTACCCTATTCACTATTGTATGCCCAATATCTAGAATTATATTTGGCACATACTCAGTGCTTAAAATAAATTTATAATTTGAAATAGTACACTTGGTGATGAGGTACCAAACTCAGTAGGGCCTCTTGATTTGATCAAGGTATAGAGCTAATATATAGCACAGTCTATTTTCTTTTGATGCTTTCTAACTGGGTGCCTATAATGATTAATTTTTAACCCAAGTTTGATTACATTTAGTATTTTGAAAATGCAACTTGATATGCAGAGGAATGTGAGAACAATTTAGACTCATTAACCTGTAAAAGGAGGCTAACACTTTTATGGCTAGGCATAACATGGGCAATGTAGATAAACAACCTTTGGGAATTCCCTGGGCTCATTAAAGTGTACAAGTTAGGAAGTTTAGTAGCTCAGGATTCTCTAAGACAGATATATTGGAGGTTTTGAAAGAAAACCTCTTGCTAAGCATCTATCACACACATCTCCCAAGTCATTTCAGTTTATGATTTATTTTCATAATACCCAAAGCCACAGCATGTCATTCAATTTCCATTGTAATTAATATGTGCTTCATCAAGGCAAATAAAAATAGATATATTTTCTAGCTTTCTAATATCTTCAGTTGTCCCTCCAAATTTATTAGTCTTCTTCCCTCTTTATGATAATTTTGGCTCCTATTTCCAGAAAAGATTTCAGATGTCAATATTACGTTTGCTGCCTTCTGTGTGGCTGTAGATTTTTAGAGGCACGATTGTAGATTTATTAGAATCCACACAGAATGGCATGTATCTATTTCTATGATAATTTAATACCTTTGAGGATGCTCTGCGACTTTCTACTTCACTAAACATAAAATATAAATATACGGGAGATTTAAAAAAAAATATGTCATTACCAGAACTCTCAAGGATTCATCAGATAGTTTCTTATGTGCTATTTCAAAGCAGCAACCTTGAGATAACTGAAGCGGGCCTAAAGGTTCACCGACTGAGGCCATACTCAGTAGCTTTCCATCCAGCCTCTCTAAAGCTGCGCAAAACACAACATTGGTTAACACCATATGAGTTTAAGGTTTCGGAATGCACCCAGGTGTGCTGTTTATCCAGCACCCTTCAATTATACTGACTTCTCTTAGGTCTGGAAGAGGTGAGCAAATTGACACAAGGTTAAACATATCTTCAATATATGAGTTTCCACCCTTTTCCGAACACTCAGAACAGGACCTATCTTAGTGGTGAATTGCTTCCTTACTCCCAACCCCTCTGTAGACCACTTTTTCAGTTGGACAGTGATGCATGACCCCTCTGTGGTTATGAGCCAGTGCCCACTGGTTCAGAATAGGATACTTCTGGAGGGAACCTGAGTGTCCTTTTTCATATACACTGAATTCAGCACAGCCCCCAGTCAAAATTTGTCCCTTTCATTTTTCATTCCTCTCCAAGGGATTGGGCTATGCCTCTTCTTGGAATGGGGGCATAGTGGTTTGTCTCAGACTATGAACATTGATGCTCAAACTGCCTGGAATCAAAACCTGGTTGACTACTTACTAGACATGTGACATTGAATTAGTTTCTTAACCTGTCAGTACTTCAATGTTCTCCCCTTTCAAATGTAAATTAGAATAGTACTTCTGTCCTAGGATGTTTGGTTTGTTTAAATCATTAATTAAATGAAAAGTGCTCTGAACAGGACTAGCACAGAGTACCTGCTATGCATAGATTTGCTTTTACTCCAGTCACTGTACACACACACACACACACACACACACACATCCTGACACACACACTCCCAGTATGTGAATTTTGGATTCTTTGCCTCTTTTATCTAAAGTTCTAATTTCTCTTATTAATCTCATTAATCATTAATTTGATATGCTAGATATTCTAATGCATGACAAGAGATTCTCAGGTGAGGCTTCCTGAGTGAAAATGTTCCACGGTTCTCCACACTGGTTAGCCTAATGTTTAGAGTGTTCAATGAAATCTTTCCAAGTCATTCCTATGATCACATATTTACCCTACTGTCTAATGAAAGTAGACTCCCTCTTCCCTGAGGATTCCCTGCACTTTATACAAAGTCATATTTTGTTCTTACTATTTCCTCTATCATCAGAAATTGCCTAAATCTTTTCTTTTAGTGACCAACTCAAAATTTACTTTTATTATGCAGACTTTCTCTAATTCTCTAGTCAAAATGACTTAATTCCTGCTTCAATTACATTTTGGTTAGGTTTTATGCCTCTTTCTTTACCAAAAAGAAAAAAAAATAATTACTTGGATGTGCAATTTAACTACAGAGAAATATTCACATTTTAAGTTTACAGTTCAGTGGGTTTTGACAAATACATATACCTTGAAATGCAGATTCCTTTACTCCAAAAAGTTGTCTTGAGTCCCTTCCCATGAAATCCTTACCATCTTTCTCAAATAAGGCTGTTCTGATGTCTACCATCATAGCTTATATCTGACTGTTTTAGAACATCTTATGAAATCAGGCAGTGGATATTCTTTTATGTGTGTTAATCAAAAATTAAAGGCCCCTAAACAAGGTCATGGTAGAGGGCAGCTTAGCAATAGTCTTTCTACATTATATGATGCCTATCTTAAGTCTCTCCTGTGGAATCTGGATGGGATCTCAGAGTGTCTGGTACAGAGTAGGTACTCTATAAATGTTTGAGTTGAATTACATATTAACTGTGGGATTGTAGAGACAGTGATTTCACCTAATGCTGAAAATTCAGTGAGACAGGAGAGAAATATTACAAGCAGGCATTTCTCACTCTTCTCACATGATGTCCATTTTTCTCTCCTGTGTCTTAGAGATTACCCTACATTGCATTCCTGCCGCCATACATTCAGTCAATCATGAAAGACAAACCCTTGACCTTGGGAAGAAACAGGCTGGGCCTTGAGAGTGCTTTACCTAGTGTTCCATTGAAAATCTGCCTAGAGTACCTCAAGGAAGTTTTACATAAAATGAGACTCTCACAGTGTTTACGTAGAGCATAATGAAATGCCAAGTTGCCTATCTTGGCACATGTTATGCATTATCTTGCTGTCACTGAATTGGTAATATCTGTTTAATATGTATAAGTAATATAGCCTTCCCCAAAGTATATCATCTTGTCAAAATAAAAAAAAAATTCAAATCCCTCTTGGCTATATGTTTGGTATGCTGTTGAAGGAGAACTTTCTTACATCTGGAAGGAAAGGAATCTGAAATATTCAACATTGGGACTGTAAAATCTATGGAGGTCACACAAATTCAGATTATGCCTGGAAACCTCTTACTTAGATTTTTTTCAATCAATATTATATAACAACAGCCACATGACTGTACCTACATCTTTGTGGAAAGTGATACACTTCTTTCTTTTCTTTAAGTTTATTTTTATTTATTTTGAGAGAGAGTGCAAGCAGTGGAAGGGTGGTGGGGGTGGGGGAGAGAGAATCTCTGCTCTGACAGAGTGGAGCCTGATGGAGGGCTCGAACCCATGAACCATGAGATCATGACCTGAGCCAAAAGCAAGAGTCAGATGCTCAACTGACTGAGCCTTCAAAGCACCCCCACTTAATGTCTTGCTGCAGGACTCTCTGGGGTTGGTTCAAGCACAGAGTTATAGAAAACCAGCAAAATGTTTTCCCTCACTGTATTTCCCAATCATTGTTAATACATTACCCATTCTAATCACCCAATTCTAATATCACATCTACAGTCAAGTGACAGAGATATGCCAAAGCTGAAGAAAGTCTTTTTTTTTAAAACATTTTTTTAACGTTTATTTATTTTTGAGACAGAGAGAGACAGAGCATGAACAGGGGAGGGTCAGAGAGAGAGGGAGACACAGAATCTGAAACAGTCTCCAGGCTCTGAGCTGTCAGCACAGAGCCGGATGTGGGGCTTGAACTCACAGACCGTGAGGTCATGACCTGAGCCGAAGTTGGACGCTCAACTGACTGAGCCACCCAGGCGCCCCTGAAGAAAGTCTTTAGGAATGTGTTTTACCTCCAAAAACAAACCCAAAGGAAAAGTTTTAAAAATGTAAACAGCACACAACATAGTTTGAATGAGAGCATAGCTTGTGAACATCACATTACATACATGGAGTATAAGTTCAGATATATCGATACCTACAGAAACAGAAATACGGTGCGAACACATTTAAAAATTGCTATGTTAGCAATGTCAGCTCTCTGATGAATCCAGCTCAACAGAATGTTTACTTAGTCTTCCTGTGCCAGTCACAGGATCTACAATATCAAATAAAACTGACACCTTTCCTGCTTTTCTAGGGCAGAAACATTAAAGACATAATTACAAAAATGGTCATTGGATTCATTTGACATGTGTATGAAAAACTCTCTGAGAAGATTTAAAATTTTCCAAATGCATGGGTTCTTTCTGTACGCTCTCCCTCAGATCTTTGACTCTTGTGCAGTGAGTATGATTATGTAGTTTCCTGGTGTGTAGCAGTTCAAAAATCAAGGTTAGAGAGAGTATACCCAGAAGAGATTTGCTAGAGGCGGGCATGTGACAATAAATAATATAAGTGACAACAGACAACTCACACCAATGTAGAAAAGAGACATAGAACCGTAGCTTCGTTCAAAAATTCAATATTTTTCCAATTTATATATTTATGTATGTGACATATTTTTTTAAAATAAGCCTTACCTGAAAGTTCAAACAATAAAATGCACGAATGTAGGGCAATTCTTATGGTGATGGGGAAATAAAGAATGAGGAGTGGTAAAGCATTAAGAGCTCTTATTTATTTTCATCCATGACCACTTCAAACACCAAACCTGATGAATCTCGAAGAATGTTCCTCTGAAATCTTAGGTTTCATCAGTTTTCCTTAAAAATAACTACAAAAATGGATACCGTTGTGCCATTAGAGTTTCAATTCAGTCCAGCAATCTTCTTTATAAGATTACGACCACTAGGGGCGCCTGGGTGACTCAGTCAGTTAAGCATCTGACTTCGGCTCGGGTCACGATCTCCTGTTTTGTGAGTTGGAGCCCCACATCTGGCTCTGTGCTGACAGCTTGGAGCCGGAAGCCTGCTTTGGATTCTGTGTCTCCCTCTCTCTCTGCCCCTCCCTTGCTTGCACTCTAGCTGTCTCAAAAATAAATAATAAACATTAAAAAAATTAAGATTATGACCATAAGAACAATACAAATAAAGAATTTATTCTGACAAAATAGAAAGAGAACTTGACTGAGGTGGCAAGCTTTAGATTTAAAATTAGTTTTGCCTTTTGCTGTACATCCTTGTGACTATTAGTCACGGTCTATGCTTCTAATAGTTTCCTATTGTTTTTGTAACAAATTATCACCAATTTAGAGGTTTAAAGCATGGAAGTATATTATGTTACAATTCTATAGTTATTTTTTTGTCTATTTATTTTGAGAGAGAGAGAGAGAGAGGAAGAGAGAGAGGGGCGGGGGAGAGAGAGAATCTCAAGCAGGCTTGGTACTCTTAGCACAGAATCTAGTGTGGGGCTCTGTCTCATGAACCATGAGATCATAACCTGAGCAGAAATCAAGAGTCTGACGCTTAACCTACTGAGCCACCCAGGTGCCCTATATTATGTGACAATTCTGAAGGTCAGAAATCTCATGCAGATCTCACTGGCTAGAAACAAGCTGTTGGCCTAATTGCGTCTTTCTTGGGGCTGTAAATAGAACCTTGCTTTTTCCAGCTTTTGGAGGCCACCTACTTTCCTTTTGGCTCATGAACCCCTTCCTCCATATTCAAAGTTAAGAATGTTGGGCCAACCCTTATTCTTGCTCCCATGTCTCTGATTCTTTCCCCTGATTCACTCTTCCATTTTTAGGGGCTCTTGTTGTTCCGTGGGGCACACCTAGATAATCTAGGATAATTTCTCTAAAGACAAGCTGATTTAGGAAACTTACTATTGTGCGATCTTTAATTCCCTTTGCCATTGTATCTAGCATATCCACAGATTCGATGGATTAGAACACAGGCATCTCTTGGGAATCACTATTCTTCCAATCACAGAGCTCTCTTTTTCTCTTCTCTATTTTGCTAAGATTTTTTTAAAGCAAGTTGGTTTTAAAGCTTAATGAATTTTAAGTTAAATGTTGTATATGAAAGTTCTTTTGAATACTGTAAAGTAATATATAGAAATAGGTGGAGGGGATTGAGAGGCACACATTTCCAGTTACAAAAAAAATCACAAATATTTAAAGTACAGCACAGGGAATATAGTCAATAACATTGTAATAACTTTGTGTGGTGACAGATAGTGACTAGACATAGTGGTGATTATTTTGTAATGTATATAAATGTCCACTCACTGGGCTATACACCTGAAACCAAAGTGATGTTGTATGTCAACTACACTTCAATAAAAATAAAGTGATATTTAGATTTAAGTTGATATTATAACATGATTTGTTTTTTGAATTTATGAGAAAATATCTATAGGACATGTCTAGAATTTTTTAAAAGTGGTGTGCCTTTAAAATGATTTTCTTCACAAAAAAATGATTTATTCACCAATTCAAATGAGGAATCTGATAAGAATGATTAATAATAGTAACAGCATTTACTGTTTATTGAACAGATATACTAGACACAGAGTTAGGTTCATTTCACACATTAGTTCCAATCCTCGCAACAGTCATGCGAATGAAGATTTTAAATTTGCATTTATAGGGGCGCCTGGGTGGCGCAGTCGGTTAAGCGTCCGACTTCAGCCAGGTCACGATCTCGGGGTCTGTGAGTTCAGCCCCGCGTCGGGCTCTGGGCTGATGGCTCAGAGCCTGGAGCCTGTTTCCAATTCTGTGTCTCCCTCTCTCTCTGCCCCTCCCCCGTTCATGCTCTGTCTCTCTCTGTACCAAAAATAAATAAACGTTGAAAAAAAAAATTAAATTTGCATTTATAGATGTTGCGATTGAAAGCAAGAAGAACTAAGTAACACAACCTAACAACGCCACAATTTAAGCAGCAGAGGCAGAATCTGGGCTTCAAATTCCATAGTCTTTGCACTCCTA
Source organism: Leopardus geoffroyi (assembly GCF_018350155.1). Taxonomy (NCBI): domain Eukaryota; kingdom Metazoa; phylum Chordata; class Mammalia; order Carnivora; family Felidae; genus Leopardus; species Leopardus geoffroyi. The sequence goes on from NC_059329.1 coordinate 78,735,977, forward strand.
CACTTCCCCTGCTTTCTTGCAACATGAAAAAAAATAAAATTTTTATTTTTAACCTACTGAAATATACCTTGTTTTGGGAGTTTAACATAGTCTATTCAGACAGATAAGATTTCCAAATTAAAAAAAAAGTTGGAAAAGAGTTCTAGAAAGATAGATTGGAATTCCAGGAAGAAGATCACCACAAACAAATGCAAAACTGTGAAGCCTTTTAGATATATACTTAGGAACATTTTTGCTGACATGCAGGTTGTGTGGAAGGAAAATAAGGATTGGGAATCAGGGTACAGACAGACTGCTCAAGAGATTATACTATTAAGGTAAGGTTTTTACACTTAATTTAGTAGACATTTGGGACCCTGGAAGGCCTTGAGGTTAGAGGAGATTGTATATAATATAATTCATATTAAAGATTCTGGGGTTTTCACTTAGAAAACTTTTTCTTTTTTCTTTTTCTTTTTATTTTTTGAGGGGGGAGGAGCAGAGGGAAAGGAAGAGAGAGAATCCCAAGCAGACTCCATGCTCAGCGTGGTGCCCGACCTGGGCTCAATCTCTCATCATGAGATCCTGACCTGGGCCGAAATCAGGAGTCCGATGGTAAACCGACTGAGCCAACCAGGTGTCCCTCTCTTTTTCTCCTGAGAGATCCTGCCACTCTCCCAGGACAGAGGCTTTCAAATATATCTTTTAATTTTTTTCTTATATGATGACACAGTTTGTTTGTATTCATGATGATGTGTAGTCAGCAAAAATACTTGTGTATATTCAGAGGAAAAAAATTAAAAGCAATCTTTCAATATCCTATAAATATCTATAGCCTTTTCATTTGGGAAAAGTTGAATGCACATTTCTGAAACCAACTCATCACACTCTATAAAATAATGTCCCAGGCACACATACCCATAAGCATATTAAATATTCCATGAGTCCCTATAAAAACCTTAATATATATTTTCAATCGCCAGAATGTATGTATATTTAATATCAGACCAAATCAAATCCCAAATGTATTCTAATGATTTTGAAGATATCCAACCAGCCATTTCCAGGGAGATAGGCTATCAATCAAAGTAAAGATGAAAAATATAACTTTATCATAGAAATCATATGGATCTAGAGAAGTAGGAACTGAAGTGATAGTTTAGAAAAGTTACTTCCAGCTAAAAAAAACCTCATTATTGGCAATGCCTTGAAAATCATTAGGATTATTGTCATTTTTGTGTGTGTGTGTGAAAATACCTATCAAGCTTCTTTAAAATAAGCACTGAAAAGCATGGAAAAAAAATTCTAGGTTCTTGCTCAATATATGTCAAACCTTGTCTCCACTCTGTTACCCACCTGCCATATATTGTAAGATATATTCACACTGCAAAGCAATTTCTGACCCTTCATGGGGTCATTTTTCCAGGTTTTCTGTCACTGTGAGTGGTATAGGTCCAAAGAGCCATTCTTTCCTGGGGCAGCTAATGTAATGATATGTAGATATAACTGCAGATACAGAATATCTCACTAAAGCCAAATTAAATGTATCTCCAGGTCAACCTTCCCTTAGCTGGACATCAAAAGTGCCCATGAGGTCTATAAGCAATGTGGCACAAGAGAAGTTGAAGTGGAAATAAAAAGCAGTCATAATTGATTGCAATTAAAATATTTTATATTTCGCAGATTTGACAGAAACATAAGACCATGTGCACACATTTCTTTAGAGCACCTTCTAGGACTGTGGAAAAGGTCTAGGCAAGGGGCAGCTGGGTGGCTCTGTTGGTTAAGTGTCTGACTTCCGCTCAGGTCATGACCTCAAGGTTTGTGGAATCCAGAGGCGAGTCAGGCTCTGTGCTGACAGGTCAGAGCCTGGAGCCAGCTTTGGATTCTGTGTCTTTCTCTCTCTCTGCCCTCCCCCACTCACTCTTTCTCTCTCAAAAATAAATGAAAATTAAAAAATGTTTTTAAAAATTAAAAAAAAAAGGTCTGTGCAAGTGAGGGTCTCTGGAGTTTTGTTTCATCAGCTTCATGGTTTATATGGAGAACATTTTCCATACCATATAATTTTTCAAATATCAGCACTCTATATCTATTATGGTAATTTTATTGTTCATGTATATTTTATGGTATGCCACTGTAAAACCTTTGAAAAGGCAAGTGGTATATAAATTATGAATTAAAGCACAAATAGGACTGGGGGTCAGAAGCTTTGCCACTCACTAGCTACATGTATGACATTAGGTTACTACTCAATCTCTCTGGGCTCCAAGTTCCTAAACTCAATGGTGTAAAGCCAATTAAGGCTGAATATAGGTTATGTGGTAAAGTGGGGTGACCTCAAATGGCCTAACCGCAAGTTCCCTCCCCACTCTGCTGTAGCAGGTGAGACCCCGCTGACCAAACACCTTCCTCATCAAGGGACCCAGGCACAGTTCCTATTTAACCCTGAGTAGTGACTGTCGGTCTTTGCCAGCCCAAAGAATTATCCTACGAAGCCAATCAGTTCCTCGCATGGATACCAGGGGTCACATCACTCTCCTGGTACCACTATTTTACAAACGAAGGAACAGAGTAGATAGTCTAAAAAAATAACCTGAGCTGACACAGAACCAATAACTGAACAAGCCGTGCATGAACTCCCCCACCCCCTGCCAAGCAAGTTTTCCATCATTTCAGAACGGATTCCAGATTATTATGAACATCAGGGCGCAGATAGCAGTGTGAGCAGAACTAATTTTCTCAGGGGAAGCAGTAAGATTTACTTTTCTCTCTGTCAGTACCCACTTCTAGGCCTGCAACCCCAAGAAGCGTTTGCCCACACAGATGGGCTGTCTCTTCCAGGTTCTGCTGAGACCTTTCCTGCCCAGCTCTCTTGCCCTTTCCACTATGGCAGAACCTCCCATAATGGTACCCACACTACACCACACAGGTGACCTTCTTGTCAACCTTCCCTTCTCCCCCGAAACAGCACGTGACTTCAAATCACTCTGGGTCTTTCTCCTATATCTCCGCCATGAGACAGGTGTGTAGGACCCCCTCAGCCCACTTTACAGATGTTCATCTCAGCGATAGTGGACCAACATTCTGTGAGATTATTTGCATAGAAGAGTGCATGAAACGCTTAGGGGCCTATTTTCTGCAAAGGCAAACTGGAGAGGAGTTTCTGCAAAAGCAAGCAAGGAGAGTTTCCTTTGCATGTCTTATGTGTTTTTTGTTTGCAGCCTCTTGAGATGCTGGAATCTGTTTGGAAATAAAGGAGCCTCAGCAGGAGTGTTGCCAATTTCCTTGGTAAAAGAATCACAAAGAAAATGGGGTTTGAATACTTGACTTTTGCTGTTCTTTTTATGTTTTTTTTTATTTTTTTAAGATTTGTTTTCTTAATGTTTATTTATTTCTGAGGAGAGAGACAGAGTGCAATCGGGGGAGGGGCAGAGCGAGCGAGCGAGCGAGAGAGAGATAGACACAGAATCCGAAGCAGGCTCCAGGCTCTGAGCTGTCAGCACAGAGCCCCATGTGGGGCTTGAACTCACTGACCGTGAGATCATGACCTGAGCCGAAGTGGGATGCTTAACCCACTGAGCCACCCAGTTGCCCCTGCTGTTCTTGTTTTTATTTTTTAATTTTTATTTGCCCTTTAATGAGTAGAGTAACTATTACATCCATCAAAGGACAGGATGAAATTGTGGCAACATATGCTTTCTTATGTTAGCAAGATGCTCCAATACTAGAAGACTCTTAAAAACCTTTGCCTCATGATGAGCAGGTGTGGGGGGGCGGACAGAGCTGGAAGGAAGCAGAGCAGCAGCAAGGCAATGTGGGAGAGAAGTTAGGGGAACAGCAAGATGTAAGAATTGCAGGCTTTGAGGATCAAAATGGTGGATCGAGGCAAGTAAGGCAGGATGGCAGGAATTCTTAGGTGGGATGTACATGGATTTGAAAACTTATATGTAATGTTACAACACTATTCTACGTATGAGAAACAAAGAAATGCCATGCTCAGAGAGATTTTTTGAGTGAAAAATCAGAAGTTACAAAAGAATTAGACTGTTTTAGAGAATCTGTGTATTTAATTAAAAGTACCTAAATAAATCCTTTGATTCCAATCTGTCATAATTGATTACATTTGCTTGCCCTTAATTCTTTAGCATAATAGGAAAAGTTATAATGCATCGTTTTAAATACCACAAGATGGCTTAGCAGTGAACTTGTGACATGTGCAACAAGATGTAATGGGGTTTTCAGTTAAGAGTAAGGAATAAAGAAGGAAGAAAAGCCATGAGGCTTTGAAGTCCTTCTACTAAACTAGCACCTTCCACCTCTTATAATTAGCAAGGTGAATGTTGATTATATTAATAGAATTAATTGAATAGATGAGAAATGCAATTGTTGAGACATGCTTGGAATACGAGTTTTTGAAGCGCGTGAGTTTTAACAACGGATTAACATCTGTGTATGCTGAAATAATTCTCTGCGGTTATCAACAAAGCTGAAAGCTTACTTGTTTTTCTTCTTTATCTTTGAGACTAGGGGTACAATGTAACATAATGTTAAGACTTCTGCTCTCCAGTGAGACTGCTTGGTTTGAAACTGATTTCCCCAGCTCACCTGCTCTATGACCTTGGTGACATCACTTCCATTTTCTAGGTCTCAGTCTCCTCATAGGTAAAAATGAGAAAAGCTAAAAATGCTTTAATAGAGGGCATAAAACAATAAAGCTATCAATAAATGTTAAATGCTTCATAATTGGTTTTATTTTGTCTGTGCCAAGGACCCGGAGAATGCATTGTACCTTCCATTTTGTCTGACCTCGTACAAGCAATTTTGCCTTATAATATGAAACCCATTTCAAATTACAAAGCCTGGGGTTTGAGTTCAGGATTCCCTGTTTACTGCTGGATTCTATTCACGGCTTCGTGTTTCAGATTTCTTGGTTGTTCAATAAAAACAAAATAATGTTTTGGGGAAGATTTTTTTATAAAAATTAAATTATAAAAAAAAATAATTTTTTTATAAAAATTCATGAATCACCTGTCACAAGGGGACATTCATGTACCCTTCCTTTTCTTTAGCCTTTCCTAATTTTTACTGCCAAAACATACTACTCCTAAGTTTTAACAAGTTTCATATTCAAATAGAATTGGAAATGAATTGAAAATACACCAATCTGCTCAACTTTTCTTATTTAGAGCTTGGGGAAGGTTGTAAGGCACAATGCCTTTGAATGTCCCGTTACATCCAAAAAAATTTATTCATTCCTTTTGCAATGCTTATTAAATTATATTACTTTTATTAAGGGGACATTTCACCAGAACTCAAACTAATTTTTATCACACTCTCTATTCAGAAATAGAAAGGCTCCCATATAAGGCTGTATATGGGAAAGAATAAGTGTTTAGACTTTCCTTATCAAGCTTATAATATTCAGAATTTTAAAGTTTTAAATAGAATTCCAAAATGTTTAGTAAAGTTTGAATAATTCTAGTTTATTGCAGGATGAAGATTGTCAAATGATGTGGAGAGCTACCAAAGAGAAGCCTGAAAGAGAGTTCCCATGGGACCTACCCAAATATTTACAGACTCCTTGGAAGAGGTAGTCTTTAAAACGAGACACAAAACCAAGACAGGGTGTTTAATGGTGATCTGGGGTGGAGGGTAGATAAGACAAAGTGAGGATTTAGTGTGTTTACAATTGCTGTGTAACAAAACATTCAAAATTTAGAAGCATGAAACAACCATTTTACCCTGCTCACAGACTCTGTGGGACAGAAATTTAGGCGGAGGTTTGTCTCTGTTCCATAACTTCTGGGGCCTCAGCTGGGAAGACTTGAGGTGACATGATGGCTGGGGCCAGAAATCATCGGGAAGTTTGTTCACCCATATATTTGGCACATGGCCAGAGTTACTAGAGGGCTGAGTTTCCCTGGAGCTCTGCATTGGAATACCTATATCTTGGGTCATGATGTGGCCTGGGCTTCCCAAGCATGATGACTGGATTTTTGAGAAAAATTTCCCAAGAGCAAGTGGCCCTAGAGAGCAAGGTGGCATTGCATGAACTTTCCTCTCCTAGACTCAGAAGACTCACAGTGTTACTTTTAGTGCATTCTACTCCTTACATCACCAAGCCTGGTCTCGATTCAAGGAAAGAGAGAATAGTCAAAATTGCAGGCTTACTTGAAAATCACCACATAGAGAAGCCCAGTGACCTTATCTTCCTATTTCTTACACAAATATGTATGAGATATTTGACCTATTGCTTTGGAATGTATGATGTCAGAGGCAGACCGTAATATTTTGGGGATAATGGTTGTATATACTCAGAGGGAACTAGCAGTATCCAGATTCATGTGACTTTCTTGCTCTTCAGTTCACAGCTGAAGATACGGTAGTTGGTTCAGAAAGTTGAAACTAAACAGTAAACTGAGCTTTGAGCAAGACTCTCTAAAAGACCAGACTATTTGAAATCTCATGACAGAAGAAAAGGTTAGGAAAGATCTTCGATGTCAGATGTGTGATATTTTCTTTTTATGTATAATCATTGTGCTTTTATGATCGAAGGTGAGTTTTGCCAATAGGTTTATTTCCTTTTAAGGCAAATAGCATGAATAAAGCAAGGCTTTTTTATGGATCTTTCATAATAGAAATCGCCTGTGATCTTCATTAAAAGTCAGACCCTCTGGGGGCGCCTGGGTGGCTCAGTCAGTTGAGCGTCCGACTTCAGCTCAGGTCACGATCTCGCGGTCCGTGAGTTCGAGCCCCGCGTCGGGCTCTGGGCTGATGGCTCAGAGCCTGGAGCCTGCTTCCGATTCTGTGTCTCCCTCTCTCTCTGCCCCTCCCCCGTTCATGCTCTGTCTCTCTCTGTCTCAAAAATAAATAAAACGTTAAAAAAATTTAAAAGTCAGACCCTCTGGATATCCCATAACTTCTTTAATATAGTAAAAGACAAGGGTCTTTGCATTTAAATTAAGTTACATTTGCCTAGCTTAGCTTTGACAGTAGGAGTTTGTTCCTGCCTTACTTAGTTATAATCCTGGAGATGGGGCAGAGAATCAGAGAATCTTAAAACTTCAAAGAACATTGGGAAATATCAATCTAGTCCCTGTATCTTATGTTGTAAGGATAATAAAAATCAAAGCAGTTAAATGACTCACCCAGAACCATAGAGGGATTTAATAGCACAACTTCTAATTCTAAAACTTTTTCAGTGAGTGTCTTTGTCTCTTCTCCCTGTCTTTCTTAGGTTTCATTCCCTCAGCTCCCAAACTTTTCTGTCATAAAAAGAAACCACTTTTGTCAGACTTGAAACATTCTTTCTCATCAAACTGTAAAGAGCACAGTTTTCATATCACATTCTGACACAGTTTAAGAAACTCATTATTGTGACCTTTTCACAAATGTTTACATGGAAGATGGCTGGCAGCGTTTGACAGTTGATGTAAGGTTTCATGCTTCAGAAAGATTGGGATGGCAAACAGTTCCTCATCATTTTATTGTTAACAATCTGCAGATGATGTGGATAACACAGGAGTTACCTAGCTTTTTATTCATAATGTAGAATGGTTAAGCAGAGAGAAAAAAACACTTGCTGATAATTTAAGTATTTTATATAGGTACCTAAGTAAAATTTATTTTCTTTTAGGATGACAGTAGAAGAAATTTGCTTATTGTCTAATAACTTTCATCTCTTGAACTTTACTTTTGTTTTAAAATAATTTTATAACACATCTGTGATGATCAAGTCATACATTATTCGAAGCTGAAATAAATTTAAAACTTTGCTTTCAGCAACAAGAGTTAAATTATAAATGAAATCGTTTTTAGCATTCTTTCTCATTGATTGATTGGTTGATTTATTGATTGATTCAATAACTAGGTGTTGAGTTCCAGTTATATACTAGGGACTGTGTTAGGAATTGAGGATAGTAAGTGCCCTTACATACCTCGAAGTGGTTCAAATACTATTCATATTTTTCTTCCCTGGGAACAGAGAAAAAGAAAAGATACTTGACTTGAGCCATTAGAAACATGGATTAGTGGCCTGGAAAAACCGGGAAGGGGATGAGAAATCAGGGATTATATGTTATGGTCCTTCTTCTCCTGAATCCTACCTAGAGCTCTCTATGGAAAGCTGCTGCTGCTGATTCTAGATCTCATAGATACCTTTCTTCTTGTGTTTAAAATATTTGTTGGTATGAATCTTTCATTTGGTGATTACTTAAAGCGATAAATTTTGAAATAATTCCCTCTCTCTCTCTCTTTCCACAACACACACACACACTGACACACACACACACACACACACACACACACACCTCCACACCTCCAACAACACTGAAGCTCCTTTGGGAAGAGAAGGAATGAGGGAGAATGCATTAACTGTAAGGTTTCTTCTAAATTATCTGCTAAAGTCTTTTGGGAATAGAGATAACAAAAATTATTATTTTTTAATTGTTTAACTCACACCAACTAATGTCCAGAACATTTCTTTTATAATTCATCTTAATTCTGTAGTTCATTTTTTTTTTTTTTAATGCAGGAGAGGTGCAGAGAGAGAGGAAGTCACAGACTCCAAAGCAGGCTCCAGGTTCTGAGCTATCAGCACAGAGCCTGACACAGGGCTTGAACTCAAAGACTGCAGGATCATGACCTGAGCCAAGCGAATGAACCACACAGGCACCTGCTGTAGTTCACCTTTTTATTGCCTCTTTGCAAGCATTCTCCTCTTTACCACTTCCTTTTCTTTGTCACATTGTCCTTAGCTAACCTCCAACTCAGATTTATCAGTGAGCTATTACCATAAGAATACTACATAACAAACCATCTCAAAGCACTTAAAACAATGATTTATTCTCATCCATTCATTTGTGAATCTGCTAGACTCGGGTGGACATAGATTGAGTATGTCACTATTGGGCTTTTAGCTGTAGATTCTACCCAGGTCTGCTCTGTGTATCTCTAGCCCTCATGAACTGGCAACTAACCAAGCTCTGCTCTTCCCATGGGAAAGGGTGGGTGAACAAAGAACATAGCAATCGTGAAAACATCATTTAAGTCTCTGAGACTGTCAAGTCTGCTATCTGATTGAACTAAGTAAGTCACATGGCCATGGCCAAAGTTTCAGGGGTGCTTAGAATGAGGATAAACACATGTGTGGATTTATAATTCTTTGATAGGAGTGTTAAAGGATGTTAGTGATAATTCAATCTAGTATCATTATTAAGCCCTATTATCCCTCTATTCCAGTGTTGCTCTGGGAAGTTAAACGGGACCAGAGAAAAACCTCCAAACTTGCAGATTGGCCTCACTTTGTATTCATGACCATTGACGTCAAAAAGCAGTCGATACTGCTCGATAGTCCTACATGATATCCCAGAAAGTTCATTTTCTCATTCTCTTCAAAACAATTTTTTAAAGAGTTCTTTTTAAGATGTTTATTTATTTTGTGTGTGTATGAGAGAGAGAGAGAGAGAGAGAGAGAGAAGAGGAGAGAGGGAGGGGCATAGAGAGAGTGGGGGAGGGGCAGAGAGAGGAGAGAGAGATAATCCTAAGCACTGACAGTGCAGAGCCAGATGCGGGGCTTGATCTCTTGAACCTTGAGATCATAACCTGAGCCCAAATCAAGAGTCAGACTCTTAATCAACTGTCCCATCAACTGAGCCACCCAGGTGCCCCAACAATTTTTGTACTCACTTGCCTCTTTCTTCAAATGTGGTTTTGGTTTGTCCTCTCCAGTAGAATGTAATCCAATGAAAGCAGATATCTTTGAAGGTTTTGATCACTGATGCATGCATGTTAAGTTCTCTGAACAGTACCTAGTATATAGTGTGTATTCACATTTTGCTGATATAGATTATTCTAGTTTTGATTAAATAATTAATTGGCTTAATATACCATGTCTCTTGCTAGAATATAAGTTAGATTAGTGACCTTTCTTTTTTAATTAATATAAACCCAGAAACCAGAATAGTTTCTTGCACAAGGCACTCAATAAATATTTGTTGAATGAAGTAGCTTACTGTAGTATTGCAATTATTATTCCAAACTAGGAAAATCCAGTGTCTGAGATTTATTTAATGCAGGTTAAGGTGACACAAATTAGAAAGAATATGTGTTTATTATGTTATTTATTGGAGAACCAGTAGCCTGTTTCAAAGCTAGCAGATTATTTACATTATTCTATAGTAGTTTTTTATTGTATAACTTTATTTTCTATCAAGAATTACCACTAATGCCAAATACAAAAGGCAGAAATGTAGTCTACACTTAATGTGTATGTTTTGCTTTATCATGTTCCTCCAGCTCAAATAAATTGCTTTCAAAAAACCTATTTATAAATGTATTAACATATTAGATGGCACGAAGTTAATTGCTGAGACACAATAGGTATTCAATTTAGAAATGTAAAAAGAAGTGGGACCAGAAATAATGTGTGTTATATTTTTGAGGATTACTCACCTTGTTTAATTGTTGCAAGCAAGACACTGGAGCCAATGATTAATGATCAGCAGTCTGCCGGGCAATTTCTTGGGCAGCATTTCAATGGACAATCAGTAATGAGAATGTTGAACTAAGAATGGACATAGATGAAAACTTGGAGTTACTTTTAATGCATTATTGTCCTTCCCTTTGATGTTTACAAGTTATATTTCAACGTCAATATCTTACATATTTCTGAGTGGCAGTAGTATGATTTCCAGAAATGTGCAAAAGTTGAACTTAGTAGATAGATTTTCCTAAATTAACAGTCAAAATCTAAAAAGATCAGTTGATATAGAAGGGTTAAGATTCTGTGATACGTACCATCATGCTTAAGGAAAACAAAGTACAAATAATTTGAATTTTCAAATGGACCATTTATCACTTTCCTATTGGTTTAAGTCCTAGCCTCAAAACCTTGGAATTTATTATTATTATTATTATTATTATTATTATTATTATTTACTGAACATTACAGGAAAACAAGCTGATGACAGTGTATTAATACATAATTCAACTATGTATATTGACTGCCTATGCTTTGCCAAATAGAAGCCTGGGCATTGGGGATATTACAATGGATAAGATATGGCGTTTTCCTTGAAAGAATCCACTGTCTAATGCAGGAAGACAAATAAGTATATTAAGTCATATTTCAGTATGACAAGCCTGATAGGAACTCAAGACATCACTGAAGAGAAAGTTAACTCTCTCTGAGACCTTCACAGCAGTCCTAATGTTAGACTAAGGATTCAAACTGAGTCATGTATGGTATGCTTAAGGCTACCAGGTGTATAAAGCATAAGGCAACACTATCATAGAATAAATCACAGAAGAGACATGAATCTAGCTTCTTCATTTTAATGATTATAAAACTGAAGGCCAGAGATCATGTAGGATTTAGCCAATGTCATGCAGGGATCTTGAAATGAAGTCTGGACTTAGAACTCATAACTGCCAGTTTATTCACATTTCTATTGTATAACAAAACTTCTCTGCAAATGAAGAAAGATGCTGTTAGTTTTGTTCACTTGTAGTAGCCACTACCTGCTTCCCTAAATTTAGATATGTACTTGTTTAATAACAAAGCCTGTATTTGTTTGTGTCACACATCTTTTATAAAATACTGATTAGTTCAAGCAAATATGGCAATCCACACCCCCCCCCTTTTTTTTTGGCCCCCCTGTGGTGTAGCAGAAAGGCTGCTGGAAGGGACCTTTGGGGGAATGTTTTCTCACCAATTAAAGAGAAGCAATAAAGGAAAATGTTTTCTCTTACTGAAAGAAGTTGTTGTGTGGGCTTGTAATGCCCAGTATTTAGTCAATAGGTTATGACCCAGAGAAGAAGTGAACTGACACACTGAAGATAGGAGAGAACAAAGCCGAAAAGTACTGTGTCCTTGATGACACTAATGGGCCATTGGCTTAAGCAACCCTGGAGTTGTCCTTTCTAAGGGACTTTGTTAGTGACATGATTAATATTCCCTATGGTTTAAACCAAATGAATCAAAATGCAGCGTTGCTTCAAATAGCTCATTCGGAGATACCCATCACTCCAGTCACTAGCAATTCAGAAAATGCATTAGAATAGAAACAGTTTTTTAAATTGTCAGTTGTTTGTGCTAACTTTTCTTGTTGAAGTTAGAATATATATTTTTAAATTATTTAAAAAATGTTGAGGTCATTGTTCATAAGTATGTATTTGTAACAAACAATGCAGATAGATCACTTGTACTCTTTACCCAGATTTCCCCATTGTGCAAAACTATAGTGCACTATTGAACCAAGATATTGACATTGATACAGTTAAGATATGGAACACTTTCCAGCATATGTTCTTCTGTTTATAACCACACCTGCCACCAGCCTCCTACTTTTGGTGACCACTAATATATTCTCCATTTCTATACTTTTGTTATTACAAGAGTGTTACAGAAACGGGCCATACAGCATGTAACCTTTTGGGATTGGCATTTTTTATGCAGCATGATTCTTTGGAGATTAATGCCAGTTATATGTATCAATAGTTTGTTCCTTTTTTGATGAATAACATTTCATAGTGGTGTGTACTCCAGCTTGTTTAACCACTCACTCATTGAAGGGTATCTGAGTTGTTTCTATTTTGTGCTATTACAAATAAAGTTACTATAAACATCCATATACAAGTTTTTTGTGGACATATGTTTTAATTTCCATGGGTAAATATCAGAGGTTGATTTCTGGTTATATAGAAGTCATATGTTTAACTTAAAACAAAACAAAACAAAACAAAACAAAACAAAAAACTGCCCCTTTTCCAGAGAGACTCTACTATTTTATATACCCACTAACAATGTATGAATAATCTAGATTCTCCACATCCTCACCAGCATTTGATTTTGTCATTATTTTATATTTTAGACCTTCTGATAGGAGTGTAGTGATATCTTCCTGTGGTTTTAATTTGCATTTCCCTAATGGATAATTAAGTTGAATGTCTTTTCATGTTTTCATTGGCCATCTGTATATCTTTTTTGAAGATATGCCTGTTCAAATATTTTCTTATTCATTTTTTTTTTCCAACGTTTATTTATTTTTGGGACAGAGAGAGACAGAGCATGAACGGGGGAGGGGCAGAGAGAGAGAGGGAGACACAGAATCGGAAACAGGCTCCAGGCTCTGAGCCATCAGCCCAGAGCCGGACGCGGGGCTCGAACTCACGGACCGCGAGATCGTGACCTGGCTGAAGTCGGACGCTTAACCGACTGCGCCACCCAGGCGCCCCTCTTATTCATTTTTAATTAGATCGTTTGTTTTCTACTGTTGAGTTTTTAGAGTTCTTTATATATTCTAGATACTGGTTCTTTGTCAGAAATGTGGTTTCAAATATTTTCTTGCAGTTAATAGCTTGTCGTTTTAATAGTTTCCTATGGGACTTAGAACCAATGTATGTAATTCGATGTTATAATTTATCACCTTTCTCCTTTTGTAAGTTGTGCTTCTGGTGTCAAATCTAAAAACATTTGGCCTAACCTCAGATTCAGAAGAACTCTTATGAATTTTTTGTTCTAAAATGTCCATATTTTTACAGTTTACACTTGAGTCCATAATGTGTTTTGGTTTATTATGTAAGATGTGAGGTAGTCAAGGTCCCTTACCCACCACCTCAAGGGTATCCTGGTGCTCCAGCGCCTTTTGATGAAAAAAAAAAAAAAAAAATCAAACCCTTCCATTGAATTGCTTTTGTACCTGTGTTAAGTCACATTTTATGGATATATTTCCTATGGAAATGCAAAAACTCTGGAGCAGCTAAAACAAATTAAAAAAAAAAGAATAAAATGGAGGAATCACTCTATAATTTCAAGACTGATTTTGCAGCCAAAGCAATTAAGAATGGAGCAGAATAGAGAACACAGGAAAACACAAGCTTTCAAATTTTTCTTCCCTTATACTTTAATTGTTAGAAGCTTAATTGTGAAGTGTCTTCACATGGATTAATTTGAGTTTATGTTATTTGAGACATGCTTTGGGTTTGCGCCTTTCTTTTTTTGTTATTTTAAGATTTTATTTTTAAGTAATCTCTGCACCCAACATGGGGCTTGAACTTACAACCCCAGGATCAAGAGTTGTATACTCCACTGAGCCAGCCAAGTGCCCCTGAGTTTATGCCTTTCACCAAATTTGAGAATTTTCACTTTTTATCCTAATACTCTTTCGGCTTAACATTCTTCAATTCCTCTGAGACTTGAAATATATAACTTTTTGATCTTTTTTTAATGTTTTGCTGATTCCTTGAGGCTCTGCTTATTTGATTTTTAAGTCTATTTCCTCTCAGTTGTTCAGATTGGATAAATTGTATTGATCTGTCCTCAAGTTCACAAGTCTTCCTGTCATCTCCACTCTACTACAGAGCCCACCAGGAGAGATTTTGATTTCTGGTACTGTATTTTCTCAGTTCTGCAATTTCCATGTGATTTTTTAAATGATTTTTGTTTCTTTGATGAGATTTTCTAATTTTTCCATCTGTCTTACTGGTTCAGTTTGGTGTTATCACAGAGACATTTGTCCAAACCCAATAGAACTGAACCTCTTCTGAACCTGTTTTAATGCTAGTTTGGGGATCAGGAGACATTGGATCTGGATTACCTTCTTCTTTAGGATGGGGTTTGTAGATGCTATATATTGCTGTGTGATTTCTCTAGTCCTGAAGACTTCAACCAATTTGAATTACTCTTTTTTTTTCTCTCTCAGAATTGCCTTGTGTCTATTTCTTGCTACATATTTCTGGTTTATAGTTATACTTTGGGGGAAAGGGGTAAGGAAAGATGAATCTGTGTTATCTTGTTTGGACTAGCAGTGTCTATTTAGTTTCATATCTGAATTTTAGCTACAACTATACCAGGGCATTGAGTGTAGCTTATGGTTGATTTAAAATGTTTATTCAACATTCTGGTCTCAAATGGTTTAATTATAAAATACCCATGTGCTCTGAAGAAAGCTCTTTGATTAGTGAATAATGATTTTAGTCCCAGTTAGAATACTACACTATTTAATTAGCTAAGTCTAGTGGCCACCTATAAATTTGCAGGCTGCTTGTTAGGTTAAAGTTAAAGGAAGAAAGATAGGAAGGATATTTTAATCAAAACTGAAGGTGGAAAAGATGGTTGTTGACCTGCTAGGAATTAAGCCATCTTGGCTAGTGGTGAGGATACATGACATAATGCACATAAACTGTGTAGTAGGGACTCAATACATCGTAGTTGCTATTATTTTCATTACTGTTGTTGCAACTATGTTCAGAATCTAACCAATTCAATTTGAGTAGTGAAGTATTTAGCATTAGGGTTCTAGGTGCAGCAAAAGCCCTTTACAACTTGCAAATTCCCTCATCTGCTGCCATAATAACACTAATTACTAACATTAGCATACTGCAGTTACTAAAATCTGTATGAAGAACAGTCTCTGAAGTGTAGGTTATCACCACTCATAAAGGGCTAAGTGATTGATCTCTCTGGTTCCTTGCAGGTCTAAAGTTCAAGCTTCTTTGCATCCCCCTAGTTGGATTTAAAAAAGAAGAGCAGCAATCTGAAAGGTGGAAAAGATTAAAAATGAAGTCAAGGCATCTCTAAATTTTCTTTGAGTGGATGATAGTCAGAAAGATCCTGTATGTGGAATGTCAAGGGCTCATTCTTCTGTAATGTATGCACTACATATGCACATAGGCACTGCAACATCAGAGGCAGAGGCATTGTGACTGGAATGATATCCTCTGAAACAGTCCTTGGGGCTCTCACCACAACATGACGATCATATTTTGCTTTTAGCTTCACTTGTGCCGTGTATTGCAGGACTCACATTCTCATAAAATAAGCCCGACACTAACTTGTGTTTCACAGTTTGTATGGCACAGCAGATTTTATGTTAATGCCAGGCATGGCGGATGGCATTGTTTTGTCCTAATACATAAACTTTATGTAAATGTTACATAAACATTTTACCCTCTGAGAGTGTGGAGAGGTATGTGATAAATATCTGCCCTGAATTGGCATGCATTAAGTTTATATGTGAAAATAAGTTTAAGAAGTATTAAATAACTATTATATGGCTATAATAGGCATTGAGGGATTTTTGGAGACAGATGGACTAAGAGCTGAGACCTGACAAAACTGTTTATTACTTGCATGCATTTGGTCAAGTTGTTTGGCTTTTTGGAACCTATTTGTTTTTCTCTGTAACAGATGTGATGATTCCCAATACTGAAAGCCATGTGGCTGAAATAAAAAAAATATAGCCCCTAACCCAGGCCTTGTACATATATAAAGACTTTCTTCTTCTCATTAATTCATAATATTTCAAAAACTGTGTATACTCACATACACACACACACACATAGAGACATACACATATTTACGTATACACACAGACACACATGTGTAAATAATTTTATGGATGCGTTGTGATTCAGAGACTAGGGATTCAGAGGCTGGGATCGGGTTATTTAATACGTTTCCCAAGCATTCTCAGATTTCTTGAGTCCCCCAAATTTAGAAAGGATAATAAATTTGATTCCAGAGAAAGTATATTTCTTGAAAATATTTAAAACTGTGGGGTTAGTGGCAGATGAAGTTGACTGTCAGCATTGTAAAAAGGTTTAATCTTTTAGGCCTCCTAGTCTTTATTGCTATGTTTGGTGCAGTCTATAAAGTGAATCGGGAATAAGCACCGCTTCTTGAAGGCGGGGCAGAGTCTAAATAAACAGGAGTGGAAAAGCTCATGTAGGACACATTCATGCTATGGTGACAGCATGACTACTCAGGGTTGAAAAAGCCAAGTCCAAGATACCTGTTTTTCCTAGTGGCAGAGGCAAAATTATGCCTTCCCTGTTAAGCTGATGCATTCAAATTCTGGAGCAGAAAATGACTTGATCTTATCTGTAGCAGCTTTAATTACCTTTATCCATTCTAGTCTGACTGTAATCAGCTCTCAGAGTACTTGATAGGACAGTGTAAAGTCACTAAGTTCTTGTTCTTCATGAATAATTTTTCTATTCCCAGGGAAGGCATTTCACGTAGTGAGACTCTTTACAGCCCAACACCTCTTTCCAATCGAGTTGTCCATTGGAATTTCCAGGGCGTAAGGTGTGCTCAAGCATCAAAGTAGGGCTATTCACTGAGCCTCTTCTGTTGCCAGTAGAATCACATAGGGAGTTATTTGGTGCATAGCGTGAATTCCCTGACGTGTTAAGTGCAAATGACGAGAAGACTCCAAGACCAGCGCTGATACTTGAAGCTAATGAGGAAATCTGCCAGAAGAGGGAGAAATACCATGTTGAGAGTCAGCTCTGTTACAGTGAACGTGACAAAAGATTTGACCTCAGGAACTCCAGTGTCAGAACTGCTCTGTCACTTGCTGGTTACAGACCTTAGACAATTTAATCCATCTAAGCTTTAAGTTTTTTTTTTTTTTTTTTTTTTATCTATCAAATAGATCTTTATGTAACAAATGTGTTCATTGTGAGCAATGAATAAAATGCTTTAAAAATGGTGAAGTGAGGTCCAAAAGCTTGTTTTATTATAAAAAGTCAATATGTATCAGACATTTTGAGATGTATTAGATGTAGATCTTAAAAACAATTTAAAAACACAAAAGAAAGACAATAAATAACTCCATGTAATACAAAAGTTGAAAAAAAAACAAGAAATATAACCAGATTTCCTTATGTGGCTCAACTGTGGAAAACATTTACATGGTTACAGTAATGGAAACATGAAATAATGATTTGATCAAAAAGCGTAAAATGGTTATACTGAAAAAAATAGAGGAAGAAAAGCTTAAGGGATTTGAAATGGCATGAACAGGGGTGTATAAGACAGGTAAATTCTCATTCAACATTCTTGCAAATCAATGTGTAATGTCTAGAATTCAAAACTCATTAACGGTAGTGTACATATTATTAAGAAATATGAAAGTAAGTAAAAAGAAACAAAAAAAGAAAGTGACTGTTTCTAAGTGTTGGAGGCTGGGGTTGAGGAGGGTGGGGTAGAAGATTGCCATAGTCCATTCCAACCTTTGTCATGCCATTTTGAAAAATTTAACTTGATTTTATTGTGGCAAGAACACTTAACATGAGATCTACCATCTTAAAAAAAATTAAGTGTGTAATACAGTATTGTTGACTATAGGCACAGTACGGTACAGAAGACCTCTAGAACGTATTCATCTTGTGTAAGTGAAACTTTCTGCCTATTAATTAGCAAGTCTCCATTTCCCCCTCCCATCAGCCCTGGCATCCACCATTCCACTCTCTGACTGAGTTTAACTATTTTAGATACTTCATACAGGTGGAATAATGCAGTGTTTGTTTTTCTGTGACTGGCATTTCACTTAGCATATTGTCCTCAAGCTTCATCCATGTGGTCACTTATTGTAGAATTTTTTTTCTTTTTTAAGACTGAAACATTCCATTGTATGAATATGCCACATTTTCCTTGTCCATTCATCCACAAAAAGACATTTAGGTTGTTTCCACATCTTAGCTATTGTGAATAGTGCTGCCATGAACCTAAGAGTGCCAATATTGTTAAGATTTTGATTTTGATTCTTTTGGGTAAACAGCAGAAGTGAGGTCATATTGTGTTCCGCCGGGGTGTGAGAACTCTGGTAGGACGGTATCTCAAATTTCGATATCAGCTTGGATGTTTCTGGTTTTGTGCTTGCTTGGGGTGCAGGAGCCTTTCAACTGATTCCTGGATATCTTACAAAGGGATTTGTCCGCCAAGTGATGAACTGGTGTTTTTGTTGGGAGTGGGGAGAGGAGGACCCCAGGATTTCTCATTTTGCTATCTTGCTGATGTCACGCCCCATCATGTTATTTACCACGTGAACATACATTAATTATAATAGTCCCAGTATATAATCTTTACTGCAAACTACAATAAAACCTCTTAGGAAATGATGGAGGATAGTTTTACTGTGAGCAGAAACATAAATTCTCAATGGAAAGATTTACAATTGAATTTTGTTCTTCCATTTACTAATTACATGAATTTGGGAGACTATCTTTCTGAGCATAAATAACAAATAAGCATATTTGAAGTATCCAGTGTTATTTAATTTATTTACATTTACATTATTTATATTTATTTGTTGATCTAAACAAGCTTATAGAAGATATTCTAATTTATTCCGTGGCATGATGTCTAACTTATCATGTTCATTATTCCCTCAAGCAGGGAAGCACTTTTTTTTGCCAAATTTTATGGCAATTTTGAGTTTATATTTTGCTCTCTGTTTTCTTAACGCATTCCTTCAACAATCCTCTAAATCATGTGTCCTCATGTTTATACACAAGGAGGTATAGAAAATAGAGTTCTAGAATAATAGCACTCAAAGGGATATTAGAGACCATTTATTTCAAATGCCATCTAAAGTATGAAGGTATATTTCTTTGTTTCTTTTGAGACTTTCTTAATCCCTTAATAAATAATATTTAAGTGGTGTCTTTTGAAATGAAACCAAAACCTGACATTCTTAAGATATACAAGCCCCCAAATATGCTTTATTTTGATAGTTTCTTTGTATTATGAATAGGATTTTTTTCTAATTCCATTTATCCATTGGATATTGATGGTCTAGAAAAAAACCCTTGGGGGCGCCTGGGTGGCTCAGTCGGTTGAGCGTCCGACTTTAGCTCAGGTCAAGATCTCGCGGTTTGTGAGTTCGAGCCTGGCGTCAGGCTCTGGGCTGATGGCTCAGAGCCTGGAGCCTGCTTCGAATTCTGTGTTCCCCTCTCTCTCTGCCCCTCCCCCATTCATGCTCTGTCTCTCTCTGTCTCAAAAATAAATAAACATTAAAAAAAAAGAAAAAAAAGAAAAAAACTCTTGATTTACACACACACACACACACACACACACACACACACACATATCCCTGTTTTCCTGGCCATTTACTAAACTATTTTATTAGTTTTAATAGTGTTTACAGTTTTCAATTTTTCTCTTTTTTAAAAGTATTAACAATTTCATCTGCAAACTGAAAATTTGGATTATCTTTAATATTCGAATTTAATTTTCTATGAATTAATTCAACATAAAAATGTCTGAAAATATTTGTAGACAAAAGTTTATTACAACATTATACAAAAGAGTAAAAATTAGAAACAGCCCAAATGATGCCCATTAATGAAAACTGGTTATAGTCTGAAATAAATGACATAATTTCATATATCTTGACTTTAAGAAGGTGTACCGGAAATAATACTCACCTTCAAAATCTTGTTGCAAACTGTGGGCATTACATGTTTAATCTTTGTCTCACCAAATTATTTTGGATTTGTCCTTTAGAGGTCTAGAGTTTACTGTAAACAGCCATTCTTAGCTGACAGCTCACATCTAGCAAAGATCTAATAGATAGACACTGCTTAAAATAGGCAAAATTTGTAATTGCAGAATATTAAAATAGGCTAAAACTGTTTGAACATATTGGCTTACACAACTAAAAATTGTATGAATATGCCACACTGTCCAACTGAAAATTTAGTTGGTGTTTCTGTCATATCTTCATCTTACTGGTTGTAGGAAACATCCTTGTGATTGCTGGATTGTATGCACCACATACATCTACATTCAGGTACTAAGCCTTTAAATAGTTCTGATCTAGATCTTGTATCTCAGATTGATACTTAGTTGAACTGGAAAGAAAAACTTACTTTCCTCACTTTATGGGAGGTATTTCCCCCAACCTATTTTGATAATAGAGAGAATCATGTACTTTATTTTTTAACATTTTTTTAAAAGTTTATTTTTGAGAGATAGAACAGTGTGAGTGAGGGAGGGGCAGAGAGAGAGGGAGAGAGAGAATCCCAAGTTGGCTCTGAGCCACCAGCACAGAGCCTGATGCGGGGCTTGAACTCACAAAACCATGAGATCATGACCTGAGCTGACACCAAAAGGTGGGTGTCTAACCGACTGAGCCACCCAAGTGCCCCTAGCACCAAACACTTTAAACCTGATATACTAGGGTATATGCTGACCCATCAGAAAGCAATTAAGAAATAGGAGACTAGGAAGCTGCAGGACAGAAGGCTCTTGCTTTAGGAGAGATGATGCTTTGTTAAGTACCTCATGGGGTTTACTGAAAGAGGTAAGAATCTCCTGGAAGTCCCCAGGGAAGAGTTGCACACACCTTCACCTTCACCTCATGTTTATATGGTTCCACAGGACTGAGATGTTTTATTATGGAGGCAAACACGATTTATTATGGATGATATTTTTAACTTGTTTGCCAAGGACAAATGTGGAGGTAGTAAGACACCCAGTTCAATATTCTCCAAAATGCCTGAAGCTAAACTCCTGATTAAATCTTTTGATTAGTGCCTAAGATGCATTATTTGTATTTCTTTCAGCATGCAGCAAAGTCACCAGACAAATGCTTTCAAAACACAATAGCAGAAGCATTGACCTTAAGAATTAAAAAATCAATGGGCTTTTAACTGTTCATTTGCTTAAAGGTGCAATATTTTAGTATTTTGTAATGAAATTATAATAATAATGGTAGAGATCCACTAATGTCATTTAATTTTAGAGAAACTTGTGTCGGGTCTAATTATTGAGAATTGAATATATTTCCAGTTAAATACACACCTATATTTTAAAATAGAAGCAATTCAATCTTTCACTCTTAAGTCATGATATCATTATGTTCAGGAAAACCAGGATACTAATAATCAGTATTGCTGCTAAATAGTTTAGCCACTAAAAATAGTTTGCAAAATAAAAGCTCCTAAAACCTATTTTATATAAATTGTTCCTCTAGAGCATGCTGAGCTGTACCTATCACAAGCCCTCTGGAACCTTCAGTTGAACAAACCATTTTAGGTTTGTGGGTCAATGAAGCAGTCGGTTCGAAGTGAGAGAAGAATTGCTCCAAAACTAAAAATTAGACAAAAGAGGCCGTCCTCCATAAAAAAGTTCTTAGAATGTGAGGAAAGAGAGCATTCACACTTACAGGGGGAAAAATGCTCATTTCTACCATGAAGCTCTTGGGGATCCCTTACTACCCAGGAGTAATGAGGAAAGGTTCACTGTGTATCTCTTGGATATTTCACGACGTAGGTAACTTAGTAACATTTTAAGACTTTTTCCTTCAATATATCCTTGTTAAGTATTTATTCTTTGCCAGAATCTGTCATGAAAATATAAATATTGGAGGAACTAAGGCCAAGAACATCCAAGGAGTTTTTACAGTTCAGCACACAAGACAGATGTGAAACAATCATTCCAAGCACTTGTAAGGTGGGAGTGTTGTCCACACTGTAGAGAAGTATAACGTAAACGAGAGTGATCAGTTACAATAGTAGCAGTGTGAAGAGGGTGATGGGAAAGGTTTCACAAAAAGGAAAGAAGCAATTTGAGGCTTATTTTATTTTGGCTAAAATATAAAAATAAAAACTAACACTATTGATTCCTCAATATGTGCTAAGTAAATTAATTATCTCACTTAGTCATAATAACTGCTCTATAAGGTAGGAAAAATTGTCTCTGTTTTACTAATGAGGATCTGAGGCCCAGGGCGTATAGATGAAACAGGACAGAGTTCATATTTGAACACAAGTATCTTGCTTCTGAAGCCATTGTTCCCAAGCACTCCCTATGCCACCCCTCATTGTAAAAGGAAGGAGAGCACATTGCAAAACCCAGACTGTGAAACAAAACTATGCTTTGGGGGAAGTAAAAATAATTCAGCACAACTGAAGCAAAGGCTGTATGTACATGAAAGAGTGAAAGGGTATAGGATTGGATCAAAGGATTAGAAGACAGACCAAATGGGACCACGTAGGCTGTGCATATGGCTTAAGAAATGAGGAATGTAGGACCAAAGGCAAAGAGATCAGATGAAAGACAGAACAACCAAGGTAAGAGAATGATAGCTGCTTAGAATAAAGCAGACACAGTGGTAAAGGGACAGGAGTGGATAGAAAAATGGTTAAAAAGAAGAGTGGAAAGGGGCGCCTGGGTGGCTCAGTCGATTAAGCATGGGACTCTAGATTTCAGCTCAGGTCATGGTCTCATGGTTCCTGAATTCGAGCCCCACCTCAGGCTATGTGCTGACAGTGCAGAGCCTGCTTGGGATTCTCTCTCTGTCTCTCTCTCTCTCTCTCTCTCTCTGTCTCTCTCTCTCTCTGTCTCTCTCTCTCTTCCCCTCCCCTGGTCTCTTTCTTTCTCTCTCAAAATAAAAAATAAACTTCAAAAAATCTTTTAAAAAAAGAAGAGGGGAGGACTAGGGGGTGTATTAAAGGGAGGCTGAAGAAGACAAGAATGGATCCTAGGTTTATAACCTGAGCAACTGATTGTATATTAGTACCACACAAGCTAGGACACAAGGGAGAGAGTGCTTTCCCAGAGTCAATGCCCTTGTGCCTTTGAGGGTTTGTGTGCATCTTTCAGAGATGCTTGTGCCTGGTGAATGCTTAAGAAGTCATTATCTATTCATTAGAGACCTCTTTGAGAGAAGCATACAGCTGTCTTTAGGGCACAATAGAATGTGTCTCCTTTGCCAAGGTAACAAATGATTCTCCATTTTCCCCAATTTGTGTAAATATACAAAAATAATCCAATATCACGGGTTTATTCTTTAGATTCTGAGCCCGAAAGTCCAGCAACTCTCTTTGAAAACATCCAACATCCTTTTATTGTGAGACATTTAAATTGCCCTGCAGACGTGACCTCACAGATCGTTACTTCGCCACCATGAAGTGGGCCAAAGAATAATTTATCACTATTTTTAAAAGGTATAAGAAGGTTAAATGACTCATTGGTTTGCTCAAAATAGAAGCTCAGCTCTGAAGTCAGCTAGGTGCATGTAAGAGCAACCACCAAATGGCTGCATGACAGGGTGTAAATTGCAGTTTATTGATACTTGATATAGCTTGAGTTCTTAGAGTCTTAGTCTGCTGTGAGCAATGAGCTTAGAAGTGAAAAGGGGAATTGAAGAGGTATTTTTTCCAAGGTAGGCAGTTTATTCTTATTCTTTGTAGGCTTTTCTTCTGACCTGTGCTTTTCCATCAATAGGAATCTCAAGGTGAGATCCAATATCAAAGAAATAGGCACAACACGTTTGGCAGAAATGTTTCCTATGTAAAAACGCCTTTATGTTATGTATTATCCAATATTCTATTTGTCCCATACAATTTTATATTTTATAATTTTATATCTAGGTCATCTCATTTAGTCTCTGCTGATGAATATATATGTCAAATGCAGTCCTTTTCCCTGGATGCCAGACCCACATAAGAAACTGTTTTTGCAATTCTTGGCTGACAAATAGGTCTCTCAAGGTCAGTATATTCACAACTTGAGTTATGTATATTCTTTCTACTCCAATTTTGCTCCTCCTACAGTCTTGTACAACTATTTAATTGAAACTCTGTTCTTCTGTTGGTCAGGCCAAATCTTGGAATCATTCTTAATGCCTCAGCTTTTCTGAGGTCCCAAATTGGGTCTCTGATGAAATCCTGTAGCTACATTTATAATCAAATAGCTATTCCATTTACTCTTCCCACATCCACTAACTTACCAGGTCGAACCATCAATGCTCTTGTCTGAAAACATTGGAACAGCCTTCCAACTTGTCATCCTGACTGTGTATTTTGCCTCTAAAATCTATTCCCACCATAATAGTCAGAGTTACTCTGTGATAATCGACGCTATATTATTCTTTCACTTAATCCCTCTGGTGCCTTTACTTCTCATTTGAAATACAAATCAAAGTAGTTACAACACAATTTAATCTGGTCCTACCATATGAATTTCCTCCTCCTACATTCCCTATAGCCCATTCCTTTCTGTCCCACTTGACTTCTTCATACATGAGGCAAACTCCTGCCTCAGTGCCTTTGCACTCATGGTCCAGTCTTCCTGAAATCACATCTTACAGACTTTTACATGATTTCATCCATAATATCTCTTAGGTCTTCACTTTTCTTTGAGGCTTTCCCAAACTACCTGTTTTAAAATTGGAACCATTATGGGGTACCTGGGTGGCTCAGTTGGTTAGGCATCCAACTTCTGCTCAAGTCATGATCTTACAGTTCATGGGTACGAGCCCTGTGTCAGGTTCTGTGCTGGCAGCTCAGAGCCTGGAGCCTGCTTCAGATTCTGTGTCTCCCTCTCTCTCTACCCTTCCACCTCTCAACATTGGTCTCTCTCTCTTTCGAAAATAAATAAACATTTAAAAATTAAGAAGTAAAATGAAAAAAAAATTGGAACTATTACTCTTATATACAATATCCTCCTTTCCCACTTTATTTTTCCCCTTAGCTCTTATTGTTATGTATAATAGGTAATATGCATTTTATTTATTTTTCTTATTTATTTTTTGCACGATAGAATTTAAGAACCATAAAGACAGAGATATTGGGGCGCCTGGGTGGCGCAGTCGGTTAAGCTTCCGACTTCAGCCAGGTCACGATCTTGCGGTCTGGGAGTTCGAGCCCCGCGTCGGGCTCTGGGCTGATGGCTCAGAGCCTGGAGCCTGTTTCCGATTCTGTGTCTCCCTCTCTCTCTGCCCCTCCCCCGTTCATGCTCTGTCTCTCTCTGTCCCAAAAATAAATAAACGTTGAAAAAAAAAATTAAAAAAAAAAAAAGACAGAGATATTACCTGTTTTCTTAATGGTCTTGTACATGTAGTTACTCAATATATATTTATTGAATGAATGAAAAGCTATGCATTTTATACTTACTAAAATGACCTAGAATTTTGTACATTTTTTGTACATTTTTAAGAATCCTCATCATAGAAGAATGATTGCTGTCTTTGCATGGATCCATGAAAAGTTGTATGTCTATTTTATCTATAAGGTTGAACCATATAAAATTGCCAACTTTCAATATCGGTTTTGATTAATTTCTAAATAAAATTAATCACTTTTTTTTTCTTAGTACTGATTGCTTTTCTCCTTTGATTTCTTTTTTTTAAGTTTTCAAAATGTTTATTTTTCAGAGACAGAGTGCGAGCAGGGGAGGGGCAGAGAGAGAGGGAGACAGAGGATCTGAAGTGGGCTTTGCGTTGATGGCAGAGAGTCCCAAGCAGGGTTTGAATTCGTGAACTGTGAGATCACCACCTGAGCTGTAGTCCAATGCTTAACCAACTGAACAAACAAGGGGCCCCTCCTCCTTTGATTTCTTGACAGCTCTTAACTATAATTCCCAAATTCTGAATTCTATAAAGCAAATGGCTATAGGTTACTTCAGTTAAAGAAAAAGAAAGGTTGTCAATTACTCAGAAATTAGCTACTCTATGATCAGCTTTATGTTTGCAAGCATATGCAGGTTTAAGGCTGATATTCCTAGCCTGGAAAAGATAAGTTCTGGGCTCCATTCTGCTATTGCAGCATCAGGAAGATACGATAATGTAATCACTATATTATTTTATTTTTTTACTTTTTCCAAAAGAAAAATGTCAATATCATCTACTGAAGAATTTGAGACATTGGGTTAAGTTCTTATTTTTGCCTTTTATCTATGTAATTCCTTTTAAATTGGGTTTCTCCTGAGTAAACCCAACTACTTTACCTTGAACAAAACTCTGTAGCTTGTCTCCTTTCATGGAAAAATTTAAAAAAAGAAAAGAAGTTATTAACTGTTTTATCTTTTGGTGAAAAATAATCAGCAGTGAGCTTAACACTTTGAAACAAAGTATGCTAGTAAGCTAGTGAGTACACACATGTTGCCTCTATTATTTACTTCTCCTCTATTTAAATTTTGTTAATGTTTATTTATTTTTGGGAGTGAGACAGAGGGACAGAGCACAAGTTGGGAAGGGGCAGAGAGATGACAGGAAGACACAGAATCCAAAGCAAGCTCCAGGCTCTGAGCTGTGAGCACAGAGCCTGACACGCGGCTCGAACCCATGAACTGTGAGATCATGACCTGAGCTGGAGTCAGACATCTCACTGACTGAACCACCCAGGTGCCCCAATTTCTCCCCTACCTTAAAAATGGACTGTGATGCTTTTATTTCATCTATTTCTATAAATATAAAAAACAAAATCAGCAAAAACAAACAAATAAACAAACAAACAAACAAAAAAACACTCCTAAATGTACTGAAAGCCAAGGAAGACAAGACTTCATTAAAAGTGGCTGATGAAATGATGAAGTATGGACAAGGAGGAAAGGATATCCTTGGCATCTGGGGGTAAGTTTGTGTCAGAGGCTGTGATAGGTAGGGATGTGGAAATGATAACTCACGTTGCAATAAAATTGTGTTACTTCTTTTCCATAACAACAGTCTGGCAGGGTAAGATTTTCCTGTCCCCATTTTACAGAAAAATAACCTAAGATTCTTGTCTAAGAAAAAAAATATATTGTATATGTGTAGGTAATGTATGGAGTATTCATGTATATGTAGGTGTGTGTATGTATATGATTCTTTCTGACAAAATAATTTGTTAGCTTTAAGGTATTTTTGTTAGCTTCAAGGTCTTTGAGACAGTAAGCAAGAGAGCTGAAATTGGAATATTTTCATGTGATAAATAGCATTATGCTTCATCTTCACCTTCTGAGGCATTCTTAACGCCTTAGGAGTATGAACTCTTGTTAATGGCAGTATATGTGTTATTAAGGATTTGCCTTTCCTGCATCCAAAAGGTATAGTGTGGCCAAGGTACTAAAACAGACATCAATTTTCCTCCTAGTAGAAATAAAATAGTTCTAAGAAGCTCTTTTTATCTCTAGGTTAAACCATAATACTTTTATGACAACACAGAAACTCCTGGAAAACTTTTGACTTAGAAAAATTTGTCTCCTTAATATTTTGTCCTTGAGGTGATATATTTATTAGGATCTGGGAGAAGCCTTGGTAAGGAAAACAACAAGAAACAGCACTGCCCATTTTATTTAAAAGTATATTCAATACACTGGGGAACCAACAGCACTGCTTTAATATCCTTCAGAAGGAATACATGATGGAAATGGAAAGAAGCGTTTGGACACTTCATTATAGAACTCCCTGTGGTTGGGGGCCACTTGAGAGTTTTGGCTGCTTCCCTGGCAGGAAAGAAATGCTTGTGATTAATAACCTCGATCTTCAGTGCCTACCAGAGCTGGTGCACAAATATCCCAGGTCCCTCACATTTTGTGTGGTGCGTTTTACGCTGATTTCCAAAGTTTCTCATGAGAGATTAGCCTCCATTCACTGGCAATAGTAGCTGGTTTGAAAAGGTTATCTTTATTGGCTGCCTTTTCTCTTAGCCTCAATTCTCTACCACTGGTGTTTCTTTCACATCTTTACACAAGCTACTTGCGCTTGAGTCCTTGCCTTGGGGTATACCTCTGGGGAACTCAAACTGAGACACACATTTTAAAAACTGGGTGCTTCCTGCTCTACTTTTCAATGACCCAAATATCTAAATTATTACTCCTGACAGTCTCTGAGCACCCATTTCCAGGTTTCTGCATCTTAGACGCTTCCATTTTGTCACTCTCCTCTACATATATTTTAAGAAGTTAAATTCTGCTGACATCCCATTCTAGATATTTGGTGTCTGAGTCCTTTTTAAAGTCTGTCAGAGCAAAATTTGCACTGGATAGTTAAGCAGGCAGAAGCCTTTATACAAAACTAGTGTAAAAAGGAGAAAGAGTGAACTCAACTCTGGGAGCGCTCTTAAGTGTGGGGGTGAGCAAGTGGAAAAGTCCTGGATGACATTAGTGAGAGCACACTTAGTCCTGTGTTGGCAGTTGTTTTTCTCCATGATTAGGCCATGTGTGATTGCTCCTTGATGTCTATTTAGGTTAGGTTCCCACCTTCCACGAAGACTGGGAGGTAGGGGCACTATTTCTTTCAACGTTCACATTTCAAAAAGGTGGTTCCCAAGTCGTTGAGAAAGACATTTCCTTGATTATAAAACTGGTAAGAGTCTGGGAGAAGACTTACATACACATTTCAAATAATGTGTACATAATATACAATTGCAAACTTTCTAAAGTGAATGCTCTAAGAAAAGAGAGGTCAAAGGCCGATTGTCAGGAAGAAAGCTGTCCAAAGTTTAGTCAGGCTGAGGGGAATATTAAGGCCATCTTGGTCAATTCCTATTAATAAACATCCAAAGACATGCTTTTCTAGTCCTCTCTCATGCAGTGGTAAGAGTTGTCCAGATGTGTCCTTCATTAGTTGTGTGATTCTGGTAACTTTACTTCACATTTCTGAGCCTCATAATCAAAAAGCTGGTAGTAATCATATACTTTCTTCAGTATTAGAACGTATTAGTTGGCGAGGGTGGCCCTAACAAAATACTACAAACTAGAAGGCTTAGACAACAGGAATTTATTTGCTTATTGTTCTTTGGGCAAAGTATGAAGTGTTAGCCTGGTTGGTTTCAGGTAAGACGCCCTTTCTAGCTTATAGACGACCAACTTCTTTTTTTTTTTTTTTTCAACATTTATTTATTTTTGGGACAGAGAGAGACAGAGCATGAACGGGGGAGAGGCAGAGAGAGAGGGAGACACAGAATCGGAAACAGGCTCCAGGCTCTGAGCCATCAGCCCAGAGCCCGACGCGGGGCTCGAACTCACGGACCGCGAGATCGTGACCTGGCTGAAGTTGGACGCTTAACCGACTGCGCCACCCAGGCGCCCCATAGACGACCAACTTCTTACTGTGTCCTCACATGGCCTTCCTCTATATGTAGCATCCCTGGTATCTCTTGCTTTTCTTTTAAGGACATTGGCCCTATTGGATTAAATCTCATTTAACCTTAACTGCTTCCTGACGACCCCACCTTCACATACGGTCACACTGGGGGTTAAGACTTTCACTTATGAATTTTGGAGGGACACAATTCAGCCTGTAACACATAGTTTTGGGATCATAGTAAGAAACCTACAAATGGTAATTATTATTAATAAGCACACGACGACTGGAAGCTTTGAATGAAAGGTAACTTTAGTAGCGTGTCAAGGAAATTTGAAAGCACAGAAGATGAGCTCTTTGGAGGCAGACAGCTCTATTCTAAAGTGCAGATGTAACTAATTCACTTACCAGCCATGATTAAGAAAACATATTTCTAAAAATTCTTTCACCAGTACCTCTTTGATTTGATAAGTTTTACATTGATTTGGTAGGCTGATATTTTCTTACGCTACATAACTATTCAGGATAAATAAGCTTATAAAGAAATGTCCTTCTGGCAAATTTGTATATTAGAATTAGACTAAAAAAATTACCTTTAGGAACTAGCCTGAAACCCAGAAGAACCTCAATAGATCCACCTAGCCCTTTTGCTACCAATCGTATTGATTGTGGGAGTAAATACATACAGAATACATAATTGGCTTTAAGTGACATATTTGCTAGTAAACCTATAACCACAAAGTAGATTTAACTAAAAAAATATTTGACAGAACAAACCTTTAGAAAAGGGGCAGTGGGTGGGAAGTATTTCAGGAAAAGCAATGCTAAAATTAGAAATTTTCTCACGGAGGATTTTTTGGGGAAATCCCATTTATTCCCTATTAATCTCATATTTTAGGAACTTCCAACTTGTACCATTGGAATAATTTACATGATTGTCAAAACGCCGAAAAGGCAAGACGCATAGCCTTACAGTCACTACTCATTCTTGTACCTGGAGGAACTCCAGATATCTAAGAATACTCTCAGAAAAACAAAGTACATGTAACATTCCCAGAGTCACTGATGAGTTGAATGGAAAATGCTAAAGTTGAATATCTACCCACCCTTTTCCCATTTATGTTGTTCTAGTGAATTTAATAACCCTTGCCTGAACTTGTTGTCCTGAGTTCGAGCCATTGAGCAGGTTTTGGTGATAACATAACATCATAGATGTGATTGGCTTTTGAATCTTTGTCAAATTGATAGTGTGAAGCAGATGTGATAGAGAATCAAGGAGTCTTGTATGTTGTACAAGGCAGGAGGATTCCTCAAGCTCCTTTACTGTAACATCCCTGCAAATGTTTCAGGGTTATTACCTCAGGGCTTTAAGTGTGTATATAGAGATGGGGTGGGGAATGTACTTGACTTGTCCATTGCTTCCCAGATTCCAACTCTGACAAATCTTCTTCTTCCTTACAATAAAAGTAGAATAAAAAGAACATGGGGGAATAAGGAATGGGAAGCAAGACCAAAAAGGAGAAATGCAGCAGAATGAAGAGCACCAAAAATCTGAGCTGCCTCACTTCTTATGTCCTCTGGTATTGTTTATGCCATTAGCTAAATTAATTAAGCACTTAGATTAAAAGTCTTCTTGACCGCTGATTAATCAGCAAGATTTTCAGAGTGCTAAATTACTCTCTGAGGAAACATCAAATTTGATTAATACTTCTTGTCACATTCACTCTCTCTCTCTCTCTCTCTCTCTCACACACACACACACACACACACACACACACACATCCCTGTATACACATGCACACACATAACACTAATTACTAAAGTATTATTTTGGTATCTTAAGGATAAGTCTCACTTCCAGAAGCATTTTCATCATTCTTTTGTTTAAAGTTCACATCTTTGTGAAATAGCTATTATCATTTGCTCACTTTCCGGAGGACGAAAATGAGACTTAGTATGTTTGTTACTTGACCATAGTCTCCAAACGAGTGAAAGATGAATTTAATAATGTAACCCACTTCTGTCTGATTCCAGAGCCATTACAGGGAGACAATAGATTTTAGTTATCAAGAGGTAAACTCTCAAGTCAGATGGCATATCTTGAGTGCTGAATGCAACTAATTACAACTTATGGAAACCTCTGCATGTTAATTTCCTTCTTTCACCTCTCACTTCCCCTTCTGTGATATGGAAATAATATATTGTGTACCTCATGTAAATGTTGTGACAATTAAATGAATTAGTGTATGTACTCAGAACACTGCCTAGAATATAACACATGTCCAGCAAACGTTAGTCCTGAAGACAAAACAATGATAATGATGATGATTAATGATGATAATGAGGACCCATTGTCTCTAGTGATGAAACAGCTCTCTCTGCAGTAAGTGAAGCTTCTACCCCTCACACTTTTTTGACAATGATACATATGTGTTGAGAAGGCTTGCCTCTGACGAAATAAGCCTATCTATTCTATATGTATTTCCTGCATTGCTGTTACTGGTTTGATCAATGCTAACCATTGCTGTGGAGAAATGTGTTATGATGTCTCTTCCAGAAACTGAAAATGCAGGTTATTTTTCCTATCTATACTTCAAACCCTAGGAAACTTCTTCGTGTCATGTCTCCTAATGAAGTTGAGGGAGATAGCATCCAACCGGAGCAGGATGAAGGCTTCCACAGCCCATCAATGTGGTTTAAAGAGGAAAGACCTTCTTTTTCCATTTGAAGTTTCTGCGTTGATTCTCATTGTTCATTCTACTCTTCTAATCACCCTCAATCTCAAAGGGAATTTAGGGGATTCCTGACACCATCTTCTGGTTGAAAAGATTTACAAGACCTTTAAAGTAATTAAAGAAACTGGCATCAAAGACAAAAGTAGCCAAAAATTGGAATTATTCAGAAAATTTCTTGAAGTACTTTTATGTTTGTGTCAGTGCAGTACCAAGAAAAATATGTTTTAAACAAAAACACTCTTTTTGTGGACTTTCATATTTGGGAAATTGGCTTTGTTTTTAGAGGCCCTTTTTACATTGTGCTTGATTTAATATCAGGCCAGAGGCAGAGTTTTGTCTTCCCAAATAATGATAACATTAAACATCTTAAAATTAGTAAATGACAGAAAAAATGCAATTCAATAGAATGTTCCGAATTTTTACCAAGACCTTTATTAATGATTTGCTAGCAAATGTTTTAAGGGAAGTTGGTCAAGAGAGCTCTTAAATTATTTCAGTTATTCTTGGATTTTATGGGATACGTCTGAGAAGATTTTTATTTATTTATGTATTTATTTACTTTATTATTTTTTGTTTGTTTGTTTTTAGTGACAACATGAAATTAAGAACATATGATTGTATCTGGTCATCAACTTTCATCATCAGACTGAATGCCAAATGAATTCTAGCTGTTTCCTAAATTAAAACTTGTAGTCAAAAGACAGAGTTATGCTACATTGGAGAAAATTAAAAAAAATAATTGGTCTCAGTATCTGAAGGCAAGGCCATGGTTTGTGGAAGGAAATGGATCTCTAGAGAACCCTTAGGACAGTAGAGTAAGGAGTTTGGATCATTAACCATTTGTAGTTAATAGAATATGGTTACAGTCACTGTATTTCAGTGCTGTCTGCAGTGACCAAGTCATGTTGGAATTAACAGGATATAGATTATGTGGTGGCTAATATTGATGTTGCTTGGAGAGGAGGATTGGGCTGCATTTATATGATCACAATATAGTTAGTTCAGTTCTCTGCACTATTCTGTGTCTTGCCAACTAAATTCACGTGTGTGAGTCCAAACTGCATAGGAGACTTGTGTATGTGAGAAAGAAGGGTGTACACATACTAAGATACTGAAAAATCGGTGATGGGGTGTCCTAGAAAGTGCTCAGTCTTTAGTCAAAGATCTGGTGTCTCATCACTGCCATTGGTTAAGTGTGAGATCTGTGCTGAGTAAAGCATTCTTCAAGCTTTACTTCCCTGATTGATAAAATGCAAGCAATAAATTCTAACTACATAGCTGCTATGAGAATTAGACGTGATGCAATTCATCAGAGTGCTTTGTAAGAGGTAAAAATTCTACATAAGGTTGACACTTGAATGCAGGTTTGAACAGCCAGGTCCACTTATACACCGATTTTTTTTCGACAAATACAGTATAGTACTATAAATATATTTTTATCTTCCTTTAATTTTCTTTTTTTAAAGTTTATTTATTTATTTTTTGAAAGAGGAAGAGTAAGGGAGGAGAGGCAGAGTGAAAGAGGAAGAGAGAGGATCCCAAGTAGGCTCCCCACTGTCAGTGCAGAGTCCAGTGTGGGACTCGAACTCAAAAACTGTGAGAGCATGACCAGAGCTAAAATCAAGTCTTAATTGACTGAGCCACCTAGGCGCCCCATCTTCCTTATGATTTTCTTAATAACATTTTATTTTCTCTAACTTATTTTATTGTAAGAATACAGTATATACTACATATAACATATAAAATATATGTTAATCAACTGTTAATGTTATCAGTAAGGCTTCTGGTCAATAGTAGGCTATTAGCAGTTAAGTTTTGGGGGAGTCAAAAGTTATATGTGGATTTTTGACTGCATAAGGGTGTTGGTGCTCCTAAGCCCTGTGTTGTTCAAGGGTCACTGCACAGTTGTAACTTATTATAATTATTTTTATTCATATTACTTTTATTCTATATGTGCTCTAAATCTCAGCTAGAATCAATAAATAACCGGTAATAGTCATAGGTATAAAAGTACATATTATATCACTGATCTCATACTAATTTTTCCTTCAGGGGGAAAAAAAGACCCCCCCCCCAAAAAAAGTAAAACACAAATAATCGAGGGAAGAAAATTAAAAATTAGTTTGAAGATTGGAGACCAGTTTTATGTAGCAGAAGATATTGAAAAATAGCAAGAAATAACATCACCCTATTTGTAAAAACTTGGTTTTCATTATTCAGATGTGTGTGTGATCACCATGCCCACTGAAGAGAAATAATGTTTTACAGACTTTTATGAATTAAAGGGAATATTCTAGAGAGTGAACTGGGCTAAGGGTTTGAAGAACCAAATGCTTGGCTTATTTTCTGGGTTAATTTGAATAATAATCTCACAGTGCCCAAATCTCTAATAACACAAATGAGAAAATCAGCCATGCTAAGTGATCTCAAAAAGTTGTTCAGACTTCAAAATTCCAGACCGGTCACCAAGTCGCTGCTTCTAAACTAATGCAGGCTTCATATCAATGATACATTTATTATTCCATTTTATTAGTAAGATGGCATCATACATTTCTATAGCTCAAAGTGTACTTTGATCTCCATACTTTTGATTCATGAAAAACTCCCTGAGTTGTCTTCAATTTCTTTCATCAATGTTTTATAATTTTCAGATTACAGCTCTTTCACCTCCTTGGTTAAGTTTATTCTAGGTATTTTATTCTTTTTGGTGCAATTTTAAACAGGATTGTGTTTTTATTTTTTCCGTGTCACAATAAATTTTTTATGGAAATAGGCTGGTGTGGGGACAAGGGGACAAACAAGTGCCTTTAGGTCCAGTGGCTCAGGTGAACTAGTGAGGCCTCTTCACATCGATGCCATACTCCGCTGACTGCAGGGGTCAAGTCCTCCATGGTTAGCGTGCTGCTTGCGGTCCTTGCTGTTGCTTCCAGAGCTGCTGGAAGCTGTGCCCTTCATTTTTCAGTGCTGTAGGGCATCACTGGCAATATCTGAGATGGATTTCTGGGCAGCTGCAGCTAGGGAGATGAGCTGAATTATGCCTGGGTCCAAGGTCTCAGAGCCAGCGCCGTGCAGGTAGTAACTAGGCACCGCATCTGGGATCATAGGCGTGTAATCCTCTAGCTGCATCAAGAAATCGATCACAGGCTTCTGGACATCACTGCCTTCACCTCTCCATTGGTCCTGCTCCACAGCACGTAAACCCCAGTAGACCCAGCCCCCTCGACCTCGGTGCCTGGCAGACAGTGGAGGCGCCCAGCACCACCCCAGTCACGTGCCCCCTGCCACAGCTCCAGCCCTAGGTCCCCCCCACCCCGCCGCCGTCCCTGTGGAGCTGGCCTTGTTTTCCCCAGTGGTGCTCATGGGGCAAGACTAGGAGTACTGCTAAGGCCCGGGCGGCAGAACTCAGCACAGACGTGTGATTGTTGTCTTAATTTCTCTTTCTGCTACTTTCTTGTTGAGAGGTTGTTGTTGTTGTTGTTGTTGTTGTTTTAAATCATGAATGGATCTGATATTTTGTCAAATGCTTTTTCTATATCTATTGAGATAGTTACATGGTTTTTATCTTTTCTCTTGTTAATGTGATGTATCACATTGATTTATTTGCAACCATTGGACCACTCTTACATCTCTGGAATAAATTTTACTTACCTGTTAGAATGGCTAGTATCAAAATGACAAGAAATAATAAATGTTGGCAAGGTTGTGGGGAAAGGGGAACACACTCATGGTTGGTGGGAATGTAAATTGGTGCAGCCACTACAGAAAACAGTATGGATCTTTCTCAAAAATTGGAAATAAAACTGCCATATCATCCAGCAATTCTACTTCTGGGTATTTATCCAAAGAAAAATAAAATACTAACTTGAAAAGATATATGGACCCCCATGTTTATTGCAACATTACTTAGAATAGCCAACGTATGAAGTAACCTAAGTGTCCACTGATGGATGAATGGTATACATAAACAATGGAATATTATTCAGCCATAAAAAAGGATGAAATCTTGCCATTTACTACAACATGGATGGACCTCAAGGGAATTATGCTAAGTGAAGTCAGACAAAAAAAGACAAATACCATATAGTCTCTCTTATATGTGGAATCTAAAGATAAATTAATTAAACAAAAAAAGCAAGGTCAAAGTGACACAGAACAGGTTGATAGTTGCCAGTGTTAGAGCATAGGAGAAATGGGTGATCTGTTTTTGTTCGTTTGTATTTCAGAAATAAATTAAAAACCAAGCCAAACAATGTTAGTTGGCATAGTGTAGGTATAACATCGGAATGAGAATCAGAAACTTGCTGAATTTTGGAATAAGGTAAAATAAAGGATCTTGCATACACTTAATAAATTACCAAGCTAAGGTTCAAATTCAGGTCTGTCTATAAAAGTCAAAACCTTTGTCATTATTCTAATCTCTTTTTCATCAAGAAGAAAATGTTGAAGCAAAGGGTTATGAGGATCAAAGGTAAGGCACTCTGTTTAATCTAAGCAAGTAGCCAAGGATAATAATCAAGAGTAATCTACCATTTAGATTAAAGACAGTAAATCTAGAAAATGGATCCGTAGTCCAGGAAACATGCAGCCAATGTTTTCGGGACAGATATTTAGGTACAAGAAATTATAAATGCAGATTATAGAACTTGATTCTGAAGACAGCTTCTATCCCATCCAAAGGAAGATATTTCAGTGAGCATTTTTTACTGAATAAATTTAAGTTTGCCAATAGATGGTATATTGATACATAGATACATAGATATATAAATATAGAAATAGGATATATGTAGCTTAAAAGATTAGAATTTAGATAGTGGGTGGTAAAAGTGAAGAACAGAAATGAAGACATAACCTAAGAAAATGAAGCTCCTACTTAATGAAAATTTAATGGGTCCTGGAGACAGATGGACTGGGCTCACATCCAGTCTATATTATTACCTATGTAATCATAGGCAAGTTTTATAACCTCTGGAGCCTCTTTGTACTTTTCTATAAAACAGAGACCATGAAATTTACCATGTGTGGTTGTTGTGAATATTAGAAAGAATATATCCAAAATGCCTAGCTGTGCCTCCATAAAGTAGTTACCCAATGGATGGCAATAGAACTTGTCTTTATTATTAATACTGTCAGCTTCACATAAAGTTGCATGTCCTTGAGAAGCGGGGGGGGGGGGGCAGAATGATAGATTCTGATGGCTAAATAACACATTCCTAAGCACCAGAGAACTGAAAAGATAAGGGAGAAGAAAATGGATGTATCAGAATAGGCAGGTTCCATTTCAAAGCACTCAAGGAATCAGCAGTTAAAAACTTAAACAAAAAAAAAAAAAAAGGTCTTATCCATTTGTGTTGAAAAAGAGACTAAGTTGGAAAGTGACGTTTGTAACATTAAAGAACCTGCTTAGTTCAACTTTGCTATTTTTACTATTTAGAGTCTGGAACACAGAGAAAAAAGGGTCTTTGAAATTTAGTTCCATGTTTCCAATTAGTAAATGGCTTCTTAATTATTATGATTCTAATTTAGGAAGACGGAAATAATGGTTCATAGATATTTTTATCCTTTCTAATAATAAAGAATAACTGGTAAGTTTGTAGTTAAAATAAACCATAGATGGATAAATGAAAAGCTGAGAATGTAAATAATCTAAAGAAAATTACATTGTTTGCTAAAAAGATCATTTTGGCATAAAAATCTGAGTCTAAGCCATATCTGATGGTAAGTATTTTGAAAGAGAAATAAAAAAGACAAAGCATAAGAATTATGTGATGTGTCAGCCAATGACTGCCTGATAACTTTAAAAAATGGAGTCAAAGATGAGATTTCTCTACTAATAAAGAGAAAAACAGGAGTTTTGCAGGTTAAAAAAATAAGGTAAACAACTCATATATCTACTTGTTCTAAGTGCACTTATAAAAGGCAATAAAATAGGTAGACAGAATATAATAACGATGTTGACATTATGCTCTCAATTTAGTAGAAAATAGCCTATATATAGCCTCCCTAATATCATGACACATGTGACTTATGTATACGTGGCAGTCTTCCCTTAATGTTATGGCTATGTGTGTATAGACACCATTTCAGAATTCAACTCAGAAATCTCATTATGCTCTATTTAATTGGGTGTGTTTTTAAGTAAGTTGAGATCCATAATAGGAGACATAATACATTTCTACCTTGTAACAGATTTATCCCATCTTGAATAATAATTGCCTATTCCACAAGAGTAACCATTTGAGCACCTTAATATGGATGACTGGTAAAGAATAAAGAACACCAGGAAGTCAAATATCCTCAAATGAGAATATATATATATATATATATATATATATATATATATATATATATAACATAAATGGTATAGAGTTGTGACAGCCTGTGAAGGATTAAAGATTTTGCTTAAACAGATGTGACCTGGAATTTATTGTAATTACTGTGGGTCTATGGTTAATTCCAGAGAAAGCAAATAGGAAATAAGAGTAAAAGATTTTATTTTCTCAATTAGACAAGGATCAAGCTGAGGGAGATCAATGAAATCGTGATCAGTAACACCTAGCTTATCATTACTGAAAAAATAAAAGTCACTTGGAAAAAGACTAGGAGAGCAGAAGGTAGGCAAAGAATCTTGCTGGAAATTTATGGACAAATTGCTTGAGCCAGATACATCATGAGTCATAGGCTCACTATTTCACTGTTTGTAGACACATCAAAACATAGAATGCCTTAGACTACAGTTACACTAAACCTAATTTGAATAGTGGAGAATCTCCAGAGTTGAAACTTTTTAAATTATTTAATTGCGTATACTTTTTTACTAGGATTATTATTACTGAATAAATATGCTTTTGAAAAATGTGTTTAATTTTTCTTTCTGAATAACTATGCTTAAAGGGAAGCTATTTCTGTAAACCACAATGCATACTGCCCCCAATCCACCACCTGATAATTAACCTGAATTTACTCATCCTAATTTGCAGAAATGTGGAAAAAAGTAACTTCCTTTTTATAAATCTGTAGATTATGATAAAATTAATGATAACACAATCAACTAGTCATTCATTAACTCTAATTTTAATTTAATGAAGCAAATCTAATCTGAATCTTTTTTTGCATTTTACCCTTTATCAATAATAATCTGAAACTATGGAATGCCATTAGAGAATGCATTAGTAAGTTGAGATCTGTGCCCTCTCTTCCAAATAGTCAACAAGATCCACAAAGTCTATGTGTTGCTTTTGATCTTAAAAAAATGAAATTCAAACTAAAGTTTCAATTTAATGAGGTGAATAAATTCAGAAAAAGCAAAAGTACAAAGAAATAGAACATAGGATAAATTAGTTCAGACACTGAGATTAATGATTTTCTTTCATAGCTAAATTATAAAAACTATTTATGAAATTATAAATAAAGATGCTTTTGGTTATACAGGAAAATAAAATATATTAATCTAATTTTGATATTTAAGTAAAGTTAAAATTTAGATTTTTCCAACTATAGTATTTTGATCTTTTATTAAACTTAGATTTAAAATTCAAAGAAACACATTCTCATTTTATAGCATTATCCTCCACTTTGTACTTAAATATCTATCATTTAATAGGTTATATTGGGCAAATATAATGCACTAATGAATAAATCAAGCTGTGTGGGATCAAATTAAGTTGTTTTAGAAAATAAGCTGTTATGTGTTTGAATTCTGGTTTTTGACACTTAATGTCGTTTTGACTTTGAAAAGTTACTTTAAAAGTCCCTGATCCTTATTTTTTTCATATCTAAAATGAAGTCATTAGAAGTAAGTTTATTGTGAGTACTAGATATGCTCTATTTGCAATATTTACCATTGAATATGGCTCATGGTGGGAACCAGTCTTTAAAGTGTTGGGGCACCTGGGTGGCTAAGTTGGTTGAGAGCCTGACACTTGGTTTAAGCTCAGGTCATGATCTCACAGTTTCATGAGTTTGAGCCCCCGCGTTAGGCTCCAGTGCTGCGCCTACTTGGCATCCTTTCTCTCTCCCTCTCTCTGCTCCTCCCCCACTCGCTCTGTCTCTCTCAAAATAAGTAAACAAAAAATTAAAAAATAAAAATAAAATGAATATTACTCCTCTTTCTCCCTCCCCTTTTGCTTCTTCTGATCCCCCCTTCATCTTCTTTTTTGTATCATTATTATCACCAATTGTTTTAGCATGAATTTCATTTAAACAAATGAAAACACCATCATTCCCATGTTTGAACTACATCATTTTACATCTGGGTAGACTAAAGGGCTAAATGTGATGAATGAGCTGTACTGATTCCAGATCAGAGCCTCTAGTGACCTTATTACTTTAGGGTAGAATATAGAAAATGCTTTCAGAAAGAAAGATGATCAAATTGATATAGCCAAAATAATCTTTTGTTCAACTTGTCAATCAATTTCATAGCCACAAATGATATATAATAATGAAGACTCTATTCACCATGGATTCTTTATGGTCTCTAGTTCAAGCTCTTGCTATTATTGAAAGTTTTATTCCATACATTCATTTTTAAAATTTGACTTCATATTTGGATATTATACAGTGATGTTCACAAATGAGAATAAAGTACATGAAGACTTAGGTTCTTTGGGGAAAACATTATCAACTTAAGTATATGGTCCATGGTGATAGAGGTCAATCTGAACAGATAAGTCATTTGTTCCATCCAATGTTAATTTGGGCTGTATGCCTGAAGACAAGGTGTTGCCTAATGGAAATCATCAATTCTGATTTAATTCTGGATCTCATTCTAAATTATATTGTGAGCTTTCAGGTGGCATTTAACTTCTAGGACTAATGAACTTCCTCTGTGACATCTTTAAGATACTTTTTTTTAATTCTAAGGTAGCTACAAGGATTATAACCTGGGAAATAATGATTTTTGGAGAACTAATAACTGTGAAATGAAGAATTACAGTCTTTGCTTTTCAGGTTATAAAGGGGTCACTTCTGAAGCTGGGCCAATGAATTAGTA
The DNA here is from genome assembly GCF_018350155.1 of Leopardus geoffroyi. Taxonomy (NCBI): domain Eukaryota; kingdom Metazoa; phylum Chordata; class Mammalia; order Carnivora; family Felidae; genus Leopardus; species Leopardus geoffroyi. Next base: position 78,777,262 of record NC_059329.1, read on the forward strand.
AGTATCTATATCTACTACTCTATTTGATCTCTATGACTATATCCCCTCCCTCTCCCCACATTATGCATCTGTGTGTTCAATTTGAGTTTCGTTACACAAATGCAACTTTAGTTATCAGAACATAAAATAATGTGGTAGACTAAGCCAATAATGAAAGGCAAAATTTTCTGCAGCATTGTCCCATTTTTTGATTACCTTGATTGCAGGGTTTTCAGCCGAAAAGTGGCAAGATCTAAGTTATATTGTGAACTGATCACTATTTTCATTGTGTCAATGCAGAGAAACTAGTTAGGAGGCTACTATAATAATATAGGCAAGAGATGGTTGTAACTTGGACTTATATGATACTTTTGGAAATAATTATCAGCGGTAAGATTGTGGATAATTTTGAAGAGATAGCAAACCAAATATTTTCGGAGTATGAGAGGAAAAAAGTCACCAAGGATGATTCTTCAAAGTTTTGTTTCTGTTTTCTGATCAACTTCATAATAAAGAAAACTGTGGAGGGGAGTAGTTAATGGTGAGTGGGGGCAGAAATACTATTAGTCATGTCTTGCACATTGGGTTCTCCAGATGCATACAGGTTCAAAAAGCTTATTAGAGATGAACAGGTATATATATATATATATATATATATATATATATATATATTTTTTTTTTTTTTTTACATTTTTTAATGTTTATTTATTTTTGAGAAACAGAGAGAAAGAGCATGAGTGGAGGAGGGGCAGAGAAAGAGGGAGAGACAGAATCTGAAGCAGTCTCCAAGCTCTAAGCTGTCAGCACAGAGCCCAACACAGGGCTTAAACCCACGAACCATGTGATCATGACCTGAGCCGAACTCGAACGCTCAACCAACTGAGCCACCCAGGTGCCCCAGAGATGAAATTGTGTAAACGGAAGGTGGACCAGTAAGGCTGATGAGAGAAAAAAGTTTAATTGCAATGCAGGGCTGTCAACACCATGAGTAATTTAATGGAGTCATTGCTCTGCAATGAGCATTGCCTATCAGTGTGTACTACAGAAGCTGAAATGGCTGGGCTTATCTATCCTGACCCTCTGTCACTGGATGTGGCTTCCCCCAAACAAGGTAGCTGTCTGCAGGTGAGGCAGACTTTAAAGATCTGGAAATTGGAGGCTGTCTGCTGACCTCACAAACTGCAGCTGGGCAGCAAACCTGGCTTGGAAAGATCTAGCATTTTTTATTGACTTTTCCATATTCATTAGGAGAGCTGCTGCTCAAGGATGCAAATGGACCTTTCTTTCTGAGGAGAACCATACAAAATAGACATTAACTGGACAAATTACGGCTGGTCTCAGGGCTCAAAATGATGCTTACTGTCTCCCTCTTTCACTACCGATTTCTAATTTCCCAACACTCTGAGCTACTATCTCTGTGGCCTTAGTATCTTGCATGGCGAAGTTACCTAGACCCTGCTTTCAAAGGAGTCTGAGCCCGGATCCTCTGTTCTTCTCAGAAAATGGCTGTTGTTATATATTTATAGTTATAATTGGTCAAAAGTGTAGTAAGACGCATCCAAATGGAACAACCAAGTTTAACATGCATTTTTTTCTGTGTCTCGTGTAATAGCAGCGCTACATTCTCATAATTGTCGGGGTCCATTACCATTGCCTAGGGAGTAATTCTTCTTCTTGTGTAGAGGTCCTGGAAACAGAAGGCACCCTATATGCTCAGGAATCATCTGATTTTATTTTATTTTATTTATTTATTTATTTTAAGTTTATTTATTTTGAGAGAGAGAGAGAGAACTCAAGCTGACGAGGGGCAGAGAGAGAGGAGAGAGAGGAGAGAGAGAATCTCAAGCATGGTCTGCATTGTCAATATAGTCAGAGGCAGGACTTGAACTCACAAACCATGACCTCTTGACCTGAGCTGATGTCAAGAGTTGGATGCTTAACTAACTGAGCCACCTGGACGCCCCTGAATTTTGTAATTATAGTTACATAAGATACTTTTATGTATCCTATGTGAAAGTAATTTCCTTCTAAAGATCAGGATTTCTGATCCTACAGGGTCCAGAGTTGTGGAGACAGAAAACATCAAATCCCTCGTAGGTCATCAGGAATGATAATGAGACCACTCAGCTTCCTCACTTGGTTTCTAAATGTGAGTGTATTTTTTCTACTGGGTAACATTTTTTTTTTGTATTGAATATATAGTCAGAGTCCTGAAGGATAGTATCTTATCCTTTCAGAGTATCACCCTAAAGGGGAAAATCAGCTGTGCTTTCAGCAGGCTGTCCCAACAATCTATCAGGTGATGAATGCAATATGAAAATGGATCTCCCAATCATAATCCCACACCCACACCTTCTTTGCTGAAAGTGAGTGCCCTAGTGTCCTGCGATGTGATGTGGGATCCCATTCCAGTGCATCAAGTAGTGGGTAAGCCTTCAGAAATTGGAAGTCAAAGTCCAGGGGATAGAAAAAACAAATCCATTACCCAGAATAAGTGTGTGTGTGTGTGTGTGTGTGTGTGTGTGTGTGTGTGTGGTGTTTTTTGGTTTTTTTGTTTTTTGTAATTCTGTTCTTTCCAAGGAAGGGCTCTAGAGAAATCAACTTTCCACTTGGTCTAGTCAAGAAATGATATCACATGGAGGCACCTGGGTGGCTCAGTCGGCTAAGTGTCTGACTTCGGCTCAGGTCATAATCTCACGGCTCATGGGTTCGAGCCCCACCTCGGGCTCTGTGCTGACAGCTCAGAACCTGGAGCCTGCTTCAGATTCTGTGTCTCCCTCTCTCTCTGCCCCTCCTCTGCTCACACTCTATCTCTCTCTCAAAGTTAAAAATATTAAAAAAAAAAAAAGAAAAGGAAAAAGAAAAAAGATATGATATCATATGAAGACTTCACAAGGCTCTCTGTTGCTGGCATTTCAGACATTAGGCAATAATGATGATTAGATTAGTCTTGGGAAGTAGAGTCCCTGATATTGGGCTTATGTGTAGCCTCCATTCCTATAACTAGGTCTTTTTAGTTCATATGTGTGCATCAAGGCAGAACGATGTTGGCTAAAGACAGACGATAACTGACATCAACTGTCTGAGATAATTTGTCTACTTAGTTGTCAGTGCTTTTTGTACTTGGATGCTTTCTAGTGGATATTAACATGTTACAGACAGATGTCCAAATGTAGACACTGATTAATTAAAGATTTATGCCAGAAAACATAGGATGGCTAATAAAAATAATTGAATCCTTATTTTATAATGTACAATTATTGGAAGAACACTGAACTAAGAGTCACAAACACTAGGTCTCATCTTGAATATGACATTAGTAGGACCTAGACCTTGACCAATTGTAACTGCATTTGTGAAAATAGGAATATTACTTGCTCTGAATGCCTCAATGTGTTATTGTGGTAAATAGTAAATTCTGGTGAAATTTAAGAACTGTTTAATGTGGAATAAGAATAGTTATAAGCAGAAGTCCAGCCAATGAGGTTTTTAGAACTCTTATTCATAAGAATATAGAGAGTGATTCTTCCTTGTGGAAACTTGATTTCATTCCATCTCTCCTATAAGTCTACCTTTGTCTAACTGTTTCCTTAGAGTAATAGTCTCTAATAGTTGTGACTGCATAAATGCTTTTCAAGTTATAGCACAGGGTGGTTTTACTAAATTGTTTTACCTCAACACTTAGTGGTTTTACCTCGGTACTTAGAGGTCACTTTTTTGTGTGTTTCTTTATCACCTATTCTCTGATACTAAAGTGAAGGGCACACATTTTAGTTTTTGTGGTTGTTGTTATATCAGTATTTCACTTCTAGCTATAGTGTAAATTCTCTGAATTAGATAGTGTAAATTATCAAGCTACCTCCTCCAGACCTGCAAAAATATGGTTAAACAGTATGAAATTTTATTTCTTCTTTATGTAACCACCCAGAAGTGACTGGTTGAGGGCCAAGGGAGAAGTTCTGCCATATTTTTCATCCAATGACACCTAAACTTCCTCTGGTCATCACCATTTTCTAGTCACTATAAAGGAACAGAAAGTACAGAACAATGGTTTGGGCTTTAAAGAGTGATTTATAACCCACTGGATCTAATAAAAGTGTAATTTTGGCTTATCACATCTGATCTCGGTAATTGGAACTAAGAGCCCCTTAGAGAGAGCTGGCCAGTTATCATCAGCCAAGGTGGAAAAAGTATGTCTGTCACAAAGTAATCTTGAGCCTAGGTCAAGACGAATCTAATATAATAAATTATAAACAGGTTGGTAATGAAATAGGAAGCAGCAGCATGAGCTGATAGCTGAGTCATATAATTAGAAATTCTTGAAATAAAAATCTATTAATTCTTATTATTGAGGTCTTGAGAACCTGCAAAATTTCTACAACCAGCTAACAGACTTAAACCATGCCTTAAGTTCTGTTCTTCCATTTTTATGAAAATACATTACAACTTATCTAACATCTGCTTACCCCTTTTCTTCCCTCTACTGGGATCAAGAAAGTTCTTACGCCATATCATGTGCTGAACCTTTGCAAAAAACTCAAGTCAACTAATTTTTGAAGCCAAAATGACATTTAATTCAAGATGAAAACTATCATATCCATTATGTTGGCCAAACTAACTTTCAAGGAGAACTTAAAACTATGGAGATTCTGTCAGTGCAGTGACCCAAATTACTTTTTGCCACTCATTGCGTCATCAGTGCAATTCAATTGATTCAACAAGGTCATAACTGGGCATATAGGCAAAGCTATAGAATTTCTTCCCAATATACAAGTTGATGTCAACTTCCAACCAACATGTTTTTATTACCAGAATTGTTTGTTATGCTATGATTATTTTTCAATATGTCATAAATTACTTACAGCTATGCTCATATTGACAAAGTTCTTATCTACTGACACCAATTATTTCCCCTTTAATCTTGTCAGATGGCTGCTGTTCAGTATAAGGTGTCCTTAATTAACAACTAACTGTAATTAAAAGTATAATGAAAATATATTACATTGTCAAGACTCTGTTCATCTTGATGTTATACAAGGACAATAGGACTGTTTCTATGAGAATGTAATGCTCAAATATTTAGCCCTCAAAATTTTCTCAGTGCATTTCAAGGATTAGCATTTTGAAATTATTGTTTTAAAATTGCAATAAGTACTAACTCCACTAAAAATAATATATATGACAACAGCTATTTATGAAATAGTTCTCAGAAGTAGCTGTTTATTTTTTGTGTGGAAGAAAAATGGAAAAATTAGGAAATAATTTATTCTTAGTAAGAATCAAAGCTTGAAGCCATCTCTTATTTATTTAGGCCAATTATCCAATTATATTCTTGATATTAGGTCAAATTAAGCCATAAAAATTAATAGTAGTGCAATTCATCAAAAGCACATTAATATTTTTACTTAGACTACATCTTTGAGTATATTCATTCTGTCTTGGCAGTGTATTGAGGTTTTCTATTGACACAGGATTTGAAGTATTTGCTTCTTTGTTATCTGCTTTGAAGAAAGAAATGAAATGTAAAAATCTAAATAAGAAACGTTTTCAAACAGTATTGAAAGAAAATTAGATCAGAACTTTTTCTTTTGATTTTTAAAAAATTGGCCTTCCTTGGGGCACCTGGGTGGCTCAGTCGGTTAAGCATCTGACTTCGGCTCAGGTCATGATCTCACAGTCTGTGGGTTCAAGCCCCCGGTCAGTCTTTGTGCTGACAGCTGAGAGCCTGGAGCCTGCTTTGGATTCTGTGTCTCCCCCTTTCTCTCTGCCCCTCCCCTGCTCGCTCTGTCTCTGTTTCTCTCTCTCTCAAAAATAAATAAACATTAAAAAAAAAAACACCACTTAAAATTGGCCTTCCTCTATATTATGTAATTTCTCATCTAATATCCTCTTACATTTTAGCCTTTTACTATATACTTACTAAGTACCTGGGGGCTTATGATATATTTTGCACACAAATATGCATTAATTTTTTTGTGAATAAACGATATGGTGATGACACATGTTTCAGAGACACTCTGTGAAGTAACAAAGGAAGACGCATAATTACTTGATCAGAAATAAAATTAAGGGTCTCTGACTAGTGATGAAATCACAACCATTAAGACAATTAAATATTACAAAGTCAGTGTAATTTTATTTTTTCTCTACAGTGTCAATACCCTACATCCAGTGACTACCAGAAACATAATATTTGGCTGAACTATTTGCGTTTATTACTCATCTCAACAGAGGAAAGAAAAAAAAAAGACCAGGGTTATATTGCGATTTATTATAAAACAGATATATTTGGTCTTCATATCCCATTCCTGCACAGAGTTCCTAAAACCTTTGGAATTTCTTAAGTGAAAAGAATGATAGAGGTGTCTTGATATTTGTAACAAACCCCTTTCAACCACATCTGAGTTTAATGTTAATGAGGTGACTTTTGGATCTATCTAAGGATGGGGTTGGTTTGCCATGGGAACCAACCTATGTTTGGAAGGTTGGTAGTTTCAGTTCCATCCTTCTGACCTCCTGGGAGAGAAGATGGGTTAGAGGTTGAATGGATCAACAACAGCCAATGATTTAATCAGTCATGGCTATGTAATGAAGCCTTCATAAAACCCCAGAAAGATGGGGTTTGGAAAGCTTGCAGGTTGGTAAACACACGGAGATTTGAGGATACTAGTGTATTAGGAGAGGTCGTGGAATCTCTGCCCTTTTCACATACCTTACCGTATGCATCTTTCATCTGGCTGTTTCGAAGTAACTCACTTATACGATCAACCTGTAATCTGGTAAGTAAAATGTTTCCCTGCATTCTGTGAGATGCTCTAGCAAATTAATCAAATGTAAGGTGGGAGTCATTGGATAGTCCAATCTATAGTTAGTTGTTCAGAAGCACAGGTGACAACGTGGACACACAAATTGGCTTCTGAAGCGTGGGTTGGGGGGTGCAGTCTTGTAGGGCTGAGCCTTTAGCCTGTGAAATCTAATGCTATGTGCCAGGTAGGTTGTGTCAGAGAGTGAAATTGCAGGACATCCAGCTGCTGTTGGAGAACTGTTTGCTGGTATGAGGAAAGAACCAACACGTTGTAAATTGGAATCAGAAACATTAGACAGCCTGATGGGAATGAGAAGAAGGACTTAGTACCTCTGATTTTCTTTCTCAAACTTTCTTTCTTTTTTGCACAGTACATCAGTTTGAATCCAAAATTTTTTGCAAGAATTACTGAAAAATGACAGGATAGTTTTTTACTCCTGGAGTTGCTAAATTTTGAGAATGTGTTTCAGGAATGCTTAGCAGGGATTTAACTTTTCTATGGAGAGATAGCCTACCTGTTACAGAAGCTGACAAAGAGGAAAGACAAAGAAACCCGCATGAATCCAGAAGGTATCTCTTGACCTCCTGCATCTAAATATCCTTGAATGTTTTCAAGCTTGAGGTCCATATAATGAAAGCCAGGAAATTCCCTTTATTCCTAAAGTTGGGTTGACTTGGGGTAATTTGCTGCAACTGAGAGATCCCTGTCAAGTTAAAGAGGCTGAAACCAGTGATTAAAAAGGCAAGAGAATGGCAGGGTTTTCCTTTAATAATGCAAATCAAACCTGCACTAAGGGCTCCTTTAGGGGAAGATTTATTTTCTATTCAGATCCTGTAGCACAAAATATAGTACCTCCCAGATATTTTATCCACTGCTGTTCTATTATGTTTTTCTTCAAAGTACTTCTATTCTGATGTCTTGCCATCTGATCCCCACCTCTCATTTGGGTGGGGTAGACCCTACCTCTAATAGATGCCCTGCAGTTTTCCTTTATATCGATAATTTCTCTTTTTTTCTGCCATATTTTTCATAGATGTATTTATTGCTCAAAAACTTCCAGAAGCAGTTAAATGGCTTGAGTTGGTTGCTGAGAAGTCAATCCTGTCCTCTCAATTTATTCAGGAGCATTTCTAAAGGCACTGCTCATTTTCAAGTGTTCATAAATTCCAGGCTGCTCATAGGCCATATTGCATAATTTTGACTAAGCCTATTTATCACCTGATGTGAATGTTCACTTGCTCCCAAACAGATCTTTAGATTGCATGGTTACAAAGAAAAACTAGAGCTAGTCATTAGTTACAGAGGTAAAAACAGATTTTATTCAGGACTATTGCGATAGGGGAAAAGAGACCTCATATAGAATTGGGTTCAATCCAAATATAACATGGGCAAGTCAGACTTTATGGCTAAGAAGCAGGGTAGGGTCAGTGGATGGAAAACTACTAAGAGGAAACATTAAGGTTAAGGAGGACATTGGCTAAAGCAATATAACAGGATTCTTACTGAGGACAAGATGGGGTAATCAGGTGTCACCTGGGGGATTGGGGAGGATGACTAACCCAATCAGATATTGAGGGTGATCAGATATTGAGCGTGGGAGGTTCTGGTTAAACTGAATTAGTAGGTTTTTTGCTGAAGCTGGATATTACAAGGAAGTGCACAGATGTGCCTAAGAGAAGGATCCTAAAATCTGGATGAGAAACAAATCTTTGTCAAAAGAGTTAAATGTTCTTGGAACTCTAGACTGCAGAGAGGGGAAATCAGAAATCTCAGAAATGCGAATCAGCTCCTTGAAATGGCATACTCTGTGCATCCCGCCATCTTCTCCCCTGCCCAGTCTATAAAATGCCTGATATTGTTTCTTAACTTTGTAGGTATTTGATCAACATGGTTAATTTTATACGTCCAAGCAGCACCTACATGATTTGGAGATTTGATATTCCATGCTTATTTTCTATAAACAGATAAATAGTCTCCTCTTGGACAACATTACTAATTGTCCTAACGTTCATACAGAATTTTCCAGTTTTCAAGGCATGTTACCATACATTGTCCCATTATTTTTTTTCTTCACGTAAACCTCACCTATACACAGACACAGGGGTGCAGTGAGGGTAATGACTTGTGTGAAGCCTTGGGAAAGTGAGCAGTAGAAAGAAGCAATGCCTGGAAACTGGTATGTCAGGTCCAGTGCTCTTTTCACTTTGCTCTGCTGCTTCTGGATTTTTCAATAGGATGCTGTTTGCTTTTGCATTAAAATAAATGCTTCATCACTTATTTAGGAGTAATACTTAAAAATTGCAGGGTAAGAGATTCTTTTTAAAAAATTCTTTTAAGTTGTATTTTAGAGAGTGAAGGAGTGTGTCTGAGCAGGGCAAGAGGGGTAGAGGGAAAGAGAGAGAGAGAGAGAGTGAGAGAGAGAGAGAAAGAGAATCCTAACCAGGCTCCACGCCCAGTAGCAGAGCCCAACTTGGGGCTTGAGTCCACGACCCTGGGATCATGACCTGAGCCAAACAGGCTCCCCAAAAGATTTTATAATGAGTCCTCCTTCTGCACACATTTCTCTTCTTTTCAAATGTAAATCAATTTTAGGGAATCCAAATTTCCAGCTTCTTCGATCTTTTCTTTATTTTATGCTAATTATTGTATAATGCTAAAAAGGCAATTCATCTCTGAAAAGTACAGATATTTATTATGTTTGAATCTAAACATAGAGACTGCGTTCAATGGGATTTTCAGCCACTCACCTGTCGATCTTGGCTGACACACTGAAGATTGTTTTTCCCCTTTGGAAATAACAGTTTATGTATCAGTTCCTCTGCAATCTTTGCTTTATGATTCTTAATTCTTTTCATAATATTTTTGTTTTTGTTGTTCAAGAAGAAAGTTGACTCGGTGCTGATAAAGATGGTATAAAATAGGCAGTCTCAGTGTTTAAGTAGAAACATAGCTTACAGGAAATTTTCTATTGCTGCAATCCCTCCTCTCCTTCTGTGAGCCTCTTCCTTGCATAAAATGTTGCACACATACGGGTTTGAGCTGCAGGTGAGGGGACAAATGATCAATCTCAGTAATCCTGAAGGATAGTAGAATATGCTACCCAAAACAGGCCACTTTGGCTTATTGATTATTTTGAGCCATAGGCATTTGAAAAACAGCAAATTCAGGGAAAAGCTTTCTGGACTTCCCATGGCTGCCTAAAAAAGGTCCCACAAAAGGAACTCAGTTGTTATAGAGCCTCTCCACTACAGTTTCATCACTAGGGAAGATTGAATCTTATCACAGAGAAGGAAACTAGAAGTGTCGACACCCCATCCAGACACTTTGTCACAGACTATTATACCTTCCATCTATTCTTCTAAGGGTCTATTTATCTTTTCTAAAAATCATTTGCTCTCCCCAGGAAGCCTACATTTCCTTCCTCTTTTCCTATTAAGATGATATTTAATCCAGAATTGTAAGCCACTTTGGAGAGTTGCTCATTTTTTACGGTCTCCCGTGTGCATAGGAATTCAGAAAAGTATACGGGAAATTCTTTTTTTTCTCCTCTACAATACAGATCAGCTCTCTGAAAGTACGTACTTTGAGGATTCTACCCACCCCTGCCAACTTCAATTACTTTAATGCCTTTTCTAAAGAGCTTTTATTATAGGAAAATGTTATAACACTTAAAACCTGTCAGAATGGCTAAAATCAACAACGCAAGAAACACCAGGTGTTGGTGAGGATGTGGAGAAAAAGGAACCCTTATGCACCGTTTGGGAATGCAAACTGGTGCAGCTACTGTGGAAAATATTATGGAGGTTTCTCAGAAAGTTAAAAATAGACTACCTTACCATTCAGCAATTGCAGTGCTGGGTATTTAACCCAAAGAACACAAAAACACTAATTCATAGAGATACATGCCTTCCTATGTTTACTTCAGCCTTATTTACAATAGCTAAGATATGGAAGCAACCCAAGTGTCCATCACTTGATGAATGGATAAAGAAGATACATATATCACATCTTCACACATATATATGTGTGTGTGTATACATATACATACAATGGAATATTATTCAGCCATAATAAATGAATGAAATATTGCCATTTGAAGAGACGTGGATGGAGCTAGAGCATATAATGTTAAGTGAAATAAGCCAGACAGAGAAAGACAAATACCATATGATTTCACTCATATGTGGAAACAAAACAATTGCTCATGGGGGAAAAGTGAGAGACAGAGATAGTCATAGCAAGAAATAGATTTTAACTATAAAGAACAGTCTGATGGTTACCAGAGAGGAGGTGGGTGAGGGGATGGGTTAAATAGGTGATGCGGATTAAGGAGTGAACTCGTGATGAGCACCAGGTGATGTATGGAATTGTTGAATCATTATTTTGTACACCGGAAACTAATATAATACTCTATGTTAACTAACTGGAATTAAAATAAAAGCTTAAAGTAAAAATAAATAAATAAATAAAATACTTCAGAGAGCTCCAAAAAGATTAAAAAATCAGAATATAAAATTGGATGTAAGTTATGATTGTAACTTTCCAAATACATATATGGCAGAAAACTGTAATAATTATAGCTCTCTGTTAATGATAATAATTTTATGTCAGTGTTATGAATATTAGATTTTTTTATTTGTTTTCTTTTTTTTTATGATTCTGTCAAATTAGTTATTCATTAATTAATGATTCTGAGGTATTAAGTCTGGGTGACCCACAGCTTAACATGGTAGAGCCCTTAATATAGACAGTTCATTTTTCAGACCGTTATTTTTTCTTTTGGCAAGTAAATAGCTTTGATCGAGTCACTCAGTTGTATATGTACTATAGCTACTATATATTAACATACTTAAACTATACTTAATTTATATATTAATGTATCTATTATTTATTAAGGTCTCAACAAATTAGATTACATTAATGACTAAGAGATGTCCCCACCCTTTAAAGTGTTTGAAGTTTAGTGAGAAAGATAGAGAAGAAAGCAGACGATTGAAATATAGGACATTAAATGATACAAAAGGCCGAATCTGAAATGTGATAGGAACAGAAAAAAAGGGGGGGCAGTGCTTTCAACTTACAAATGTCAGAGAAGGATTTGGGTAGAAAATTACTAAGAAGTCAAGGTGCATATCAGTTGTTTGAGATTGGAGAGTGAGGGGTGCTTCAGGCATAGAGAACAGAATAGGGTGGTGAGATCCTGGCATGTTTAGGTGACTAGAAGTGAGTGGGCATATCTGGAGCTAGGATTTCAGGGTGACATGACAGAAGACGAAAACAGGCAACAAAGATGCTTAGACTTCATTTTGATAGCAGTGGTGGACTGCTATGTACATCACCAATTAGAGGTTGAAATGTCAATGTCCTGCAAAGTTTGACATATTTAAGGAATATTATGTTCAAGCTGAAGTTCTCCTATTTCAGGGCAGAGGCCAAACAGAATGTTAATACCTATTTCAGTGTGACGATGGAATAAAATCTTAAATCATCACAAGTTCCCATGTTACACCTTCATGGCTTAAAAAATGAGGATGAACTTTAGATTTGGGCACTGTTTTGTTCAGTTGTACTACTTTGTTCAAATATCAGCATCTCCCGTGAATTGTGTACAGGGGACAAAGTTATTTAATCTTCCAGAGCCTCAGTTTCCTTGTTTTCTAGATGGGAATTAATTCCAACCAGAGGGGAGTTAACAGATTACAGGTGACATCTTATACAAAGTTAAACTAAAAGGGTGCCTAAGAGGAAGAAGGCATTCAAAAAGTACTCTTCCTATTCTTACCTCCGAGATTTCTAAGAACACACATGAAAATGACTCTAACAAGTCAAAAGCAAAACATTCTTTTAGATGTAGCCAACTCCACTTGGCAGTTGCTCGGTACTATTTTCTAAACAAGGAGTCTGTCCTCTAGCTCTTAAAAATATGCAAATGATCCCCTTGAAATTCCCTACACTGCATATGAACTCAGCAATGCAACACCTTACTTGGCACACATTTTCTCATGATATGTCTTGTAAAGTGCAATATTTTAACTTCTACTTCACCAATTGTTACACTATCACTTTGTATAATATCCTATTAAGTGTCCCTTCTAAAGAGATTATAATCACCAGGCCCTGAATGTTCAACACTGCTGAGCAATTCATCACCCCTACTCCACTTTTCTTCCCACGTCAACATCCACAATAGTCTCTGTGCCTCTATTATTTAGAAAACTATGAAACCCTGTATCAGTACACAAACAGCTGTTTCTCAGGACATTTTTCAGCTTATTCAAGTACTTGCCATAACTGAAATCATGCATAATTACAATTCTAACTGCCTACATATATTTACAAAGACCAATTTTTGCTTTACTTTCTGACAAAGGCCTCAGTTGGTACAACACAGGTCAATAACTTAATTATACCATCGTGAAATTGAAACAGAGAGGCCAAACAGTTTTCAGGTTTATTGCCATTGGTCTTACAATGAAGGAAGGGATATTCATGTGAATTACAAAGCATGTTTTTATGTCTTTTTTTTTGTATTTGCATTCAATTTCACATACTTCAAATACAATGAGATTGTGTGGAAGTGACTTAAAATGTTTTCCGATTTATTTTCATCCTAGAATCTCAGTATATAAAAATGGGAAAAGTGGGTTAAGACCAAAGTCACAGCACCTTCTTATCTTGAGTACAAATTTTTGGAAGAGTCTTTATTTTTCTTGGAATAAGCTTCAGGAATTTCACCAAATTCTCAATTTAGAAAACATTCAAAATATTTTTGCAGTAGTTATTTTTTACAGGAGTACCTCTGTAATCATGATAACCACTTTTTTCTTCATTTTGTTTTTTATAACGACTATTTTTAAGACTTCTTGGAGGAGGCAGTTCCATGTGTTGTTAGTGAGAGTGAAATCTGGTCTAATATTTTTCTTGAACTCTTTAACATTGTTATTAAAATTTATATAAATACATATATGCCCTCTCCTTATAATTTCTTATACTTTATCCTAATAAAATTATCAAAGATGTAAATAAAACTTCAGTCAAAATGCTACTCAATGCAACATTCTTATAATAATAAAAAGAAGCAAATTAGTCTTACATCATACAAAAAAACACCTCCAAATGAATTAAGGATCTAAATATAAGACTTGAAACCACACAAATCCTAGAAGGAAGCACAGGCAACTAATTTCTCTGACACTGGTTGTAGCAACATTCTTCTAGACATGTCTCCTGAGGCAAGGGAAATTAAAAGAAGCAAATAAATCATTGGAACTTTATCAAATTAAAAAGCTTCTGCAAAGCAAAGGTAACAACCAACAAAACTAACAGACAACCTACTGTATGGGAGAAGATATTTGTAAATGACATATCTGATAAAGAGTTAGTATCCAAGATATATAAAGAACTGATACAACTCAATACCCTAGAAACAAATATTCCAATTGAAAAATGGACAGAAGACACGAGCAGATTTTTCTCCAAAGAAGACATACAGGTGGCCAACAGACACATCAACATCACTCATCACCAGGGAAATGCAAATCAAAAACACAATGAGATATCCCTTCACACTTGTCAGAATGGCTAAAATCAACAACACAAAAAACAACAAGTATTGGCAAGGATGTGGAGAAAAAGAAACCCCTGTGTACTGTTGGTGGGAATCCAAACTTATGCAGCCATTGTGGAAGACAGTGTGGAGGTTCCTTAAAAAATTAAAAATAGAACTACCCTATGATCTAGTACTTCCACTACTGGATATTTACCCAATGAATACAAGAACACTAATTCTGAGGGATATATGCACCCGTACATTTATTGCAGCATCATTTACAATAGCCTAACTATGGAGCAGCCCAAGTGTCCACTGATACATGAATGGATAAAGATTTCTCTGATCCATTTTAAGAGTTGTTCACACTCGATTCCTTTTCTCCCACCTCTCTGGAACTCACTTCCATTTAGATTTCATCCCTATAGTTTTTCTGAACTAACCCTTGTCAAAGTCAGCAATGACCTCCAAATCACTAACAGCAGTGGTTATTTCTTCATTCTAATCTAATTTTGACTTGTCGACATTTTTTAATATATTTGATTCTCTCCTCCTTGAAATACCATATTCACTTGAGTTTCAGAAATTAATACCTTGCCTCTAATTAAGGGGGAGTTTTATGGGTCAGTCATTGGAGCTTTTCTCTCTTCTCTCTACCTTCATACTCTAAACTGCGACTATCTAGCAAAAATGTCAAACCAGCCACAGTTCAGTGTCCTGATCTCCTGGTTCGTGAGTTTGAGCCCCACATCAGGCTCGCTGCTGTCAGTGCAGAGCTCACTTTGAATCATCTGCCCCCCCCCGCCCCTCCCCTGCTCACACTCTTTTTCTAAAAAAAAATGTTTTTTTAATAAAATTGTATAAAAAGTAAAAATAGACAATTTTAATTTTAAAATATATTTTATTTAAGACAACATATTAAAACATGATTGAAAGTACAATCAATATAAAATCATTAGTGAGGTATTTTAGATTATTATTTCACACAATGTCTTCAAAATCTATGTTATTTTATGCCTACCGTACATCTCAATTCAGATGACTCATGTTTCTAATGTTCAAAAGCCCTTCGTGGCTAAGTCTACCATATTGGTCCATGTGGGTGTAGATAATCTCATTTATGGCTTTAAATACCATCCCTCTGGGCTGAGTGCTGTCAAATTAACATAAATGGAACCGCATCCCTGAAATCTTCTTCCCTTAAAAGCTTATTTGATATCTCTACTTGGTGTCAAATAGTTACATCAATATATGTGTGTGTGTGTGTGTGTGCACGTACTATATATATATATATTTATATGTATGAATATATATACATACATATATAAGCATTTAATATAATGATTTAATGATTACCTACCATAAAAGTGTGTGTGTGTGTGTGTGTGTGTGTGTGTGTATACAGACAGTTAACCTTGTTAGAACTAGAACTACTTCTATAATGTGCATAGAGTCTGATCATTTATGTCCATTACTACGCTCTATTATTTCCCTGCCACTAGGTCCAGTAGGAGTCGCTAGTTTTCATGGTGCTTGCACTGTTCCTTTTCTACAGTGAAGTTTTTTTTTCTCTTTCTCCAGAATTCTATAAAAAGTAGAAAATAAAAGACAAATTCATACGGTGGTGTAATTTAATGTTTGCACCTAATTGAACTTACCATTTTCGTTTTCTGCCTGGTCTCTATAGGCATTTGTGCTTATAACACTAGATGTAGACCGTAAGACATGACACACAGAAGGAGGCTTAACATATCTTAACCAGCATCTGTCCTATTTATCACATTAAAGATGTGGGTGATGTTTGTTGGCATTGCTATGTCTGTAAATCATTAAATAAAATAATGACAACATTTCCTTTTGAACTCCATAGTTGAATTCTTTTTACAATTGAATCTAATAGTATGAGCAACATTTAGGAGAATTTAGACAAACATACTTGAACTATGTTACCCACCACAGTAGTTTCAAACTTAATGCTATGTTTTTGATTCCTAAAAGAGCACTTGTGACATACAATGTAATTACTTGTAATTGAATATTTTATTTCTATGAATAAAAAGAGTATTTGCAATGTGTTATTTGTGCTGAGGTACTTATCTGTAATAAACTGAAACCCTTGCTCTCACCTTGCTATTTTGTTATATAATACATAAAAACTAAATTAATAACCATGAAGACAACAAAAGATGAGTTTTAAAATAATCAAAGGGGTTCATATTCATGTGTGTTTTTTTTATTATTTATTTTAAAAGAGAGCGCATACATGGGGGAGGAGCAGAGAGAAGGAGAGAGAGAAAGAACTCAAGTAGGATCTGCACTGTCAGTGCCAAGCCTGATGCAGGGCTCAAACCCACGAAACATAAGATCACGACCTGAGCCAGAGTCAGATGCTTAACTGACTGAGACACCTAGATGCCCCTCATGTTTGTTTTTTTTTTTAAATTTTTTTTTTTTTCCAACGTTTATTTTTGGGACAGAGAGAGACAGAGCATGAACGGGGGAGGGGCAGAGAGAGAGGGAGACACAGAATCGGAAACAGGCTCCAGGCTCTGAGCCATCAGCCCAGAGCCTGACGCGGGGCTCGAACTCCCGGACCGCGAGATCGTGACCTGGCTGAAGTCGGACGCTTAACCGACTGCGCCACCCAGGCGCCCCTCATGTTTGTTTTTTTAAATGTCATAATTACAGACAAATTTCAATTTATATTAAACATAGATGTAGATATGGGTGCAAAACTAACCAAATAAACCATGGAATCGTCAATGCATTTGTAGACAAATCAAGTTTTCTTTTTGAAAGTACTGATTTAAATTAGATGAGACCCATTATCCTCCGGTTAAATATATCAGAGCAAAGGGATTTCCATCTGCATTGCCATCACTGAAATAATCAAAAGGAAACCAAGTAAATAAATTTCAAAAACAGGCAAAATGTGAAAACACCACTCATTAAAAAAAAAAACAAAAACATTTGAAATAGTCATAACACCTAACCACTAATTGGAAAGAATAGCTGTTGTAAAGTGTGAAACTTGAAACAAGTCAAGGGGTGATGATAAAGTAGATGAGGCAGATTCTCAGACTTGACTAGAGGTACGTTTCCCTCTGGATTATAATGTGAAGGTTTGTTCTTCTGGGATTCAATAGAGAAGCAGAAGAGCTCAGGTGTGAGTGTGGGAAACCTCTCATTTAGTAAGTTCTGTTTTCTCCTCTGATAGCTTATTAAATATTCTGTTAAGTGTTCGGTACCAAAGGAGGGTTTATATCTCA
The DNA here is from genome assembly GCF_018350155.1 of Leopardus geoffroyi. Classification (NCBI taxonomy): domain Eukaryota; kingdom Metazoa; phylum Chordata; class Mammalia; order Carnivora; family Felidae; genus Leopardus; species Leopardus geoffroyi. Next base: position 78,794,865 of record NC_059329.1, read on the forward strand.
TCCCATGGAGAGAAAGTCTTGTAATTTTCATCGTAAATCCATTTTTCAGCGTCAAGGATAAGAGTAAATGCTTCCATTAGAAAGTTATTTTCTTAATCACTTCTCCTGTTTCTCCTTAGTATTATGGTTAATTAAAGTAATTTGTTGGATTACGGTTACAAAAAGATAAGAAAGTATGAAGATAATTATGTGCCACCTGGGTTTAACTATTATGCCAGTGAAGATTGCTGCAGTCCTTATGTTAAACTTTTAAAATGAAATCTTGTGTAATAATTACATAGTCCTTGTTAAGTTACATTATATTGGAATAAAATATAATAAGCATAATGTTTGGGTTTTTTTTCAACCAAGAGTCAAGGACTTGTATTATCAAAATAATTATGAAAAAAGCATTTAATCCGACAAGTAAATATATTTGTAGTGTTGTCTACATATGCTATGCTGTCACACAGGAGAAGGAAGGGGACATCTTCCAGAAGGAATGCTCGTTAAACCTTATGATGTCCGTATTTCACCTGAAGGGATGAGTAAGACATGATGACTATTTGGTATCATTGAATAAGTAGTTCAGAGAAGCAATCAGCAATATGCATTCATTAGTTATTTCAGCAAACATTTAATAAGCATCTACCATCAGTCCAGCCCTGGTCAGCATCCTAATGGCAGAGAATAGACAAAGACTTATTCTAGAGGGATAAAAGATGGTAAGTATGGAAACAAAAACAGATACATCAATTTTAGGTTCTCTGAAGATAAAGGAAGGAAGAAATGAGAAAATGAGGGCTGGCTGCTATTTTCTGAAGGGGTAAGGAAGCCTCTCTGAGAGTTACAATCAAGCAGATACCTCAATGGAACAGGCTGCTTATCATTGACATACTTGATGATTCAGTTTGAATGCTGAGATTGTGTGAAATTTGTCCAGGTTATCAGTATATGAGTTTAGATATTTTGTATTCTCCATAAAGAGAGTACTTTGTACCACCATCAACACAACTGTAAAGATATGTATTGGGATTGTTTCCGGTAATATAAAAGCAATAGGAAGGGCTCTTAGGGGTACAATAACGCCATTATTTTTTTTTCAACGTTTATTTATTTTTGGGACAGAGGGAGACAGCATGAACGGGGAAGGGGCAGAGAGAGAGGGAGACACAGAATCGGAAACAGGCTCCAGGCTCTGAGCCATCAGCCCAGAGCCGGACGCGGGGCTCGAACTCACGGACCGCGAGATCGTGACCTGGCTGAAGTCGGACGCTTAACCGACTGCGCCACCCAGGCGCCCCAATAACGCCATTATTAAGTGCCTTCATACACTCATGAGAAATTTCGTTAATGAGTATTAATGGTTAAAGAGATGCCATCCTGTTAAAATCCATGTAACAGAATAACGTGTGAAACATGAACTAATTCTCTTAACTTTATTGTAACTCAGTTTTCTTATTTGTGTAAAGATTTTTTACTGTCAAATTTCTTTGAATACTGTATGGGCTTGAACTGACAGATTGCTGGGCTCTTGAGCTCCTTTGAAATGCAGATTGTTTTGAGGTTCTTGGGCACACAGGGCTCTGTAATTATGCCACAACAACAGGGAACCTCTAGCTCAAGAAAGACATTGAACAGCTGCGGTGACCGTGTACAAACGTTTTCTCAGTTTCCAAAACAAACAGAAACACACACTGTTCAATGGCCTTTATTAGCAGACTATTCTCTAATTTCGTCTCATAACAATCTGCCAGTGTTTTCTTTAAAATTGCTTTCTAAAAGAAAAAAATATATATTACTTAGCCATTTTAATTCAAGTGAGGCTAATGCTTGGCACTCCATCAAGACTGCTATTTGAGTCCACTTTTTCCCCTGCGAGACTATTAACTACTCATTATAAAGACCATGATAAAAACATATATATAAATACTAAACCTTAATATGTACAAGTAGATTACATGTACATGTACCATATGTACATGTAGAGTCACTTTGAATTTATCCTTTTTCATATCAACTCTGATGGAATCAGAATTTGTACATAAAATCTCATTGGTCTGGTCCACTGAATCTTACGTAAAGAAATGGCTCATTAATTCTAGGAGACAGTCCTACAGAATGATTAGAGCCAGGGGCCCTGGAACCTGGGTTCAGACCCTGACTCTGCCACTCATGAGGTGTTTGGCTGTGGACTGGTTACTTTGCATTTCTGAACTTCTGATTCCTTATCTATAAACTGTGAATGTTAAGAGCGCCAGCTTCATAGTGATGCTGAAGTGATAAATACATCTGGCTTTAAGAGCTTCCCCTGGATCCTGGTAAGAGCTCAGTGCACGTGGCTTCCTCCTGTTTGTGCTCTTTGAAGTCGGGGTGACTATACTGAGCACAAGTACAGAGTGTATCCACGCCCCTCAAAGTAAAAGGGATCCTTTGCTATTTGATTAGAGAAGAAATCATCAAATAGTTCTAGCAATCAGGAACATGTATGAGCGACAGAGACAGAAAGCCTGACTACGTTGAAGCCATATACTGCTTTCTCAGCTAACCGGGCCTGGGGAGATGTGCTGTTACTTGTCTAGGTTCATTTGCACTGTGGTGTTATCAGAGAACCTGGCTTGTAGCCTAATGATTGCAACATAGCTGCTACAGATGGATACACCAAGGAAGTCCTCAAGGCAGAAGGGGTATGGGAGTGGAGGCAATCTCTTCTGTTCTTGCTCTTTTATCAGGAAATCAACAGATTTCCCACAATTTACCATCTGAATTTTGTTGATGACTTACTGTTATTCTCTGTGTCATATGGCAATTCTCCACGGTAAGAGCTACTGAAATAGCAAGCTGGGACCTTGCAATCTCCAACAAATTTTAGGTTATATTAATAGGAATGGAGGTGAGAAATACAGGTTGGGTAATATTTTAGTGTGTGCCATAATAGCCATCCAGGGAAACATCAGAATTAAGTTAGACTTCCATATACTTATTTTATGGTTTGGTATTTATTGTTTTAATATCAAATTGCCTATTGGAGAGTGATACTATAAACTTTTCATTGCTTAATTCCTCTGAAGTTTTAATTTAGCAGTAGTACAAGATTTTATTTTGTAGCTGAAATGTTTTCATGTGCTTTTGTTTGTTCGTTTGTTTTCCTAAAAACCATCAGCAGTTGGGCAAGGTGTCCCTAGAGCTCACTCAGTTCATTCATCGCACTTCAGCTATACTGGCTTTCTATTTCTCAAATAGGCCAAGTTCGGCCCTACTTCGTGGCTTTCCCACTTGTTCTTCCTTCAGGTTTGGAAAGCACTCTTCCAGCCCAAACCTACACCTATCACCACCATCTGCCCACCTCTGATTCCTAACCTAGGTTTGGTTCAAATGTCTCTTTCTCAGAGGCTCCTTCTCTGATCTGACGCCCCTTCTAATCAGCCTCTATCTCACTAATCCTATCTTATTTTATTCATTCTCTTGTTTTAATTTTCTTTCTTTAAAACTGTCTTATTTTTTATGCACTTACTTAATTGTCTGACTCTTCCAAATTTACAGTAAGTTCCTCCAACTGAGGGACATTTGTCTGATTCATCACTACAGTTTCTCAACCTAAAACTGTACTTAGCACACAGTAGCAATTTAATAGATACTTGCAAGACAAAGGAAAGAATTCTTAACACAGGGTTGTTCATTAAAGCAAGAGGAGTGATTTAAATATTAAACACTGAAATGTTTGATTACAGCAAGAGAAAAATGGGTCAATCTCTCCATTCCAACAATTGGAATGTACTTGAGAATACGTCTTCTTACACCTAACACAACCTGAATGGACATGGTAACAGCTCTCACTTAAATTATACCATGGCTAAAAAACCTCCTTTTATTGACACAGACTTCCATTACCCCTGGTCAAATCTTGCTGGCTTCGGCATCATTGCCTTTGCCTATATCTGTCCTGAGGCATCAAATATTTATTTAAAAATGCAATTCTATCCAATTAAAAGATGGGCAAAATATCTGAACAGAAGTCTCAGTAGAGAAGATAAACAGATGGCAAATAAGCATATGAAAAGATGCTTAACATCATGTCATTAGGAAATTGCAAATTAAACCAACAGCGAGATACCACTACATGCCTGTTAGAATGGCAAAATTCCAAAACACTGGCAACACCAAATGCTGGTGAGGATGTGGGGCAACAAGAGCTGTTGTACGTTACTGACAGAAACGCAAAATGGCACATTTTGTAACCCAGTTTTGCAGAATTTCTGGCAAAACGTAGTATCATTTTGCCATATGACCTAGCAATCATGTTCTATGATATTTAACCATATGAGTTGAAAACTTATTACTCAAAAACATGAATATCAGCCTGCAGAGCAGCTTCATTCATAATTGCCAAAACTAAGAAGTAATCAAGATGCTCGTCAGTAAGTTAATGGACAAACAAACTTGGCACCTCGATGCAAAGGAATATTATTCAGCAATAAAAAAGTGAGCCATCAAGCTCCCACAAGACACGAGAAAACTTAAGTGCATATTGTTAAGTGAAAGAGGCCAATCTGATGATGCTACATGGTGTATGATTCCAACTATTTGACATTCTAGAAAAGGCAAAACTACGGAGACAGTAAAAAGATATGTAGATGCCCAGAATTTGAAGGGAAGAGAATAGACGACCTATACGATGTTAAACATAAAGAATGAACCTTAATTTAAACTATGGATCTTAATGAATAATAATGCATTAGTACTCACCAATATTAACAGATGTACTACAATAATGCAAGATGTTAATAATAGAGGAAACCAGAGGAAGGGTGTCGGGGAACATGGGAATACTTTGCCTATTCTGTATTTTTCTATAAACCTAAAATTACTCAAAATAACCCACCTAACATCTGTTTTTAAATAATGCTCACAGAGTAATATTTAAATACAGAGCACCTGTCTCTAGTGTCTTTGTATTAACAACTTGTAACATGAAAACTGGAAACAGTGATTGATTGGCTTGGCCATACCTATCCACAGAAGAATTGATTTATTCTCTTTCTCCCTTAGATTAGTTGAATAACCAAAGGCCAAAAACGTTACCAAACCCCATTTAATTCTGGACTGAGATTCAATGTTTTTCAAAGTTCTGTTTTGAATGGCTTTTATAAGTGTTAACTAAACAAAATGTCAGACTTCTCAGAGATCAGCATGTCTTGGGAAATTTTAATAAAAAATAATTGTAATAATAATTTTACTGTATTTTAACTAACAAGTAGATATTTCATTTTCTTCCTCAAAAAAAAGGACAATTTTGGCTTTGAGGAAAAAATAAAATTCTCAGGTACAGTAAAAATGTGCACAGATTGAAATGTGTCATTCCGTTATCCATGAAATAGAGAATAAAGATCTTGCTTACTTACTAGAAAAACAAATTTCAACCCTAGAAGAACACTAAAATTCAGATACTTTAATACCTCTTAATGCTTCTGGATTATATGGAACAATGTAGTGTAGCTCATGTTATTTCACATAAACATGGAGAATATTTCCTGTGGGCTTTTGATTTTTGGACACAATCCAGGATGAATCAAGGCTTGAAAGTTCAAATACATTAAAAATGAAAAAAAAATTAATTGATGTAATAGTCATCAGAGTTACCGGAAAGTTGTCATCTTCTATTAATCTTAATAATCACGATACTATGTAGCTTTATCACTGTTAACCAGTAGAGTAGTTTCACAATGGTTTTTCTTTCTTTTATTTATCTTTCCTAACAAATATCTATTGTGCAATAAAGGTTACAGATCATGAAACTGCCGTGTCATTTACAAAGCCTGAGTGATTCATTGATTGCTGGTCTCTTGACTCACCCTTATAACTATCTAAAAGGTTATCTTCTCCTTGATGAAAGTCTTCCAGCAGGCAAGGCGATAGAATGTATCGATGAAATGTCTAAAGGCAAAAAAAAAAAAAAATGCAATTGCAATCACTGTGAAATTCTAATTGGGAATCTGTTTTAAGACTTCATAGTTGAGAGACAGTTCCATTTGTTTTCTCCCGCTTGTAAGCCAGTGTCTTAAAGCCAGCTGATGCTGGGGGAAGCTGCAATAACTTATCCTAAATTTCTTTCCTAGCGATTTGATGGCACAATCCAAAAACTAGAGGTTCTTTTCTGATAGTCTCAACCTTAACTGAAACCCGACTCTTGCCAGGACCACATGCGTTTCCAGCTTTCTTTTTTAGAGGATAATGAAAAGTGCTGCATACGTGAGGTCTGCTACTGAGCCTTTAATAAAATTTATCTCATGCAACAAGATAATAACCCTCTGAAGTAGGCGTTACTGCCCTGTTGTATAGTTGAAGAACCAGAGACTCAAGAACTTACATATCCTATTCAATGTTTCAAAACTACACTATGGCAACAATTGATTTCTACGTCCCTGATTCTACGCTATACATCCCTGTTCCCCCTCCTGGTGTACTGCATAGACTCCTCTGATGCGCGCCTGTGGTTATCACTGTCAGGTTTCTTATGTGCAAAGCTCTACCTCTGAGTCATCACCATGCAGTCACGGTGGGTCTCCAATGCTTGTAACTATCTCCATGATTTTAGTCAGCTTCCATTCCTAGCCACCTCAACTGTGGCTGCAAATGTCACTTTCCCTTTAACTCCTCAAACCCTCCACCAAACAAGTATCTATCATCAGGCACATGCCTGCTCTCTCTCTCTCTCTCTCTCTCTCTCTCTCTCTCACACACACACACACACACACACACACACACACACACACGACTTTGCATCCTACTTTACAGAGTAAAATTCAGGTTTTCTGGCAAAAGATTTCTCAGCATGCTGTCTCTCCCTTAACCCTTTTTTGAACCTATATTCATCATCAAACCTGTCCTTTCTGTCCTAGCAAAACAGACATCCTCAATCTTCCTGTCCAAAGCTAATCTATACCTGGGCTCCTGAGTCCACCGCTCAGGAACTGGCTCAACATTTTCTTCTCTTTCATGATTTCATATACATACATCTTTTGGAGTTTCTACTAAATCTATGTATATGTAAATTTTAGGAATGATTTTTGCCTCCAAGTAACAGAAAACACTCTATATATGGCTTCAGGAAATAGGGGTGACTTTTCTCACATAGTAGGAAATCTAGAACTAGAAAGTTACTGTCATTGGTTTAAAAGCTTAGCAATATCAGGGGCGCCTGGGTGGCGCAGTCAGTTAAGCGTCCGACTTCAGCCAGGTCACGATCTCGCGGTCCGTGAGTTCGAGCCCCGCGTCGGGCTCTGGGCTGATGGCTCAGAGCCTGGAGCCTGTTTCTGATTCTGTGTCTCCCTCTCTCTCTGCCCCTCCCCCGTTCATGCTCTGTCTCTCTCTGTCCCAAAAATAAAAAAAAAAAATAAACGTTGAAAAAAAAATTTAAAAGCTTAGCAATATCAGGACAATGTATTCTTAAATTCTCTCCTCTGTATCCTGTCATGTAAATATGCTGCCATTGTTTTGTACATTACACCCTTTTAGAAAGATCTCCAAAAGGTTTCCACTCTGATCTTATTGGCTGGAATTCATCAGCCAAACTTGTTGCACAAAGCTACCCCAAATGCTTTAGAGAACGGGAAGGGCAGGTATGCAATTTTTTAAGGCTAAAGAGTGAAGGCAGGAGAGAAGGAAAGGAATTGGGAAAAGGTACTGTTTTAGTGAACCGACGCTGTCTGTCAAAGCACGTGTGCGTACTTTAGTGTCTTGTATCTTCGAAACAGGAGAGTTATGCAAAAGAAAACTGTGATAGATCCAGATTCTTGATTAGTGTCCCTGTGTTCAGCTTGTGTCTTGTTCCTCCTCTGTCGTACCTGGACTGCTTCAGCTCTGACCCTCTGCAGGAATTTGTTGGCAGTTCCCTAATTTCTGGATCCATCTCCTTGAACACTTGGAGCTGTGACCACTTCTGCCCAGACACAGGAGTCACCTCTTCTGTTCATTCGCTTCTATCTGAAAACACACGACGGAGCAGCCTTGTGTGCTCAGTCCTTTTGACTTTGCTTTGATGTTATTAGTTTTTTCCATATTTTATTTCTGTGTTGCCATTTTGGGACTGTAACTGGAGAGACATTGAAAACTGTGTTGAATCTGCCTTCTTTAACTGTGAGCTTTATCTTATTATGTTGAGTGATTATTTGTATGTCTGTATTGGCTCCTAGGTTCTGAATTATGGAGGCAGGGTCATTTATTTACTTTGTTTTAGTTCTTAATGTGCTGCACAGTTCTTAAGTACTCGATTATTGATGAATGTGAATATAAATTAATTAGTTAATCACTAAATGCTCAGAAGGATTTGAAATCCAAATACCAGACTTGGAGTACAGGATTGTCCCTTTCCACCTGCCTGAAGCAGCAAAGTTTATTTCACATCTCAGATCTTCAGTTTCTCAATATTTAAATTAAAAATAATACTAAATGCACCATGTACTTCATTCATAGTCTATCCTAAAATAAAACCAAATAACAGAGAAAGTTGCTTGTTGAATTACAAAATGTAAGCAGTTATTATTTGACACATTTTTCTTTTGAAAGTCTTTATGTAGAATCTGACAAAATGATTAATTAATCTAAAATTATTAATTGAAATTCATCAACAATTTAGTGAATATTTACTATGTACCAATCACTATTCTTGGCACAAGAAATATGGTGACCACTAGATCAGTTCCTGTTCACATGAAGCATACATCCTGGTGGGTGAAACAAGGTAGGTGTATTCATTTTCCATTTGCTGCTGTAACAACTTACCACGGGCTTACTGTTTAAAACAACAAGACTTAATTATCTTACATGGCCAAAGCCTGACAAGTTTCACAGATTAAAGTCGGGATGTAGGCTGGGCTGTTCTCTTTTCTGGAGTCTATAGAAAAGAATTTGTTTTTCCTTTCTGCTAACCACTCCCTGCTTTTTAAAAACACATTGATAGTAAGAATCCTGGGAATTCTTTCCCATACACCATTAGGATGCATTGGAAACTGATGAAAAATACAATACACTAGCATTGCCAAGAGTTTTTTTCAAAACCATTTATATTCTCTCTCTCTCTCTTTAATTTTTTTTAACGTTTATTTTTAAGACACAGAGAGACAGAGCATGAACGGGGGAGGGTCAGAGAGAGAGAGAGACACAGAATCTGAAACAGGCTCCAGGCTCTGAGCCATCAGCACAGAGCCCGGCATGGGGCTTGAACTCACCAACGCGAGATCATGACCTGAGCCGAAGTCGGACGCTTAACCGACTGAGCCACCCAGGCGCCCCTCTCTCTTTAATTTCTAACTGAAATCTCCTTATTTTAAAAGAATTACATACAAAATCAGTTTACTAAAATTCCTTCAGGGCTAAGTCAAGTAAGGTACATTTATTTCTACTACCAACCCAAGAAGGTGATTATTATTTCTATTTCCTCTTAACATATGAGAAAACTCATAAGTGTTCAAAAAACTGTAACTTACCCAAGAGATGCTACCAGCTGGAGGTTGGCCAGGATCTGGATGAAGGGCTGAGCAGCCATTGGTACCAGCCTTGTGGTACATATTAGGCAGGCGCACCCACCTGCCTGAAGTCTGTGGGCCTTTTCCATGGCATCGAAAAAGAGGTCACATGTTTAGGAAGAGTAGAAGAAATACCAATTTATAAACCACACCAGGTACAAGTTACATTTCTAAAAAAAACTTTCTCTTGGATAATTTGATGAAGACTAAGACCAGGGGTGCCTGGGTGGTTTAGTCGGTGAAGTGTCTGACTCTTCACTTTGGCTCACGTCATGATCTCCCAGTTTCGTGAGTTTGAGTCCTGTGTTGGGCTCTGTGCTGGCAGTGTGGAGCCTGCTTAGGATTCTCTCTCTCTCCCTCTCTCTCTGCCCCTTCCCCACTTGCACTGTCTCTGTCTCTGTCTCTCTCAAATAAATAAATAAATAAATAAACACTTAAAAAAAAGTGTGGCACAATGTGAAAGATCAGATAAGGGGAAGAGCTGGGAAGGCAGATACCACACCACTCTATTGTGCGATACATCTGCGCAAACAATGGGAATTGTAAAATGTTTTCAAAGAGTAAAGCCTTACAAAATGTCACAGGCCCAAAAAAGAACAAAAGAAAGAAAATACTGGAGCATAAAGCATTCAAGCCCAAGAATCGTTTTGACAAATGGCCTGCAGAATCCCAAACCTCAGTGGCTTTTGATTTGATTGCTGGATACAGAGCAGAATCTGTGTTGCAAAGATTCATATGGGATAAACTTTAGAAATGGTTTAAAAAAATTCTCAAATCTCAGTGGAGAAAACCGAGTCAGAGAATAATGGGGCTGCTCGGTGAACCACAAACGCCCATGGGCTATGAGGCTCAGTGGGAAAGGAAAGATTTATTCCTCACTTGAAATGCAATGTGAGGCCATTGCAAGGATACAGATTTTGGAATCAGACAGACTCCGCTCAAATCCAGACAGTTGTTCTGTGTAATGGTGATACTCTCTCTGAGTATCACTGTTTATGTGCCTGAAACAGGAATTAACCAAGATCGAATGCATTTAATGGTCACACATGGTCTCGTATACTAAATCTCAACACATGAAGCCTACTTATTCGTTCATTTGTGGATCATTCCCTGAGTGCCGGAGAACTTTGTTAAGGAATGATCAGTCTTGGGGATAAAAAAACAAGTAAAAAGGCAATGTATTACAGTACACAGTGATACACGCTTTAGGATGAGACTATGGCATGCTGGGAACACACAGGAGTATCACCCTGAATGCCTGGGGCGTAAATAAAGGCACCTAGGAAGGGCAATATCTCCTTAGATGCCAGCGATGCATAATGGCAGTTCGCGTGAGGAGACTGGAACATATTATGAGACTAGAGAAAGAATTAGGGTGCTGCAACAGTCCAGGAGGGTCTATCTCCAGCAATGGGAACCGGAAAATAAGAAATGTAGAGATCTGAAAGAAAAGACCCAGTTAGGAAGCTCATCCCTTTTCTTTCCCTCCTCTGTAAAGTTCAAGCCAGGTTAGGAGCAACCCATAACTCGTTTTCTCTTTCATCCTTTTTTCTACTTACACAGTTAGGAAAAGGCAAATATCAAATATTTGTCAAGACACCGGCGAATCAGAACAGTAGTTGTCTTGGCAATGGGGCAGGGTTCTAGGGGAAAGGAGTAAGAGGAAGCAGTGGAGAGTTTTAACTCAAATGAAAGCATAATATTTAACAACTGGCATGTCCATGTCATTGTACCATCTGAATTTGAGCCCTGGATCAGGTTAAACAACTGAGAAATAAGGTTGTCATCACTGACATTGATTTTTTATGTTGCACTTACTTTGTAGTAGGTTAACATCCTCCTCTATATAACCCGTGCACGTGCACGTGCACACACACCTCAGAACACTTTATATCCCAGCTATGAACAACTGGGTCAAATGTTGAAACAAAGCACATTATTTAATTTCACGGAATTAACTGATCTAAAGGTCGGTGATTCTGGCACCATTAAGACTGTGCCATCAGTCTCAAATGACCCACAATTCAGAGATGATATGATTAGTATAAGACTTTTCTAGTTTCAAAGCACTTTCACATTATCAAATGTAATCCTCACAATAGCACAGTGAGGTAGATAGAGCGGGAACTCGGTCATTTACAAATGCTCTGAAAGTCAATTTCCACCAGCTGAAAGATGGCCAGGAGCCAAAGAAGCAGGTGGTATCATGATGTGTACGTAGAAAATGAGAAAATTGAGACCTATCAAGATAAAACTGATATCCTTTAAATAATATGCACTACTCTTGAAATGAAAAGATACAAATAAAGGGACACAAACAGAAATTTATTATTAAAGACATTTCACAAGTTGAATGAAAAAGGACTGAGAATGTTAGAATTCAAATGACAGGACTAACTTCTTTTTCTAAAAGCTTTTATTTGTGGGCTATTTGGAGTTGCAAAGGATTACAATTGGGTTTTAGGCTCGCTAATTGATGTGTGTCTAGTTAAATCCTAAAACAGAATTTACATAGTATCCTGAGTGGACAGGAGGCAATGGCATGTTTTCCAAATAAGAACAAAATAGTGGAAAATCTGTTGCTTTCTTAACCAACATTGGTTTAAAAATATAGTCCCAGTTTTTGTGAGAGTTAGTACTGATGTCCACACAATTGTGATATTTTTATATAGTGTGGTCCACAAAATTCCAGGGTAAAGGCAACATTTCCTGAGGGATCAGGGCAGGTTTCCTTGGAGGAGTTGGTACCTTGAAGAATGGGCTAAATTAATCCAGGCGCCTTTCAGTTTCAACAACCATTTTGCCACAATACACCTCAACGTTTCTTTGGGATTTATTCACTCTTGCCTTCTGTCTAGACCACATTGCAACCTTGTCATTTTCAGCCAGAAGAATGAAGACATTTGTGAACAAATCAAGAGGAAAATTGTACCAACGAAGGGAGAATCAGTGAAATGAGAATACAGATATTCCTTTTGGTATCTGTTTAGGTTATCTAGTACACACTGAATAGAGTGGACTCTGGGAGGTGCTATATAGAGGAGGCATAAGCCCAAATTAAATCTAGACCTTGAGGAAACATAATATATGGCACAAATACATTATCTTATATGATATTTTATATTATATAGTGTATATCGTATTGCACTACGTTATCCTATGTATGATACAGTATATAATGATGCACGGGAGAAGATGTGATGAAATGACTTAGGAAGCATCTGAATATATTGTATGGGATTTTTGAACAGGTAGCAATTCATTTAAGCTTAAGGGGCAGAGGTGGGGTAAGTGACAACAAAGACACATGGAGATGGGGACACAAGGCAAAGGACTGCAGATACAGTGTATAGCAAAAGAAACAGGAAATGCAGGGCAGAGATAGGCAATCATGTGGCACTAATGTTAGGAGGCAAGCTTGAGGGCGGTGAGGTGGGACTGTTAAGCATTGGGGACTGGATCAAGGAAGCCCTTGAACATCCTTATCTGGAAAGAAATTGGGAGTCAATCTTTTGGAGGATTAGCCCCACAGCGCTCTGAAGGATGGTGCTTGGAAGGCATGAGAGAAGCCAGGAGTCTGTCTCCCTGGGAGAGCAGCAGCACCCCCCCCCCCCCCCAAAGACTTACTGAGTGTGAGACACCATGAAAACTCTGAATGGGACAAGCCTCATAAATAGGATTCTGCTTTTTATTATCACTTTTCATTAGTTTTCTGAAACAAGAAAACCAGATTCTACAGACAAGTCAGTGTCAAATCTGTATCAAATCTGACTGGGAGAAAAAAATCAGTATCAAATCCGACGCGGGGGGGGGGGGGTGGAGAACAATAAAAAAAAGGTCCATTGAGTCTGTAAGGCATTGAACAATGGGTGGTGTTTGACTTGGGTGGATTACTGATGTGTGTTTTTAAAAGATTTTATTCTGAAAGGGACAAAGCGTTCTCCTGAAAGACTGGCCTCTTTTCTCTCTAATTTTAGTCCCCGTTTTCTACTCTGCTATTATATTGCTCTAACTTTTAAAAGGAACATTTTACTAACTCTCCTCACACCAGGTAATTCTTTCATTGCCAGGACAGTTAGAAGGTCATTGCTATGTGCTCTTTTTCAATCAAAGAGTGACACCCAGACAAAAGTCCTCCCCCAGCACACTCCCATTGCTTGGCTGCACTGCCCGGGCTGAGCTGCAAATGTGTCTCCTGTAACAGTTTAGCATTCCCCAGAACCTGTCAGGGGCACTGAGCAAGAGCGGGAGAAAGGCTTGCTGATATATTCATGGTCATTTATAACGTCGACAGCCATGCCGAGCAATGAGAGCTGAGGCATTTCTAAAACTAAAGAAATGTAAAAACGCTTGCCCTTAATCAGTGTGTCTCATGCTTTTGCATGCATTGTTTTAAGCAAACGATTTCATCTGAAAGCATTCTATTCCTGACAGTACTCCCCTGGGAGAATGTTGAAAACTCTAAATCTCAAATCAAGTGTGAAATGTTGCACAATTTCTAATTACCGAGCTCCGTGGAAAGAGTAGATCCGATCGAATGTGACACCGGGGGACTTATGGCATGGCGTATTAGGAACACCTGTTGTCGGGCAAAGTGACATCTAAGATGCTGGCACAATCTCCCAATTAAGGTGGTTAAAGCTAGCTTAGGGTAAAGCCAATAAAATTCACAGTAAAACATGCTGTCGGCTGAAAGATAACTGCACAGAATGGGCCTGGTGGGGGGGGGGGTTTGCTGTTTTTGTTTGTTTTGCTTTTTGAATTTCCTGCCAGCACCATTACCACACGGTTTATTTTCCCAATGGCTCCTTGTTAATCTACAGAGGGTGCAACAAGTATATTAAACTACAGCCATCCTTTGCTGACCTGGACGTGAATGAATACGGGCAGACGTTTGTTTCTCATGAAAGGACACTACGTCCCGAACAGCAGGTTTTCAAATCTCCTTGGTGAATATCTTGGAAATAAAAGTTTTAAATGCAGTTGCTGCCGTTACTTTTTATTGCACAGGGTTCCTGCCTTCCCCTGAGCTCAGTCTGCTTTGTGGGTGTTACTGCGTTTGTCTTCACAGTATGGTGTGCAGTTGTAGGCTATTATTCTGGTTTTACAGATGTCAAAACAGACATGCCGGCAGGCTGTGACTTCCCCAACATCACGAAACAGAACTGAAGCTGCCATTCGTTCCTGGACCTACTCGATTACCCATACATTTAAAGGAGAAAGAGGAGGGTGCGAGGTAGTTAGAGAAGAGTCAGAAGAAGAAGATGGGTATAGTTTTTATTACCAACCATAATCTCTATTTTTACAGGCTCATTTAACCTTATTTGTCAGGTCTGTGTATGGGAAGACTTAGGGCTTTGGGCTTCTGAATCTTGTACATCATCACAAAGCACATTAAAAGGCAGAGCCAGCATTTGAACCAAGCTGACTCTTGAGACTTTTCACTGCATTTTGAAGGTAAGTTTGTCATTACTCCCCACGGTTTAGTTTTCTTTATCCGTCAGAGGGGCTGCACAGAAACAACAGCTGTTGCTTAGATAAATGGGCTTTATTTCTTTATAGAAGTTAGGGATAAATCCTAGAAAAGCAACAGAGGCCAGGTAGAGGAAAAACAGAGGTTTGGGTTTGAGTGAATGTGCGCATAAAGTACACCTCTGCTCCTCACTAGGTGATAAAATCTTTTTATCAGGTACTTAATTTTTATCCCTCTCTGTTTTTCCATCTGAAAAGAGATACAAGCCTACCTATTTTGAGGAACTGACATAATAATAAAAGATAATGTGATTTTCTAGTACATTTACATGTCCAATAAATAGAAGCCATCATTATTTCATGTAGTTCAGATGCGTTCATCAATCAAAGAGGGGATGTCACAATTGAATCTTACTTCTATAGGGTAATAGAGATGCTAACACGTTGTTAGGAAAATATGTATCATGTGATCGATTTTAGAAAGCATTCCTATTGTAAAGTATTTCCTGTTCCTAATTCTGTCTCCGTTTGCAATCTTACATTAATAAGTCCTATGTTTTAAATTAAAATGATACATGTAAGATTTAATTACGGAATTAAATATATTTTAAATGGTAATTTAGTCTGAGAACCAAAGCCAGTGAAAATTTTTGTAAACATGAAGCAATCAGTAGCTACTAAATTCTATTTATCATGAGGTAAATGTGACAATGGAGCCATTAGAAATTAAAGTTCCATTAAAAAGTTCAATAACAATTAACTATCTCTTTCTCAATTGAAAACAAGCAATTAAACACTAATATTCAGTAAAGAAATGTAGATATTTTTATACTTAGCAGCTTTATTTGTAGGAAGATCATCACTTCTACTACAGCTAAAAAAGGCGAGGCATGGGGCGCCTGGGTGGCGCAGTCGGTTGAGCGTCCGACTTCAGCCAGGTCACGATCTCGCGGTCCGTGAGTTCGAGCCCCGCGTCAGGCTCTGGGCTGATGGCTTGGGGCCTGGAGCCTGTTTCCGATTCTGTGTCTCCCTCTCTCTCTGCCCCTCCCCCGTTCATGCTCTGTCTCTCTCTGTCCCAAAAATAAATAAACGTTGAAAAAAAAAATTAAAAAAAAAAAAAGGCGAGGCAGAGTGTTCAAAGATGTGACTTCCAAGAATCTTACATTTTGCTAGCTTTTTACTCCTTACTTATTTGAAAGTGGTAAGGTGATTCTGCTATAAAAATTCTCCATAAAAATTTAATATTTTATAATGGAATACTGAATGTTAAGTACACTGAATTGGAGGGTAAGATTTTGTAGTTGTAAATCAAAGGCAAAAATAGAACAGTTTTGTTTGCACATAAACCAAATATCCTACAGATTGAAACATGACCAATGTACCAAAATGTTAGAAGGTATTCAGCGTCATTTCACCCTCAATAGTTCAGCTGTGAACATTACTGCTGTCATTTAATACCCCAAATTTGTTTTAGAATTAAAAATGTTCAATTTGGGATTGGATGAACCGAACAGGCCTTTTTACAATAGCCATCATAAGCCAATTTGAAATTTCTTGAGACAATAGGTACAGCTCAGACCAAGGAAATAAGAGAAATCCTCTATCATCTAAAACTTCTTAGTGGCCCGATGTCTTTAAAAGTGAGCTACAGTGGTCTACTGAGACTCGCTTCAGGAAAATCAGAAGACCTTTAAAATAAGGCAACCCAAGCAAGAGTTGAGAAATTAGCCTTCTGAGTGCTTTTAAGTTCATTCTAAGCACTCATTAATTTATGGAATGCTTACTAGAGTCTGCTTCAGTGTAAACAGAGGCATTTGAAGTCCAAATCAGGATTTTGAACAGGAAGCTCGTAACTTAGAGATCACAGAATCATTGATCCATGGGAACTTTGGAGATGATCTAGTCCAATCTTTTTCAATTGAGAGAGGAGAACATTAAAGGTGTTAAAAACTTCAAAAAGTTTTTGCATACATCAACTTACGCATTCTCAGAGCACCTTTTTCTATGTAGAGGCATAGATAATGGTCATGTCATTTTACAAAAAAGGGAAACAACTCATAGAAACTATCTCCTAGTTGGTCATTGGAAGAAACAAGCAACCCTGGGAAACTAAGGATACTAGGACCTTGAAGGCACCCACAGAAACTTCAGGAGTATCTGTAGAGATGAATGGTAACTGAGAATTACCAAAAGTCTATAGGACCATTTCCAAAGGAGATTCAGTTGGGATGTCCATTGGCCATAGCACTGTGAGCCCTACGGCTTTGGCAGGAGCCATTTAGCTACTAAAGTTGAGGAGCAGAATGAAATAAATGGGCAAGTGGACAAGTTAATCACAAGTTAATCAGTGTCCAGGTGAATTTTAAGCACCAAGAGAGCTGAGCAGCCATATTCCCCACGCAGTCAGAGGAAGAACCCAAATGATGGACTGCTTGCTACTGTGGATCCAGCAGAAGCCCAGGGAGGCTGAAAATGCAGTTATTATAAGAGGCTTGTAGCAAGACAAACACAGATGTGAGGTCAGGCTCTGCCTCTTTCTTTTGGCTTTGGATTTGGAGAAAATCACTTATTTCTCAGAGTCTGAGATTCTTCATAGTTTTGTCTCCAGAGAATTTGCTTTTTAAATAATATAATTCATGTTCAAAAGCTTTATTGCAGAGTGCTTAGAACGTAAAAGCTTGAAATAATAAAAAACCTCTTATTTTCGTTATTATTATTTAAAATATACCCGTTAAGGGGCGCCTGGGTGACTCAGTTGGTTAAGAGTCCAACTCTTGATCTCAGTTCAGGTCATGATCTCATGGTTTGTGAGTTCAAGCCCCATGTTGGGCTCTGGAGCCTGCTTCGGATTCTCTCTCTCCCTCTTTCTGCCCCTGCCTCACTCGTGCTGTCTCTGTCTCTCTCAAAATAAATAAATAAACTTTAAAAAATAAAAAAAATAAATAAAATATAAAATATACCCCTCGAGTCAAGAAGTTTTTTTTTTGTTTTGTTTTGTTTCCCCAATCACCAGGCCTATAAGCAACATGATGACATCTGAACATGGAATAGGTGGATGGCAAAGGGGTGGCAAAGGGGAATATATTCCTTCAACTTAGGTGACTAATCCAAATTATTGGAGACAGAATGGAAAGCAAGTTTCCTTCCTTCTAAGTCATTTATTCCCCTTTAATAAGCCATTAGAGTTTCACAAATTCTTTTTGCATTAAAAACAAAAAAAAGTCCCTTTGTTATTCTCAAAGCTGTATTTAAATTAACCCACAAATATCTAGTAGAACATTCATATCTGTTATTTTGAATTTTATGGAAACTCTACCACTGCTTTTGGTAAAGTTGCTAATTCAGTTAAACAATGGGAGGCTCTCACGTCACTATTTTAATGCTCTGCCTTGTTGACGTTTGTAAATATTCATGCAGAAGAGCCACTCAACATACTCAGTATTGTTGTCTTGACAGATAAATGCCTAGTCTTCAATTACAGGAGATTTTTTCCCCCCTGAAGCAAGCATTACATTTGACTAAAGCATGAAAGAAAAATCAAGTTTGTAAACAGATTTACCAATCAAAGGACATTTAAAAAAATTTTTAAAGCAAAAACTATACTTTTTTTTGCCAAATAACACAATATTTTTGGTTTTCCAACATATATGTCCTGACACTCCTGATCTTGATACAGCTTTTCCCTGCTCATGGCTCCTTTATCACATCTTACCAGAAAACTTATTAAGTCATTAATAAATTAGTTTTGACTGTTCTAGAATTTCAAATAAATGGAATCATACAATATGTACTTGTTTGTTTCAACTTCTTTCATTTAGCATATCTTGTGATATATACACACTACTACATGAATAAGTAGTTTTTCCCTTATTTCTGAGTAGCATCCCGTACACAGAATGATCGATTCGTTTATCCGTGAACCTTTCATGGACATTTACTTTGTTTTAGAGTTTTTGGTTATTACAAATGCAGCTTCTCTGAATATTCAGACACATGATTATTTTAAACACATTTTAGTTTTTATTAAGTAGGTATCTAAGAGTAGACGTATATGGTTGTAGGTTTGTTTGTTTTATAAGAAACGCTCAGACCAGTAGAATATTAATGGGTCCCTAAAACTCATTTTCTATAACTATGGTTGTCCAGGTAGCTATGGGCCTAAGTGGGAGAAAAGTGAATAAATAACTTAATCATATTACATGGTAGAAGCCAGAGCAAACACTTTCACCAAGAAACCTGGTTTAAGTGTTCCTGCTATTAAACAACACACGATCCTGCCTCTAAAATAGACTCTCTACGTGTTCCCATGATCATTGCAGCATTATTCACAATAGCCAAGACATGGAAACAACCTGTCCATCAATGGATGAATAGATCATGAAAATGTAGTGTGTGCATGTACATTTATATATATATGTGTATATATATGTGTGTGTGTGTGTATATACACATATGTATATATATGTATACATATGTATATATACACATATGTATATATATGTGTATATACACACACACATATATATACACACATACACACACACACACACATATATACACACTGAAATCCTCACATGTGTGACAACATGGATGAAATTTGTGGGTATTATTGTTAAGTGAAATAAATCAAAGACAAATTACTGTATGATCTCATTTATAGGTGGAATCTAAACAAATCAAACTCAGAAACAGAGAATAGATTGGTGGTTGCCTCCAGGGGCTCGAGTGTGGGAGAAATGAGGAGCTGTAGGTCAAAGTATACATACTTTCAATTACAAGAGGAATAGATTCTGGGTGTCTAATATATAACATATTGTATACTTGAAATTTGTTAAGAGGGGCGCCTGGGTGGCGCAGTCGGTTAAGCGTCTGACTTCAGCCAGGTCACGATCTCGCGGTCCGTGAGTTCGAGCCCCGCGTCAGGCTCTGGGCTGATGGCTCAGAGCCTGGAGCCTGTTTCCGATTCTGTGTCTCCCTCTCTCTCTGCCCCTCCCCCGTTCATGCTCTGTCTCTCTCTGTCCCAAAAATAAATAAACGTTGAAAAAAAAATTTAAAAAGAAATTTGTTAAGAGAGTTAATGTTCTCACCACACACACACACACACACACACACACACAAATGGTGACTACGTGAGGTGACGATATGTTAACTATCTTTATTGTGGTAATCATTTCACAATATGCAGATGTCGAATGATTATGTTATACACCTTAAAGTTACATGGTGTTGTTTGTTAATTATATCTCAATAAAGCTGGACAAAA
Organism: Leopardus geoffroyi; assembly: GCF_018350155.1. Lineage (NCBI taxonomy): Eukaryota > Metazoa > Chordata > Mammalia > Carnivora > Felidae > Leopardus > Leopardus geoffroyi. Next base: position 78,815,103 of record NC_059329.1, read on the forward strand.
ATTTAAAAATTAAAAAGAAGTACACTCTTTATAACAGTGTGAGAACAAAGCCTGTAGTAGAGTGAAGAATGAGGGGACAGACTAAAACCGCATTTGTTCATTAGCTAAGAAATCACATTTTCAGCTGATTTTTCGTTTATTTAACTGTAGAACATCTTAGTACTAGGCCTGTGCTGCTATGTACAGTCTAGGCACAGTTAGCAAATTCTTAAGGATGCCAACTCAAAGTTTGACTTTATTATGTTGGACACAAAGGAAAGCCAGTAATCAAGAGAGGAGGATGGCCAAGATTTAGCTTCATAAGATTCTATGAAAGCATAGTTTGCACAGTCCTTCACACCATTACTTTCCCTTTCCCAACTCGGTCAGACCTGGAGACTGTCTAGATAAGGTCAGCCTGCACAGATATTCTCTCCTCCCAATATAATTCTGTTGAGTGAATCCAGCTCAGGTTTGTATATGCCTTTACTCATTTGGAATTGAGAATGATTTGCCTAATTTGACCATTGTATAAGTAAACACACTCATAAGATATAAGGAAAGTATTAGAACTTTTTTACATCTTTTTTTGAAAGTTTATTTACTCTGAGAGAGAGAGAGAGAGAGAGACAGAGAGACAGAGAGACAGAGAGCTGGGGAAGAACAGAGATAGAATCCCAAGCAGGCTCCACACTGCCAGCATGGAGTCCAACGTGGGGTTCGAACTTATGAACTGTGCAATCATGACCTGAGCCGAGATCATGACCTGAGCCGAAATCTCGAGTTGGATGCTTAACCACCAAGCCACCCAGATGCCTATGAACGTTTTTATATCTTTAACATGGGAGTGGTCATGCTGTTGCACTTATTTGTCAAAACTCAGCATTTTGCTAACAAGCACTTTTCAATAAAAATGTAGAAAAAAATAATGTAATTTGACATGAAAGTCAATTAGAGAAGCTTATTAAATTCTCTAGATTTGCCAGTAATCTGAATGATTACTGTATTGAATACATGTATTGAATAATTCATCAGCTGTTTATTACATTTAACCCTCCCCCAATTACTGGAAATTTTTTCTTTTCCTTTTTTATTTTGTAAAAGGATTAAATTTTTTCACCTGGGAGATGCCAGAAGTTTAATTGCAGTTTTATTAACATGAAGCTTTTGTTACTAGAAAGGGTTTTAGCTAACACTATGTTCTGTGCTCAAATTAAGGGACCTCACTACAGCATTAGGGTATTTATCATAAACCCTCAGTCTATTTATTTATAGGACAAGCAATGGCTAATTCTTTCCAGTATTGTAAGCCACAGATAGTTGGGTATTTTGCTTCTAATTGTCTGATCTACTAATTTGAAACAAATAAAAAATAGTTAAGTAATGCTGTTTTTAAGCTGAACCAGAATAATAAAATTTAAGGTAATTTCATTCTATGTAAGTGGACTGCTCTTCCAGAAATGTAAAAAAGAAAAAAAAAAAGATTAGTAAGATAAGTACATAAACATATATAGAATATACTAAAACATAATTAAATATCAGGTGAATGCATGATAACTTAAATTGTACTAAATAGAAATCATGTTATATTAACTAGGCTATCCTGTGCATCTGTTAATATTATACAATTTGACAATTTAAATAATCTGTCATGAATTCTTTTAAAATGCAAATTATTAATTTATACATATTTTATATTAATGTAACGAATTCCTATGATAAGCATGGGATGATTCTAGCATAAAGGCTCTTGCAGTCTATTTTATAGGCAAAGCTGAATTTCATATATGAATAAAACAAGAACTTACAACTGGCACTTAGAATCTGTCTATAAGGGGTGCCTGGGTGGTTCATCAGTTGAGCTTCTGACTTTGGCTCGGGTCATGATCTCATGATCTGTGAGTTCGAGCCCTGTGTCAGGCTGTGTGCTGACAGCTCAGAGCTTGGAGCCTGCTTCAGATTCTGTGTCTCCCTCTCTCTCACCCTCCCCCATTCATGCTCTGTCTCTCTCTGTCTCAAAAGTAAATAAACATTAAGAATTAAAAAAAAATCTGTCTTTAAGAATATAATACTCTAGGGGCGCCTGGGTGGCGCAGTCGGTTGAGCGTCCGACTTCAGCCAGGTCACGATCTCGCGGTCCGTGAGTTCGAGCCCCGCGTCGGGCTCTGGGCTGATGGCTCAGAGCCTGGAGCCTGTTTCCGATTCTGTGTCTCCCTCTCTCTCTGCCCCTCCCCCGTTCATGCTCTGTCTCTCTCTGTCCCAAAAATAAATAAACGTTGAAAAAAAAAAATTAAAAAAAAAAAAAAAAAAAAAAAAAAGAATATAATACTCTTACCTGGACCAGAATACAAATTTTGTCAGTATTTGTGGTATAAGTTAATAAGCAGAATATATTATTAATTTTTAACATGTGTTTGAGATTAATTTTAAAAAACCAGGTTTTAGATTGGTGACATTCATTAACATACTTGCTTTATTTCTTTTGAAAGATAAAAGCACCTCAATAGATTTTCTAAACTGCCAGCTTCCTAAAAAACACAACTGATTCTTTTCTTAATGTATATGAGTTTATAGGTCAAAGAAAATAAAAGATAAATTAGAATAAATGTAAGCATCTAAAATTACCTTGCTCCTTGCAATTCTGCACAGAAAGGCTTACATCTCTATAAAAATGGGACAATGGAGATCAAAATAAATTAATTCATCTACAGTGGTCTTGAAATTGAATCAAACACACAAAGGTAATTGTCTCCTACACCTACAGAACACGTTTCTCACATCCTTAAAATTTCAACATGATGTTTTCAGTAGGATTATGCGTGCCATATTATAAATGTTTTATAAGTTTGCAATTATAAGAAATAAAAAAAGACATTCTTCAGGTACATTATGTTCCCACCATGTTTTTGTAAGATTTTCCTAATGGAACATTTAGTGTTTATCAAGTCCTACTACGAGCTATTCAAGTTTTTCATTTGTCTGAATCTCAGGAAATCCAGATGATGTGCCATAATATAGCAACTAAGAGCTCTAGATTAGACTTTGACAAACTTGGCCCCAAGTTCTAGGTCAGTCTTTTGGCAATTGAGGACTCAGATTTCTGTCAAAACCCTGACAGTCTCATGGAATCGCCACCCTAATCGGAAATGCCTACTTCCAAACCTCTGGGTAAGAAAAATAAAATCTGTTTTAAGCCACTGTTTTCCAGATTTGTTATCTATGGCTAAATATGGTTATTAACTAATATGCTAATTGTGTCACTGTTGGTAGATTCTAATTCCATTCTGAACCTCCTTTTTATTCGTTCATAAAATAAGTATAGTAAATATTGAAAGAAATAATCGTACTGAGTGTGCTGGAAGAAGTAAATGAGAACACACATCCAAAGTGATTAACCCAATTGTTGGCAGTGAATTTGCACTCAACAGATTGCAAATATTAAATTTATGTACTGTTTAAGAGGCAAGGCTTCCTTTTCTTGCCCCATCCATTTTCAGTGTTACATTTGAGAGAAACTATCAGCAGTCAAATACTTGAAGATGGAAACAATCTTGTGTCTTCACATCTCTTTGTATTTTTTAACTCTAACAATACAACAAATCAGGAATCATAGAAATCAATCCAAAATTGCTGTGAATCTATGCCCTTGAGAAGTCTCCAGAGCAACACTGCTTACTCAAAATATAGAGAGGAACTGATGCTGTAAGGCTGGATGTAGTTCAACTTTAATGAAAGCAAAATGTGAGAAAATAAAGTACAATCAGATATTCCATACCTTATAAATGAATAAAGTTAGATGGTTTTATTTTTACAAGACTCTAAAAAGGCAGAAGTAATGTTAATTTAGACAGCTGAATTGTTTCAGATAAACAATGACTTGAGAGTAATTACCATAGCAAATGTGCTAATGATTTTGAAAAGATTATTCTAAGTAAAATCCATCTAACTGAGGAAATAAAAACACAAAGCATTAAATCTCAGATCCTTTTTAAAGTGAAGCATTACTTATTTACTGCTTTTAGGAGATTTTTCCTCAACAGAGCAATTAATTTTTCCTAATTTAATATATAATGAAGTTTCTTATGCATAATTATATTCCTTTCATTTACATTTCTAAGAAACCATTGAACTTCAAAATAAAAAGTTCATTACAATGCTAATATTTAACACTTCAAAAAAATCCCCCTGTGCAAGTAACTAAATTAGTTGCTTGATTAATTCTATTTACCATATTCCTTTTCTGTTTCAACCATGCCATTTTTTTCCCCAGATTCATTCAAGAGCTTAATTCTCTATGATTTATTGGAAAAGCAAACATTTTTCTTGGTTTATTTGGTTGACTTGTTTTCATGTGTGAACTCTGCATTTTTTATTTTCCTGCTGTCAATTACTTCCAAAAAGCAATTTTTAAAGTTGTCCATCAGGCATAAACTGTGCAAAGGTATATTTTGCCCACCAAACCCTTCTGAAAATCTTCCACGTATCACCCATTACTTAAAGTCTAAAATATGTTCCTAAAATCTTTGTAATATAAGATGAAGGTATCAGATTATAGAATAAAGTTGTTCTAAATAAGAGCTGACTTTGTTAGAGTTCTAAAATATCTAAAATAAAAGATTAGAGGATACTTTATATATTTTTGTATGTGTAAGTAGAATAATGGGATGGGAAAACTGATCCTCTCTTTAGGTTACATGGGGGTTCGTATATTTTATTTGTTCCTTTATTTAAAATATCCAGTGAATGTTAAATGCATACATAGCACCGTGATAAAATGAAGGAGGAGCCTATGCAGTATTTGAAAGCAAGGTCTCTACCCAATTCCTTCTTGTCTCCCCCAGCCTCCAAAATGATAAGGAAAGAGAAAGGAAACACACCAGATAGTAGAAAAGAAATGGAAGTAAAGGGAAAAAAGGATGGAAAGAAGAGAGAGAGTGTCTTGAGTTGATTAGAAGCATGGCCTATGGTAGAAAATAAGTTTATCTTCAAGGCCGGCTCTTGTACTTTAGACAAGTGTGTATTCCTGGGCCTCATTTTCCTCATCTGAATAATGGGAATAATATCCACTTCATAGAGTCCTGGGAGAATTAAATGAGATCATGTCTACAAAGTATGTGGCAATACCTAATATTTGCCATATCTGGCAGACCCCTATCAGAGAAGTCATCAATTTGAAGCAGATTCTTTCTCATATCTTTGTGGACAGCTTGAATAAAGGAATCAAGATCAAGCTAATTTTATCTCATTAAAGTGATGAATTAAGTGAGCTCATAATTTGAAGTCCAAAAGAATTCACTAATACTACAGAGCCAAATAATGAATGGCAATAGAGCAAGTAAAAATTCAAACATAGAATAAGGAAGAACTGGCTCCAGGAATTTAAAAAAAAAAAAAAACTGATAAATTAGGACATGGGAGGCAAAGCTAAGTATAATTAGAAAGGAATACTAGATTCGAATATTTAATGATTCAGGTGTCAGTCTTTTTATTCTGTAATGAACAGTTCCTCCTTAGAATCCTGTGTCTTGCCTCAGCCACCTGGATTTAAAAAGGGTAAGTTAAAACTGGAAAAGGTGGAAGAATGAATAATAGAGATGGAATTAAACCCTTGTGAGTAAATGACAGAGTATTTTAAGCTCTTTGACTTTACAAAATGCTATAATGTGATACGATTAACAATTCTATCTTTGTTTCTCAGCAGTGAAGTGAGTTATCAAAGCAAAAATCTTATAAGACAAAATTAAACAGGCAAGATGGACTTTAGTCAAGGTAACTCTTATAGGGAAGAGTCTAGCACTTTGAACTCTGTTGAAACAAAGGGAGGGGGCTCTAAGCACTGGGGTGAGCTTGTGGAAAAGTACTGGAAGACATTAGGGGAGGTTGATCTATGGAATATGTGTAGAACATCCAGTTATTTCTCAGTTTGCAAATGTTTGTTCCTATGATTATGCCATCAGTGTTTGCTAATTAGTGCCTGAGGAAGTTGGGCTCTGACCCTCCCACAGATAGGGACACTACCTTCCTTGATATTTACATTTCAAAGAGATGGCCCCCATTCCAATATGAGTCCTGCTACCAACATTTCCCATGGAAAAAAAAAAAAAAAAAAAAAAAAGAGATGGCTCCCAGGTTCCTGAGAAAGGCATTGTTGGGTTACAAAACTGGCAAGAAGCTCTTCAAGAGATTGACATCTTAGATGGGCAATTAATTAATTAATTAATATAATATAATAATAATGTACAATTACAAGTTTTCTAAAGTAAACGCTCTTAGGAAAAAGGGAGGTTAGGGCCAATGTCAGGAGGAAGTCTGTCTAAAGTTTAGTCAAGCTGAGGGGAATGTGAAGCCAATCTTGGTCAGAGTATTTGTTTTCCAAGGCCATAATAAAGCAGCAAAATAAGGATAAAAAAAGAAAAGAAAAAAAAAAGAGAAGAAAAGAAAATGGAAAACAAAACAAAACAAAACCAAAAGATTTCAAATAAAAAGAAGAGATTTTAGTTAGAATTAAGAATCACGAAATAAGTCATCACTTCCAGTGTATTGCAAGTATAATAAAATATTGAAAAGTATAGTTTGGAGGAATTTATGTTGTACCTATCCATGATGAGCATCTTTGTGAAGAAAAACTTTTTTTTTTCCCTAGATAGCTAACATTTATTGCTCTTCAATGATGGGAAGGTAGACCAATGGATCTCTCATTTTCTGCCTAATAGTTTCTTAAAAACACCAACCACCTTTAATTTAATAATCCTAAGAGAACGAACTAGTTGTGTGGTCAGTGCACTCATGAAACAGAGTAACTCTAAGACTAGAGTAGAAATTCAGTTCTTAGTGTGGTAAAATGCAGCTTCCAGATAATAAGAATAGTTGATATTCCTTGAACATCCATGCTTGTCCCATAATGTGGTAGGATCATATGAAAATTTTATTAAAATTTACTTCATTAAAATTTAATCTTACAGGTTAAATTTACAGATTTCTTCTGTTATTATTGTCATTTTGCATGTTTTGTAATGCAGTTTTACAAAAGGACACATATTGGTAAATTTGATGGGGAATTCAGTCAGTCCAAGAAGGGCAAATACTATATGATTTCACTCATATATGGAATTTAAGAAACAAAACAAATGAGCAAAGGGGAAAAAAAAAGAGAGAGAGAGAGAGAGAGAGAGAGACAAACCAAGAAACGGACTCTTAACTGTAGAACTGATGGTTATAAGATAGGAGGTGGGGGGGCGGGGGGATGGGGTGGGGAGGAATGGGGATTAAGGAAGGCACTTTTGATGAGCACTGGTGATGCAAATGTTGAGTTACTAAATTACACCTGCAACTAATATTACAGTGTATGTTAATTAACCTGAATTTAAATAAAAACTTATAAAATAAAATAAAAAAGGATAATTTATCCTAATTAAGAAGAAAAAGAAAAAGATTTAGAACCAGAGTTCTTCTTCCAATTGTATTATTATATGTTTGCCTCAGAACATAATAAAATAAAATAAAATAAAATAAAATAAAATAGAAAGAAAGAAAAAAGTAAACCCTCTCTTTTGGAAATGGCAAATATTAGCCTGTAGGATTAAATTTAAATTTAATTTCACAGAAAATTCTGTTTTCTACAAAAAACAAAAGACTCAATTATTTCTGACTTGTACTTTAGTGCAATGTATATAATATAATAAAATGAGGCAAGCCATTGGGTAAGGTTTGAAGTAAAAACATGATGCAGTTTGTATTTTAAAATGTACTTATAAAGAGAAAATAAGGCTTTATAAATTACAATATGAAGACCACTGAAATAATTCAGCTTGCTACATGGTATCTTTTAGTAAAAAAGAAAATTCATAAAAGGTGAGAGAGAAATCATGATGAACTGATGCCTCTAGATGATTCATTTGTTTCATTCCCCTGACAATTTTATATTGCTAGTGAAAATAATGTCCATTACACAACAGTGCAAATTCATATACATTGTCCTATTTACTACTTATGCCAATAAAAGACCATGTTGCAATAACCCACTCCAGATAGTTTAGGAAGAGTAGTATCACAACTCAATGTTCAGTCTTTTCCCCCTCCAAAAAGTGAAATGACTTACCCCAGGGGCATCCTCAGTTGAAATAGTCCTCATGTAAATGGTTTCTTAGAAATATTACAGAAGCAGTTATAGCACATCATTCTGTAAAGAAAGTCTGGGAGTAAATAGTAGCCTACCAATAACACTCTGGGGATTTCTATACATAATTGATGTTTATGGTCTTCAAAATCTGATGAAATCAATAGAATTTCCAGAGACTCAGCAATTGCTCCTTCTCCAGAAAGTGGAATTTTTAAAAAATACAGTTGACACACAATGTTACGTTAGTTTCAGGTGTACAACATAGTGACTCAAAAAGTTTATACATTATGCTATATTTATCACAAGTGTAGCTACCATCTGTCACCATACAACACTATGGTAAAACCACTGACTGTATTTCCTATGCTGTACCTTTTATTCCTACGATTTATTCCATTTCTGCAACCTTGTATCTTCCACTTTCCTTCACCCATTTGAACTTCCAAATCTCATAGGCAAATAGTGAAAGGTGTGATAAAGGCAATTTTATAATTTTTCAAAGCCATTCCATGTGCATGTTGCTTTGTTTATGCCACTCATAAAATCTTTTATTGATTGATTGATTGATTGAATATAAGGGATAGCCTGTACCGGAATCAAGTGCTCCTCGTTTTCTCTCACCTACAACTAGACCTCAGATTTTTTTTAGCAGAATCGTCCTGGCAGGCAATAGTAATCATTTATAGATGATATTTGAGTTGACATTTGTTTACTATATTAACATAATATTTGGGCAGGAGGGAACAGAAGAACACATTTTTATGATATGGGCACTTTTTTTCACAATAGGTTATAGAAGGAAATGGAGGAATACAGCAGATTAGAATTCAAGTTGGCTATACGCACAAAAGAACAAGGACAATGATGCTCAGCAGGACATTTCAAATATACTTTAATCATGATGTTCCATAGCCTCGGGGGGTACCAGTGAAGAGATTACTGTGTATGATAAACCAAAGGTCCTCGGAGCTGAAAAAGTTCTGAAGGTTACCTCCTCCAACTCTGTATCTGGTATATTTGTCTCTGTATCACCTTTAAAAGTGGATTTCAAGATTGTGCCTCAATTATCTTTACAACTGAGAGAAGTTGTTTCCTAAAGGTAACTCGCCTTTATTTTAAAGCAGCTTCAATTATGACATTATTATTATTATTTTTTTACTGCATAATCCTTAGGCATGGGCTTTCCAGACATTTGAACACAGGTGATTTTTTTCCTTATTTATTTTATAGTTCGCTCAACTGAATGTCTCCTCTTTTCATGTAATTTAACATCTTACATGGTTTCCTTATCTGCAAATGGAGAGGTTTGTGCTACATCCATATAGTTATTAGTTTTTGTTTACTTTTTAAGTAATGGAACTCTTTATATAAAACAAAAATCCCATGTGATATCCTTTTAAATAAAATTCAGATAAGAAGTGTTAACTTGTGATTAGAGAGGGTGAAAAGCCAAGAACTCAATTACTTGACTTCCCCTTTGGCCTTCTTGGAAACCCTAGCTGGAAGTCTAGGGCTCTCTGGCAGGAACACTGAAAAATATCATTGCATGCAACTATGAAATTTATGTCTAGCTGAAAATATTAATATAATTGCTCAAGGTTAATTATCTCTTTCCCCCTAGATGGCCTTCATAGGTGGTTCTGTGTCTGTTCGGCATTCTGGTCACTTTTTTGGACACACCCCAATGTGTCTCACTGCAGGATCTATCTTCAAATGCCCCATTTTAAAAACTCAACATTGAAATTGAATTTAATATATGTAAAACTGACTATTTTGCTGGCTTTTAATAGAAAATAAATCAATTATAAGTGGTTTACCCCAACATAATTCAGATAAACACTGAAGATTTGATTATGTGAGCCATCATGGATGAAATATAACATTCCCTTCCTCGTCACAAGACTCCTCTCAAATAATATCTTAAAAATTCCAAGAAAAAACAATATTGCTGAGGCAGCTCACATGCCTGTATGATCTTCATATGTCATTAGATACTAAAACATCATCCATACCTAACCTTACATTTCAATAAGCAAAGTATATATAGGTGTGGGTGGTCACATTGATTTGTTTTCCCAATCTAATGCCTTATCCATCTAGAAATGGTCAAAAGAAAAATGAGTCACTTGGATGCAAGCTCTGCTACTCTGCTCTCTTTGATTACACAGGACAGAGTCGTACCTTCTGGAGCGGCAATTTGAATTTTAATGTGCTTTAGGAATATGTAACTATGAAAATTATGTAACAGAATACTGAAGAAAAATATTGTTTTTTTAGAGGTAAAATGAAACATTTTCATACTCTTTTCTAAGAAATTTAAATCTCAACCAAGAGTATAATATTTGATTTAAAAATATTTTGTATTGGCACAGTATTAATGTTGTGTTTTCAAGAACATTATATTTAGTCAACAATTTCTGTCGTGTCCAGCATTTTCTTTTAGTTTGTTTTCCATTGGTATTCTAGGGAAGGAATGGGGAATTTGAATAAGAGTATATCTATAACCATCATTCTTAATTGAAAGAAGATATTTTCTATTTTTCTGCTGAGTTACTTTGAAGATGTTTTCTATCAAAGTGTCAAATGAATCAACTATTATATTACTATTTAAAGTATCCTATTTTCACTGGAATTAGTAACATTGTATATAAAAATAACAATGAATCCCTAAAGAATTGTGCCATTCATTCTGTGGCTCTTAATTTTCCAACCATTTAACTTTGTTAAATGAATGCATTAGACCAGGTGTAAGTGACTTGTAAGTCTCCTTAAGATTACAAAAAGAAAAAGTAAATGACTGCAATGGCCTTTGAAAGTCAGATAAAATGGCACATGTAAGCATAGATAATAATTCTGATATTTTTCAAAATCAGATTAATGTCAAACACAAGCCAGAGAGATCTATTTAGCAGTCAAAAAGAGCAGAATCAAAGTCCTAAAGACCTCTGTATCACCTAAGGTATATACAGTTTAATTAACAAGCTATTCAAATTAGTTGTTTCGTACCATTTTTGTTTAGAATTAGTCAAAGTTGCATTCATGTCTGAGTTACATGTTCAAACATTCATAATATACAAAAATAATTCAGCAAGTGTTTATCAGGGTCCTATATATAAATAGTGTTAATAGTACTGCTTTGGATACAATGATGATAGGGACAGATAACCCGTCCCCAAATTGGGGAAAGACCTACATTAAATAAATTAATACACAGGAAAATCCCACCTAATAACAATACTATAAAGAAGCTAAAATGGAGTCATGTGGAAAAGAGACTGAGAGGGCCTCTCTTGGAGGTCACCTTTTTTTTTTTTTTTTTTTTGTATTTTCAAGTTTTTATTTAAATTCCAGCTAGTTAACTAACATACAGTGTAATATTAGTTTCAGGTATAGAATTTAGTGATTCATCACTTACATACAACACCTAGGACTCATCACAAACAGTACCTTCCTTAATACCCATCACCCACTTAACCCATCCCCTTGACCACTTCCCCTCAAGCAACCCTCAGTATGTTCTCTATAGTTAAAAGTCTATTTTCTGGTTTCCCTCTCTCCTCTCTTTTTTTCCCCCTTATGTTCCTTTGTTTTGTTTCTTAAATTCCACATATGAGTGAAATTATATAGTATTTATCTTTCTCTGACTTATTTCACTTATAATACACTCTAACTCCATCCACTTCATTGCAGATGGCAAGATTTCATTCTTTGTGAAGGCTTAGTAATATTCCAGAGTGTGTGTGTGTGTGTGTGTGTGTGTGTGTGTGTGTGTCTATATACAACATCCTCTTTATCCATTCATCAGTCAATAGACATTTGAGCTGTTTCCATGTTCGGCTATTGTTGATAGGGCTGCTATATATATGTCAGGGTGTATGTGTCCCTTCAAATTAGTATTTTTGTATCCTTTGGTAAGGTAAATACCTGGTAGTGAAATTGCTGGATGGTAGGGTAGTTCTATTTTCAACTCTTTGAGGAGCTTCTATGCTGTTTTCCAGAATGGCTATAGCAGTTTGTATTCCCACTAACAGTATAAGAGGTTTCCCCTTTCTCTGCATCCTTACTAACATCAGCAAAGTGCAAAAGAATGAAAATGGACCACTTTCTTACACCAGACACAAAAATAAATTCAAAATGAATGAAAGACCTAAATGTGAGACAGGAAACGATCAAAATCCTAGAGGAGAACACAGGCAGTAACTTCTTTGACATCGGTTGTAGCAACTTCTTACTAGATACGTCTCCTGAGGCAAAGGAAACAAATTAAAAATGAACTATTAAGACTTCATCAAGTTAGAAAGCTTCTGCACAGTGAAGGAAATGATCAACAAAACTAAAAGGCAACCTTCAGAATGGAGAGGATATTTGCAAATGACATATCTGGTAAAGGGTTAGTATCCAAAATCTATAAAGAACTCATCAAACTCAACACCCCCAAAACCAAATAACTTAGTCAAAAAGTGGGCAGAAGACAGGACTAGACACTTTTCCAAAGAATACACATAGATAGCTAACAGATACATGAAAAGATGCTCAACATCACTGATCATCAGGGAAATACAAATCAAAACTACAATCTCATACCTGTCAGACTGGCTAAAATTAACAAAAGAGGAAACAACAGATATTGGAGGTAACTTTTGAGCTGAGAACAGATGAGAAGGAGACTGTTCTGTTGGGGGAGCATTTTATGTGTAAGTTTTATCAAGTATAGGTGTACTGGTTGGAAATATATGTGCCTGTTGAAGTGACAGGAAAAAAAAAAAAGGCTAATACAGCCCAATTTGGAACCAAATAATGTAGAGCCATTTAACTGAGAAAGGGGGAAAAAAAAAAAGGATTTCTAACAAGTGGAAGCTGGCTTGACATTCATAGCTAGTCAGTGACGTTTTCCTATTGAACAAAATGTCACAGAATATCAGCATCAAATAAGACAACTCTGGAGTCAGGATGAATCAAGAAATATAAGGCCACTCAATAATAAAGTCTGAATGCAGACAAAAAGCATGAACATTGTCTAAAAGTGATCAAACCTTCTATCCAGACTAATGTGAGTGACTTCTGCCTTTTTCCCAATCCCAGGTCCAGTCTCATTCCATTCTTCCTACAGTTTACATAAGAATTGTTAAGGTACTTAATGGAATGCCTCGATGGCTCAGTCGGTTAAGCATCGGACTTTGGCTCAGGTCATGATCTTGTGGTCCCATGGGTTCAAGCTCCGTTTTGGGGTCTGGGCTGACAGCTTGGACCCTAGATCTTGTTTTGGATTCTGTGTCTCCCTCACTCTCTGCCTCTGTCTCCCTCATTTGTGCTCTGCCCCTCTCTCTTCTCTCTCAAAAATAAGTAAGAATTTAAAAGAAAAGTATTTTTAAGATTCTTAATAATTCTTGACAGCATTCAACCTAAATCAACACCCCACCTTTTTGAACCCTTCTCAAAAGTGACTAACACATGCTCAAAATCTTTGTAAGTCATTTCTAATACCCTCCTACAGAGATGACTTGTGGTTCTCCAATTAAATATCATCTCTGTCATCAAAATGAGTCAATAAACAAAACTTTGTTCAAGCAAGTAGATGCTGAGAGATCTTTCATTGAAAGGAATTGACAAGACCATTATTAGGAGGAGCATGGCATAGTGTTTCTTCTGATTACAAGGAGAAATTTGCAGCACCAAATACTTATATCAGAAAAGTAGGAAAGATTTCAAAACAGTGACATCCGCAACTACTTTAATAGCTGAAAAAGAACAGCAAATTAAATCCAGAATAAGAAAAAAATACATATAAATGCAAAAAGGCACTTGACAAAATTTAATTTCTATTTGTGATTTAAAAAACAACTCTTTGCTAACTAGAAAATACGTGTCTATAAAAACCCTACAGCTACCATCACACTAATTGTAGAAACTGAATATTTCATCTGTGAAATCAGGAATAAGTCAGATATGCCCAATTTAATTCAAATATGCCAAATTTAATTCAACATTATTGAATAGAAACCTTTTTGCAGCTATTAAGATGAACATATGATTTAAAAATGTTAATCTATGAAAATATGAAATACATTAATTGATTTTTACATGTTAAATCAAATTTAGATTCGTAAGAGACCAAACTGGAGGTCTTAGCTGGTACCGTAAAGCATGGAAATGATAATAATATCTAGGAAAGGAGGAAATAAATCTGTCTTTATTTGCAAACAGCACATTACCTAAGTAGAAAAGCTATCTACAAAAAACTAATATGTGTGTTATCATGGTTTCAGGTCATATATCAGTTTTTATGTCTATACACTAACAACAAAGTATGCAAAATTGAACTTTCAAAAATAAATAGCATTTAATAGCATCAGAAAATATGAAATAGTTTAAGATAAATATGACAAAAATGTGCTAGGTCTGCAAGTGCAAATGTGCAAAGCATTGTTTGAAAAATGAAAAAGAAGGGCGCCTGGGTGGCTCAGTTGGTTGGGCATCAGACTTCGGCTCAGGTCATGATCTCACGGTTCGTGGGTTCCAGCTCCATGTTGGGCTCTGTGCTGACAGCTCAGAGCCTGGAGCCTGCTTCGGATTCTGTGCCTCCCTCTCTCTCTGCCCCTCCCCCCCTCAAAAAAAATAAATGAAAATTAAAAAAATTTTTAAATTAAAAAAAAAAGAGGGGCGCCTGGGTGGCGCAGTCGGTTAAGCGTCCGACTTCAGCCAGGTCACGATCTCGCGGTCTGTGAGTTCGAGCCCCGCGTCAGGCTCTGGGCTGATGGCTCAGAGCCTGGAGCCTGTTTCCGATTCTGTGTCTCCCTCTCTCTCTGCCCCTCCCCCGTTCATGCTCTGTCTCTCTCTGTCCCAAAAATAAATAAACGTTGAAAAAAAAAAATTAAAAAAAAAAAAAAGAAAAATGAAAAAGAACTAAATAAATCGAGAGATTCACTATGTTCATTGACTGAAATACTCATATTGCTTACATGTCAGTTCTCTCCAATTAATCAATAGACCCAAAAAAATCCTGCACCTGATTTTTTTGGTAGAAATTGGTAAATTGATTCTAAAATACATATGAAAATGCAGAGAATCCAGAATAGCCAAAATAACCTTGAAAAGAAGCAAGGATATGGAAGGATTTATACTACTTAAGTAAAGCCTTATCATAAAGCTACAGTAATTGAGACAGAGTGGCATTTGCATAAAGATGACAAAAAGATCAATAGAACCAGATGAGTTTAGCATAACCACAGGCATATGATAAGTTGATTTTCAACAGAAGTGCAATGCTATTCCAGTGAATAAAAGATAATTTTCCAACAATTGATGCCTGAACAATTGGGTATCTGCATTCAAAAAATTGAAACTCTACATATTGTACAACGTATAATATTAACTCAAAATGGATCATAAGTTAAAAATAAACTATAAAAATCAGAATAAAACTTCGGTGAAAATCTTAACTTTTGGTTAGGCAACTATTCCTGAGATACAGCACCAAAAGCACCACCCATAAAGGAAACTTTTTCAAAGTTAAAAATACCTGTTCTTCAAAAGGTAAACTGAGTAAATTCACTAAGTAAATTGAAAGACAAGCCATAGACTGAGAGAAAGTATTTGAGTAGTATATATCTTTCGTTCTTAATGTTTTACATATTTTTGAGAGAGATAGAGCATGATGGGGGAGGGGCAGAGAGACAGGGAGACACAGAATCCAAAGCAGGCTCCAGGCTCTGAACTGTCAGCACAGAGCCCAATGTGGCGCTTGAACTCATGAACCATGAGATACTGGCCTGTGCTGAAGTTGGACGCTTAACAGATCGAGCCACCCAGGTGCCC
Source organism: Leopardus geoffroyi (assembly GCF_018350155.1). Taxonomy (NCBI): domain Eukaryota; kingdom Metazoa; phylum Chordata; class Mammalia; order Carnivora; family Felidae; genus Leopardus; species Leopardus geoffroyi. Next base: position 78,831,016 of record NC_059329.1, read on the forward strand.
CTTGAATAGTATGTATCTGAGTAGAACTTATATAAAGAATATATAAAGAATGACAAAAACTTAAGAATAAGAAAACAGAAAGAAAATAAGCAAAATAGTTTTATCTACACTTTACCCATTATTGCTAGATTGGCAAATGGATGGCAAAATAGCTCATAAACTGGTTTCAATACACAAAGACTTGTACAAGAATATTCATAGCAACTTAATTTATAACAGCCACAAACTGGAAACAACACAAATGTCCATCAACGGGTAAATAGATAATTAAATTATTATATATCTCTAATAGAATACCACTTAGCAATAAAAAAAATGGCTAACTGCTAGAACACGCAATAACTTGGTTGAATATCAAAATAAGTTGGCAGAGTGAGAGATCCCACACAAAAAAGGACATAGTGTGCATATAAATTATTATAAAATGTAAACCAATGTATTTGACAGAAAGCAGATTAGTAATTTCCTGGGGAGGGGAGGACAATCTTAAGTTCCACATGTTAAACCCCCTGAGTAATTCTAGAATCTGCTCCAGAAGAAAAAAAATCCAGATGAATGAACAATTGCTGCATCACAGACACTTGAAAATTTTAGATTTATTTAAGGCTTCTCGACTCTAGTCTCTGTTCGGAAATCTGGGAAATGGCAAAAGGGGACATCTCAGCTTTCTTTTCTTTCAAGCTCCAGTGCTCCTCTTACTGCTGGAGAATTTATGGTAGTGGTGATTTCTCAGCATGGCCATGAATATTCCCAACAAGCAGTCCCATTACTCCTTCCTCCCTAGGACCCCCGTCTCAAGGCCACTGTTAGATACTGCCTTCACATTCTGCCTAAATAACCTGACCCTCTTCCTCCTAATGTTTGGTCTTAGGACCTTGGATTTCCTGGAGGTAAGTCATTCAAGCAACAAACACTGCGTACAATTTCCAGCCGTGGAATTTTCTCTAACACTCATACACGGGCATTCTTTCCAGGAATGGCCTGATAGTTGTTTTTCATGGGCTACGACTGGATCCGCATAACCTCCACTCATAACTCTTGAGAAATTGTGAGAGGTAAGACAAACTATCCAAGGCAAAGCTATATTGAGAAGTTTATGTAATACAAAGCAGTTTGAGTTCTTTGTGTATAATCTCCTATCCACATGGTTTCCAATACTTTGCTTTTAAGAGCATATTTGAAGACATTAAAACATTTCCAAAGCAACAGCAAACAAGTCAGACATAATTGCATTTCAATCATCTCCTAATGGTAATGATGTCTCACAGCATCAATGAAAACATACTGTGTGCGCACTATTTATTTGATTGACTTTCAGCTTCTGTTTGACTAGTGTTGTCTACTCTAAATTCCTCAATCTTTCCTATGCTCATTTTAAAGTTCTTAATGTTTAAGTAAACATGCTCTTTTTTCGATGCAGATATGACTCATTGCCATAGGTCTTCCTTTTATTTAACAGAAGAATATACCCATTCTCTTACCTACTCAGCACAACTATCTTTCTTTCTTTCTTGTCAATAAGAAGGAAGGAAAGAGAGAAGGAGAAAGAAAGAAAGAAAGAAAGAAAGAAAGAAAGAAAGAAAAGAAAAAAACAAGAAAATTTTTAAAAAGGAAAAAAGATAAAGAGAGAAAGGGAGAGAGGAAGGAAGGCTTTGAAAAGAAAAAGAAAAGAAAAGAAAAGAAAAAAGAAGAAGCCTAAGAATATGCCATATATGTGAGAACAGATACAAATGATGTTTTGCAAGGAATTTCATTTTAAAATACTGAAAGCAAAATAAGGAAGGAAGGTAAAAAAAGGAAGAAAAGAAGGAAGAAAGAAAGGAAGGGAGGAGGGAGGGAGGAAGAGAGGGAGAGGAGGAGGAAGAAAGGAAGTTGTGTCTAATTGGGGTGTCTCTCCATCGGATGGGGAGCCCCAAATGTGGGGTGACAATAGGGTGGATGCCAGTGACTGGAGGAGAAAGAATTCACTTGGGGCAGAACAAAGGAGATGGAAGTTTACTGAATACACCTCAGGCGCTGAGGGCCTGACAGCAGAGGAAGGCTGTCTGCAAAGAGGCAGTGGGTGGGGTCGTTTTTAAAGTGGGAAGAGAAGTCCCGGGCTCTGCACTAACAGCAGGGACCCAGTCTGGTCTTCTCTTTCTCCTCCTTCTCTCTGTCCCTCCCTGCTCATGCTCTCTCTCTTTCTCTCTCCCCCCAAAATAAATAAATAAACATTTAAGGGGGGGGAAGATAAGGAGGTAAGGTGATGTGTGGCATCTTCCCTTTTCTGGCAACTGTCCCTGGTTGTTAGCAGCCTATTGGTTAATTAGAGCCTATGGGTATTTTGGGGTGTGTCGCCTGATGGGTCTGCCTGTGTTCAGCCAGGTGGTCTCTGTGGCCCTTTCTACATTTCATTGCTCAAGCTTGTTTGCCTGAAAGTGGCCTCTACGGAAGGGGGGAAGGAAAGAAGGAAGGAAGGAAGGTAGGTTGGATGCAGGGAAGGAGGGAGGATAGGAAGGAAGGAGGGAGGAAGGGAAAGGAAAAGAAGGGGAAGAAGGGAGGGAGGAAGGAAGGAGGAAAGGAAGGAAGGAAGGAAGGAAGGAAGGAAGGAAGGAAGGAAGGAAGGGTGGATGGAGGGAAGGAGGGAGGAGAGGAAGGAAGGAGGAAAGGAAGGAAGGAGGAAAGGAAGGAAGGAGGGAGGGTGGGGAGGGAGGAGGGAAGGTAAGGAAGGAAAAGGAAGGGGGGAAGGAAGGAAGGAAGGGAGGAAGGAAAGAGGGAAAGAGGGAGAGAAGAATGAGAGAAGGCAATGAGAAAGTCCACTTTGCAATACTGCTGACTGTAGGTCACCGCACCAGCATTCAGAGAATGTCATCTGTTAATTGCCTTGCGTAGTTGTTTTAATTAGCCCAGTTCTTAGGTCTCCCAAATGAAAATGCGGGGTATTCCTTCACTGATGAATGTGTCCAAGAAGTTAAGACAGGTCATTTGGGGGTTCCAGAGCTTTTATTAGTTGCTTCCACATTTCAATGGCTAATCTGCTCTCTGACTTCCTGCACCCTATCAGAGACACTTGTCAGAGGGCAGGGCACACTGAGAATGAGACCCCTGTAGTGCAAGAACATCCCTTGATGACAATTTCTTCTTTACTCTTCATTCTCTTTCATTATTTTTGGTCTCTGTGCTCCCTGAAATTTACCTGTCCACTACTGCTAGGGTCGGAGGGAGACACATCTCTGGAAGGGAAAGCCATAGGTCCCTGTGTTGGGAGCTGCCGAGTCACTTTCTCCAAATGAGGCTTGCTTCTCCCCTAGTGTTTTAGATTCTGAATAGCAGAGACACATCTTTTTAAAAAGTATAATTTATTGTCAGCTTGGCTTACATGCAACACCCAGTGACAAGTGCTCTCCTCCATGCCCATCACCCATTTTTAACTTAGGCGAGGACCAAGCAGTTGCGGTGCCCAGGCCCCACTGGTGACAGAGAGCAGTTGGCTCGGGTCACTCACGCTCCGGGACCCACCTGGTGCTGAGGCCCAGCGCCTGCAGAAAAGGCAGCATGTAGTGCGCGGGGCTGAGCGGCACAGGGCGCCTGCCAGGGTTCTACTTCCCTCGCGTCCTGTCGCTCTCCGCTGCCCGGCTCTGTCACTGGCGGCTGCAAGCCCGAACCCGCGGCGGGCAGACAGACATGGACGGAGGAACAGGCCCCGCTGAAAACGGGGAGTGAGACCCGAGGTGGTGTCCCCTGAGAGGCGAGTCCTGCCCCGGACTGTCTGGCACCGCTGCTCCCGAGTCCGGAGGGCGCGTGGTCACTCGCGCTGGAGGCGGCGCGGGGAGAGGGAAGAGACCCAACGAAGGCCCCACGCTAGGGTGTACCAGCTGCGCACCCGTCCTGGGCCACCATTGATTCCAGCTTCTGTCCAGAATGGGAAGGAACAGGGGAGGGGATGGAGGCCAGAGAAATCGAATCGGACAATAACTAGATGGGTATACTAGGCAGGAAATGAGTCCACATTCACAGGGAGAGACTGTCGGGCATTTAGAGTCATGGGTAGGTGTGCCTCACCGGATTAAACAGTTTGGGGTTGTAGAGTGGGCGTTTACACATATTTTTCTAATTAGAAATGCATAGCACTCCCCCAATTCAGGTGCGTGGGTAGCGGGAGTGAGCAATGCCCAGAAATGTACCCTGGTCCCAAATGCAGCTGCAAGTTTTTCTTTCTTTCTTTCTCTCCCTCTCTTTCTCTCTTTCTCTTTCTTGCTTTTCTTTCTTTCTTTCTTTCTTCCTTTCTTTCTTTTTCTCTCTTCCTCTTTCTCTCTTTCTCTTTCTTGCTTTTCTTTCTTTCTTTCTTCCTTTCTTTCTTTTTCTCTCTTCCTCTCTCTCTTTCTCTTTCTTGCTTTTCTTTCTTTCTTTCTTTCTTTCTTTCTTTTTCTTTCTTTCCAAACATAAAATTTTTTATGTTTTATTTTTGAGAGAGACAGAGACAGAAACAGAGTGTGAGCGGGGGGAGGGGCAGAGAGAGAGAGGGAGACAGAATCTAAAGCAGGCTCCAGGCTCTGAGCTGTCAGCCCAGAGCGCTGTGTGGGGCTGGAATCCCAGAAAGAGTTAGATCATGACCTCAGCGGAGGTAGGACCTCAACCCAGTGAGACACACAGGCGCCCCTCAACCGCAAATTTCTTAACAGGAAAATGTGGATTATAAAAAGGGTTCCGGGCAATAAGGAGCCGCTGCTTCTACCTTTTGCAGATTTCTGATCTTCCTCTGGCTTTAACTTCTCTCCCCCACTGGCAGCTGACAGTGACCTGGAACTGGTGCCCAGAGTGTCCACTCACCTGCAGGGGCTCATTTCCTCAGGTGAAGCCCCTGAGGGAGACATCAACTGAAGAGAAATTAAGCGAAATGCTAACAGTAATTAACAAGGTTTGGTGGTGTTGGAAGGAGGTTTTTGTTACTACATTTTAAAAAAATATTCCAAAATTTCCATAAAAAATGGAAAACCCAGTGGACTCTAACTCAAGGGCAGTCCTTTCCCTCAGGTGAAACCCACAAAGGAGGAATAACTGAAGAAGTAATCAAAATAATAACAGTCATTAATGGAGAGTGATGGGATTGGAAAGGAGAGGATTTTATTATTCGATTTTCTATTATTTCCAAATATTCTATCAGGTGCATGCCATATGCAATAAACTTTACTTTGAAAAATAAATTAGAGAAATAAAATTATGAAACTCTTCTACAAAAATCTTTTGTAGAAAAAAACCCTGGAAAATCAAAACCTATTTCGCACGCTGAGATAAACAATTGTGGACCTTTGCAATAAAATAAGTAACTTGGGACCCTGCAAAATAACCTGGCTAAATTGTTGTTTACACAGCATTACCTATTCACTATTTCACCGCATTCCCTCAATCTTGAAACAGACATGGGAATTAATCACATGCTTGTTGTCAAGTTAAGAAAACGAACGTCATTAAGGTAGCTTATTAATTTTTCTCTGAAAATTGAGTTATTGGGTTTTCCTGCACCTAAACAAGCCTTCCTCTTGAGAAAAACACAGGTAACCTAGCGCTTGGATCAAAGTTGGGGTTTGGTAAAGATTGCTTTCAATAGAAGGGCACACATGGGGGACATACATTGGAATGCCTGTACAAAGGATTCACCCCAGGTTTTCCATCTTGGGAGTATACTAGTGACATAAGATTTGTAAATACAATAGCTCCCTTTAACTCATCCTTCTTCTATGAATATATGTAAAACTCCTTCCTGCCTTTGCCAAGCCTTATTATGAAGAGAAAGCACATACACTAACCTATTATTTCCTTATTTTAATGGAATTGAAGTAATAAGCATTCATGCAGAAATAATATATTTAAACCTCCATATCGCTAAAATAACTGAGAAGGAACATATGCAAACTGGATACACTCCATTGGCTAATAATAAAAGTGACACAAATATAAGTAGGCAAAATCAACTCATATTTGAACTGTATATCATCTGGTAAGAGAAAATGACAACACCTTTTGCTAATACAGGACTCTGATGTCAAGGTTACAAGAGACAATTTTATTCTGCCCTTGCTAGACTTTGCTAACAATAGCTTTTCCATTCAGTTTGAAAATTAATCATCTGAGATGCATTTTCCACAATGACATGTGACTATTTTCCATTAAGAACACGTGTAAAGTAGGAAATACTGTTCTCCTATGAAGCTATCATTATGTTTGCATGATGAGTTTACATTTATTATCTCATATGCTCATCACAGAGGTCAAGTGAATCCAGGATTTTAATTTTTGCTCTCTTTTTTTGAGGAGCAGGTGGTCACAGAGAGGTCAGGTAATTTGCTCATAGTTTCTCAGTTACAAAAGAAAAAAAGAGAGTGTGTATTTCAACTCTGTTTCACTTCACAACCTGTTGTGATAAAGATTCCTCTGCAACCACAGAAAGGGAAAACTTTTGCCTCAACTCTACTCAATTTTCATTACTTTCTTCTAGACATATTAGCATAAAACAGCAATCCTCAGCATCTTTATCCATTTAGGAAAGAAGATCAAAATAAACTTTGTTTAGACATATTACCACATTGTCTTTGTAACTTATATCCAAAAATAATCCCTAAATTTAATTGACCCGCTGTTCATTTTCTGTAGGGGGAAAAAAAAACCTACCTATCTAAGAGAGAAGAGACGTGTGTCAACAAACTTTATCTTCAGAAATGAACCCATATAAGATTTTGGAAACACTTTTGGGGGTTAAGAATTATATCTTCAGTTGTTATCGTTCAGTCACACATCAGACGTGGGGATTACAGAACCATAGGCCTTCATTGTTCAGGATACTCTCCTCTGTCACAGGGAAACTACAAATTCAGAAATTGATTTTATGCCTTCAGAGGGTTGATGTATGAATTTTAAAGGTCTAGCAGTGCAGACAGCAAGAACACTTAACATAGAACAATCCATAGTGAATTGCAACTGTTACTGTTGCTAACTGATGAAGATACTGCATATCTAAGTGTTATCTTACATATGAATAAACCATCTCACTGCAATCTCTCAGAGTCCAGCTTGATTTTCTTTCTGAATTTCTTTTTGTGTGTTGTTGTGATTGTTGTTGTTGCTTAATCTTGTTTTTAATCATATACCTGTTGTATAGACAAAGAAATCAAGCCTCGTGAATGTGGTTTTATTTTCCTTTGAAAACTGAGTCATTGGGTTTTTCTACATCTAAGCAAACCTTACTCTTGAGAAAAACACAATCCTTGGGGTTCAGTCCTTCAGGCACTGCCATATTCTTAGTCAAGTTGAGCTTATTATCTTTTTCATGATTTTGACTTCTACCAACATTAGATAATTCCCAAATATGTATAAATCTGAAAGTCATCCATTATTCCTACTTCTTCCTCCCCTCTCCTATCAACACGACCTGCAGACCTTATCTCCTATATGTTTATTTCATCCACCCTGCCACCCCCATCTTCATTCTCAAACCAGAGCCCTAGTTTATGTATTCATGACCACTTGTCTCTAAATGGAACTACTTCCTCCCAGGTGGTGAATATACATCCCCTGGAGTGATTTGTACAGATTGCAAATCTCATGGGCTTAAAGATTCTTGGTAATGGCTGCTACTTTTCTTTAGAATACATGCCTCTTCTCTTGCTGTTCTCTTCCATGTTGCATTTGAACATATTCATTCCTCCACTGAAAGTGTATATTCTAAATAAAACCAAAGTGATTGTAAAAATGAAGAAATATAACGTGTGTGGCTTTCATTCTGTCCTTCTATCTGACATATGGAACTTTTACCAGCCAGACATGTTATACCTCATACTAATGCTTTTTAGGATTTATTCTTTTTTAAAAAAATTAAAAAAAATTAATTTAATTTAATTTAATTTATTATTATTATTAGTGTGTGTGTGTGTGTGTGTGTGTGTGTATGAAAGAGAAAGAAGACGCACCATATAGGAAGATAGAATGTTAAGCAGGCTCTATACCCAGTGCAGAGCCAGACAAGGATCTCGATCCCATGACCCTGAGATTATAACCTGAGCCCAAATCAAGAATTGGATGTTCAGCCAACTGAGTTACCAGGGCACCCCCAGGATCATTCTAACAGATTCCAATATATATTTTCTATCTGTCCTGCTATGGGTAAGGAGAGGTTGATATGGGAGTATTCAGAGCTTTCAAATAGTCTTGAAGCCAAAGAAGGTTTTTCAGAAGACGCAACACCTGATTATATTCTTTAGCAAGACAATTGGATTTCCATATATTTTATTGATTACATAATGTTTTCCACATATATGGTATTTAATCTTCACCAAAATGTTATAGACTAGGAACATTTATCTTAATCTTACTGATGAAAAGAACTAGGCTCAGGGATGTTATATAAGTTGCCCAAAGTCATGCAGCCAGAAGGTAGTTGGAAAGAACTTGAAATCACATCAACTTTAAAAAGAAAAAAAAGTGAGAAAACTGCAAGTCAGTAATTAGCTTAAGGTCAAGAGTGGCTGGGGAAGATTGGACTTGATCTTCTGATTTCTTGTTCTTTTCTAGTTCTACTTCCCCACTCCCCTATTTGTCATTTCCTCCAACAACAAATACCACCTTACATTTACTCTGTACACTTGATTTAAGATACTTCCTGATCCATGAAAACATTTGGAGATCAAAACTAATCTTCTGAAATTTTCAAATAGATTAATGTTTACCAAGCACTGTAAGTGCCAAATGTTGGAGCTCTAATACCTGCTATAAATAAGCAGGTATTGATTGTGTGGTCAAGGCACTCTCTAACCTACTTGAGCTTTTCCATTCTAAATTTTTGCAATGAAAATGTTGAAACATCATTTTTACCACTTTCCTAGTAGTTAAACTGCCTATTTTTCACATTTATTTTAGTGTACTATTCTTGTGTTATTTTTTTTAATTTAAATCCAGTTGATCATGGAAAAATTCACTGTGTTGGACTAGTACTATAGAGAATACTGATACATACTATTACCTTTTTTTTTTTTTTTTTCATTGCTGGGGACCTTAATACACTTTCTTTGGGAATTTCTGTTATTGTCCCATAATCTTCTGAAATACAACCATGCTTATGGTTATTGATTGTGAATTTTACTCCATAGGGTCATATAAAAAAAAAAATGTCAGACAATCACAATCACAATGGCAGGGGAGTATGTCTCATCAGACTGGATCATTCATGCTTGCCTCACATGCTACTGACTTCAAAGCTGAAATCTTAAGACCAAACCAACAGTCACCCACCAAATACTCATTAAACCATTACACCTACACATGTGCTCACAAACTTTTGTATACATACATGTACATATGAGACATTAAGTATTACATGGGAATGTATATATGTATATATACCACTGACATAATAGATACAGGTATATAATCAAAATATGGAAATACATCCAAGGCTCATGGGTAGATGCATGCTACACATGTGACCAATTAGTGATTCCATCTCTTGACAAAAAGAGTAGTGTGAGTACTGGCAGGAATCATGCATGCAAATCCATAGCACAGAAGATCCCATCAGATATGCCATTTGAAGAATTCTCAGATGACGTTTGAAGCCCCACTTCACTCCGTTTCTGTGGCTCCCATGGAATGTGAAAGTAATGCTATCTGCCAGTCATCTCACTTTCCCTGTGCTAGTAGCGACTAGGTGGGATTTTGCACCAGGTCAGACCTTAACTTCATTCACTTTAAACAGATCCCCATGTTTAGTTTCCACAGTCTGTGCTGGCTTGAAGCTTAGCAGCTATTCCTTGAATCTACTGTTTAATTTTTTTTTTTTTTTTTGATAGAGAGAGAGAGAGTGCATGAGTGGGGAAAAGGAGTAGAGAGAGAGAGAGAGAGTGAGAGAGAGAGAATCTTAAGCAGGCTTGATGCTCAGTGCAGAGACTGCATGTGGTTCAATCCCACCACCCTGAGATCATGACCTGAGCCGAAATCAGAGTCGCTTAATGGACTGACTGAGCCACCCAGGCACCTATGGATGTGATGTTTAGAGTATAAATATTGAGATTTCTAGAAACTGAATTAAGCTCCTTTTTTTTTTTTTTTTTTTTACAATTAGGCTGTGTATGACTTTTGGTTATTGTTAGAGACATATTTAAATGAAAATATTAAAACATTCTGATATCTCTATAGATGTACAGGTTGAAAAATGTTGTGCATATTATTAGGTGTATGCAGATGAGAAGCAAAAGGGTTGTGTTGACAGCCATATTTAATGCTTTAAACCCTTTTGAAGTTGTATGCTAAGAATCACAGTGTAATCTATCATTAGAATTCTTTATCAGTTGATGACTCAATACATATCTCTTCTAATTTTGCTATAAGGACATCATGTCTTCTTGGCCAAAGCCCTAAAATGGCTTCCCATGTTCTTACAGTGTTTGAAACAACCGTATAAGATCAGGCTTTTCATGGTCTCCTTGACTTTCCTCCTACAAATACCCCTCACCCACTAAGCTTTAGTTGTAATAAATTCCATGAGGTTGGTTCCTTAGATATACTAGGCACTACTGCCACTTTAATTGCTTTTATATTGCCTGTTTCTTCTCTCCTAAGTGCCAATGTACAAATGTCACCTTTTCAATAAGCACCCTTTTAAAAAAAATGTTTATTTTTGAGAGAGAGAGAGGAGAGAAAGAGTGCGAGCAGGGTAGGAGCAGAGAGAGAGAGGGAGAGAAAGAATCCCAAGCAGGCTGGATGCCATAAGTGCAGAGCCCTGCTCAGGGCTTGAATTCATGAACTGCAAGATTGTGACCTGAGCCAAAACCAAGAGTCAGCTGCTTAACTGACCGAGCCACCCAGGGGCCCCTTAATAAATGCCCTTTCAGTGACTAATGATTGTCCTCTTTATTGTTGCAACCCAGTCTGCCAACTACACGATCCACCTTCTTATTCTGCTCTTTGTTTAAAAATCTTAATTATTCTTGGGGTGCCTGGGTGGCTCAGTCATTTAAGTGTCCGACTCTTATTCCGGCTCAGGTAGTGATCTTGAAATTTGGGGATCTAGCCCCACATTGATCCCCTGCTTGGGGTTTTCTCTCTCCCTCACTCTCTGCTCCTCTCCCCCCTCCTCTGCATCAAAATAAGTAAATAAACAGTTAAAAAATCTTTATTATTCTACTGAGTAATTACCAAACCCTACGTTTATTGCAGCATTATTGACAATAGCCAAATTATAGAAGCAGTCCAAGTGTTCATTGATAGATGCATGGGTAAAAACATTGTGGCGTATATACAAACAGATATTACTCAGCCATAAAAAAGAATGAAATCTTGCCATTTGCAATGACAATGAATGGAGCTGGAAAGTATAATGTTAAGAAATAAGCCAGAGAAAGACAGATAGCATATGATTTCATTCATATGTGGAATTTAAGAAGCAAAACAAATGAATAATCGAAAAAGAAACAAACCAAAAAATAGACTATTAACTATGAAGAACAAAATGATGGCTACCAGAGAAGGGGTTGGGAGATGAGTGAAATAGGTGAAGGGATTAAGAGTACACTTATCATGATGAGCACAGAGTGATGTATGGGATTGTTGAATCACTATATTGTACACCTGAAACTACTATAGCACTGTATGTTAATTATATTGCAATTAAAATATTAAAAATATTTATTATTTACTTACTATTTTATTATTTGTTTGTGTTTATTTCCATACTAGAATATAAGCTCCACGAAAGCAGGTAACTTACTGAAGTTTAGGCAGATGGCAGGAGAGACCAGGATTGCAAATTAGGCAGCCCAGTTCTGGGATCGGTACTGTTAACACTGTGTCCCAAGCCACATGCGACCCTGTCACCTTCCCACATGCCTATTCCCTTCCGAATACAACCACTTATTTTTGTCGTACCTCTTCCGACTGCTTGACTACCAATTATCGTTGATTTCTTTCTGTCTCTTCCTCTACTAAAGGTAAGAGGTCCTTGCATGCCTCTTAGCTCCTAATACCGTGTCTGTCAGTGGACATTGGAATGCAGTGTAACTCTTAAAATTTTTATTATTTTTTTTAATGATCTAACTCACCAATAGTGAAAATGTTATCATCCATAGAAGTAGACCATCTGTATTGGTCAGAACATGGGAATAGGTATTACAAAGTGAGACTTTTCATTTCTTTTAAAAAGAGCTGTGGATTTTGCAACATTTTGCATGACTTTGGGGAGTCACCTTTCTTTCCTGCCAATCCAGTCCATTTAGGAAAACAAATTAATCTAGCACAGCCGATGGGAATTTGTGTGTTAAGAAGATTGAACTTTTATCACAAGAAGTAAAAAATAAAGTTCGTATTATTTATTTTTCTCTCTTTCTGCTTAGCTAAGATTGGAGACAAGAAAGGACTGAGTAAGCGGCCACAGAACTTTATCTATCTGGGGGAAATTCATCCAATAAGGTATGGTAACAATTCTGCTTGTGTATTGGAGTTCGAACTTTGACTTCTTGGAAATGTTTTAGCTTCATTTCTGGGAAGAGTATATTTTATAAATGCTACTTCCTGGGGCTAAATTGTACTGGGGGGATTAAAGTAACTCGAGTTTTGATCACTTTCCAATGACGTGTGTGTGCGTGCGTGCGGGAACTCCCATCTAACATACACTTGCCTGGCAAATTGTGTTCAGGTTTTTTAAAGATACAGGAACAAAGGTGGCAATTTGCCAAGCACTTCCTAGTCGTAGAGGAAACAGAAACTTGACAGAAACTTGTGAATAATACATCCGTAGGGTTCGTCAATTTGTGTTCTGACATGAAGCTGGTGTGGTTTAGAGAAAGTGAATTTGTCTTTTACTAGTATGATCACAGAGTGGCATTTTTGATTTGTTGATCTGTGAGATTGTTTTGTTCTAAAGAACACTATAGTCTAGCTTGAGTGCCAGCTCAGCTTCAATAGAAAGCAGTCAGAGGAGGCCTTCTTTCTTGCTTTCTTGCTTTCTTGCGTTCTTCCTTTCTCAGCCTCACAATCCAGATGTGGTTTCAGCAGTTACGTACTCACAATATATAGGTATGGATATAGGCATAGCTCATCTGTTTTTAATAATGTAAGAAAATCAGTTTTTCTTATCTTTTGTCTCTGTTTATTTAAAAATACCCTTAATCATTTATTTATAACATTGGCACTTATAGAATACTTTATTTAGCCAACTGATTTCAAATAAAACATTAACATATCTTAATTATATTAGATCAAAACTTCTTGCTGAAAACTGACCAGGAGCAAGAGTTATTTGCTAATACTTTATTAGAGAGTGTAACTTCAAGAATACAGAAATGAGGGGAAAGGAAATTGAGGCAGGAAATGAAGGAGAGAAAATTTGAGGAACCCTGGCTATCACTTGGATCAAACATTAATGATGACTCAATCTCGTGAGAATGTCTTCAGATAAATCAAACTGCACACTAATCAGTAATGCAATGACTGTTCAGTAAATGTTCAGTTACTGTTCCCCATAATGGTTCTTGAAGAGTTTACCACTATTTGGATGATTTTTACTTTTCCAATTTAACAACTCCTTCACACACAATCTAGTAAACACATATTGTAAGAATTAAGATTTTGACGTTATGGTTTCAGTCTATAAAACACACTCACAAATGTACTAGATATAGCAATTTCTAGTCTGTGAATATCAATAGGAAATAAATTTGAATTGCTTACCACATTTGAATAAGATAAAAATATTTTATTTCACATGCATATGCTGATTGAGCAAGATGAAGAGGTTGGCTCTTCTAGATCTGTGCATTCTTTTATACGTGTGCACTGTTTCCACACGTTTTGAAATATCCTGCCTTTAGTCTTTTGTTTGCTCTGTTCCTTTATAGCTTTAATTCTTAAGTGCACTTTGAGTGCAGACCGAGAGCTCCAATAAGGGTGAAATTTGGTGAAGTTAACAATGCAGAGCAAAAAATGTGTTATCCAAAGAATGACTTCCTCATACCCATGTTCCACTAACAGTCACCCACTATCAAATCTTATTTTCCTCCTTGGCAAGTAAAACTAACTTGCACTGTATGTAAATTCTATTCATTTCCCATGTGTTGCTAGTAGTAATATCAACTTTATTACTTATTTTTCAGTTGCTATATTTTTATCTTAAGAAATACGATACGGGTGCCTGGGTGGCTCCGTCGATTAAGCATCTGACTTCAGCTTAGGTCATGATTTCATGGTGAGTTCGAGCCCCGAGTTGGGCTCTGTGCTGACAGCTTGGAGCCTGGGGCCTCCTTCGGATTCTATGTCTCCTCTCTCTCTGCCCCTCCTCTGCTTGTTCTCTCTCTCTCTCTAAACTAAATAAACATTTAAGATAATAATAATAAAAGAAATATGGTAGTTACTTAGATTGAACTGGAATGCATCATAATTTCATCAAATACAATTAATGGAAAATTTTTTGCTTAAAATATATTTTACTTATTGCTGTTATTTTCAGGATCTAATTATGATTTTAAACAAAGGATATACATATTGCATTTCAGGACAGTCTATTCAAGTGAATAAAAGAATGCATTTACTGGATTTTGTTTTCCATCAGTAAATGTTCACTCTCATGGGCATTGGCTGCCCTGCTTTTCCAGGTTGTTTTTTTTTTTTTTTTTTTAATTTTTTTTTCAACGTTTATTTATTTTTGGGACAGAGAGAGACAGAGCATGAACGGGGGAGGGTCAGAGAGAGAGAGGGAGACACAGAATCGGAAACAGGCTCCAGGCTCTGAGCCATCAGCCCAGAGCCTGACGCGGGGCTCGAACTCACGGACCATGAGATCGTGACCTGGCTGAAGTCGGACGCTTAACCGACCGCGCCACCCAGGCGCCCCAAATTTTTTTTTCCAACGTTTATTTATTTTTGGGACAGAGAGAGACAGAGCATGAACGGGGGAGGGGCAGAGAGAGAGGGAGACACAGAATCGGAAACAGGCTCCAGGCTCTGAGCCATCAGCCCAGAGCCTGACGCGGGGCTCGAACTCACAGACCGAGAGATCGTGACCTGGCTGAAGTCGGACGCTTAACCGACTGCGCCACCCAGGCGCCCTCCAGGTTGTTGATCCACAGACCTGGATCCACAGATTCTCAGTTGTCAGCAGCTGGAAGGAAATGAGCAAAATCTAAGGTGAGAGGTATGAGCTGTGGTCAGCTGGCAAACTGGCTTTCCAAATAAAAGAACAAAAGAAGGAAGGAAAGAGAGAGAAAGAGAGAGAGGCTGCAGTGACAGCAGGGGTGGTGAAGACCAAGGAGGGCCATTCAGATTTCTCCCTGAGGGATTTCTGAAGGCATAGAAACAGGATCAGTGACTTGTAGTTGGATTATTTGGGTTAGTTGGATCATTTGGATAAAATGATGCACTAAAACAAACAGTTGTGTCGTGTTAATATGGAGACCTGTAGGAATGTTATGGACCTTCTGCTTGCAGATACCATAAGACAACCAAGCCTCTAGCACAGCCTTGGGTCATGAATGGTCCTTGATTTCTGTCAAATATTCATCTTTCTTACTTCTTTTAGTTTCATTATTTTCTATTGTTTTTTCTGTTTTCTATTTCATTGGTTCCCAATCTAGTCTTTATTACTTCCTTCTTTCTGCTATAGGCTTAATTTGCTCTTCTTTTTCTAAATGCTTAAGGTGGAAAATTAAATTATTGATTTTCTACCCTTAGAATTTCTTTTCTACCCTTAGAACTTAAAGCTATACATTTTTCACTAAGAATTATCTTAACCGAATTCCATAAATGTTGATATGCGGTCCTTTTTTTTTTTAACGTTTATTTATTTTTGAGACAGAGAGAGACAGAGCATGAATGGGGGAGGGTCAGAGAGAGGGAGACACAGAATCTGAAACAGGCTCCAGGCTCTGAGCTGTCAGCACAGAGACCAACACAGGACTTGAGCTCATGACCCATGAGATCATGACCTGAGCTAAAGTCAAACATTCAACTGAGTGAGCCACCCAGGTGCCCCAACAAATGTGTTATTTAGATGTGTGTTCTTTGATTTCCACTTACTTGAATATTTCTCAAAATTCTATTTATAATTTCAAATTTGTTTCCATTGTGGTTGGAGAACATGTGTTGAATGATTTCAATACTTTTAAATTTATGGAAATGTATTTTACTGCCTGGCATATGGTATCTCCTGGAGAATGTTCCGTGTGGGCTTGAAAAGAATGTGTATTCTGCTCTCATTGGCTGGACTGTTTTGTAGATACCAGTTAGCTCAAGTGAGTTGGGAGTTCATTCAAGTGTTCTATATCCTAGCTGAATTTCTCCCTAGTTTTTTTTTTTTTTTTTTTTCGTTTTTTTTTATTTATTTTTGGGACAGAGAGAGACAGAGCATGAACGGGGGAGGGGCAGAGAGAGAGGGAGACACAGAATCGGAAACAGGCTCCAGGCTCTGAGCCATCAGCCCAGAGCCTGACGCGGGGCTCGAACTCACAGACCGCGAGATCGTGACCTGGCTGAAGTCGGACGCTTAACCGACTGCGCCACCCAGGCGCCCCCCTAGTTTTACCATCAATTATTGATGGTAGGAATTTGAAGTCCTCAATAATCAATGTTACTGTTTCTTATTAATAGTTCTTCCTTCCTTCCTTCCTTCCTTCCTTCCTTCCTTCCTTCCTTCCATTTATTTATGTATTTTGAGACAGAGTGTGTGAGCCAGGGAGGGACAGGGACAGAGGGAGAAAAAGAATCCTAGGCACGCTCCACACTGTCAGTGCAGAGCCTGATGCAGGGCTCAATCTCAAACTGTGAGATCATGACCTGAGCTGAAATCTAGAGTCGATGCTTAACCAACTGAGCTACCCATTCGCCCCAATAGTTCTTTTTCATTTGGCTCAGTTTTTGTCTCATTTTGGAGGACAGCAGTATTGGTAGCACATATACATTTACCATTGTTATATTTTTTCCTCCTGAGTTGACACTTTTATCATTATGAAAATTTCCTCTTTGTTTCTTTTGCTATTTCTTGTTGTAGAATCTTTTTTTTCCCTGATATTAGTGTAGTTTCTGAGTTTGTTTTTATTTTTGTTTTAGCAATTACCCCAGTGTTGGAATAACTTGGTGTAAACAAATGACTGGTCAGAGGTTGACCTCAAAAACCCCTTGACCCAGTAAAGATTCTACTGTAACAATGCAGCCATATGTGGGTTGGGTGTACATTCAAAGTTCAAGTAGGTTCTGAGTCTGCCATAGTTTTTGCTTTCTCTCAGGCCCCCTCGAGTCTCTCTTATGTGTGTCTCCAACCATGTAACAGCAGGGGTTTGGTACAGAGTGTGGACTCTCATACATGAATCTGTAGTCTCCCAGTTAGTCAGGATATAAACATATTAAACATGCCCCCTTTCCCACCTGATTGTCACTCGTATCCAATATCCCCCCCCCCTTTTAAATTTCTAAGTATAGGTAAAATTCAGAAAAGCTGAAGGGAAATATGTTTTATATAGTTGAAGTAACCAAATTAGAGAATGCATAAAAGAAGTATAGCCTGTGACATGTGAGGCCTAGACAGTGAATTCATGGCAAGAACACTTATCTGAAGAATTTTTTATAAAATTAAACAATTCCAAAAAAAGAGAGGATAACTTTCTTTTTTTTTTTATCTACTTTTCAATGTTTTGTTTTGTTTTTTTTTTTTTTTTTTTGAAAGAGAGAGAGAAAGAGAGAGCATGAACAAGGGAGGGGCAGAGAGAGAAGGAGACACAGAATCTGAAGCAGGCTCCAGGCTCTGAGCTGTCGGCACAGAGACCCATGTGGGGCTTGAACTCACAAACCGTGAGATCATGACCTGAGCCGAAGTCAGATGCTTAACTTACTGAGCCACCCAGGCGCCCCAGGACAAATTTCTTTCCTGCCGTGATTCACCACGTCTGGACAAAAAATTGCAGTACTAACTATCACTTTTCTTCTAGAATCTCTTCTCTTGTGTAATAAATCATTTATTGTTTTCAACCAATGTTCTTTTTTATTCTCCCTGCAGAGAATTCTTCAGATGAGACAGAGATTTACTCAGTAGCAGTTTGTCATGACATGTGGCCTTGAACATTTTACCTTAAATACATTCCTATTTCTTCCTTATAGGCCTTAAAAATATAAGTGATCATAATGAAATCCTGCTGCTGCTAAAAGTCTTATGCGTCTCCATGGTCCTATTGAAATAACGTATTTCTAGAATCTTCTCTTTCGTAGCAGGTAGGCTTTTTTTTTATAAAAGAGTTTTTAGTTTTTGTGCTTTTTCTTTTTAGTATTGTTTGTGAAGAATAGGTTTTCCTAGTTTTACATATATATGATGAAAAGAAAGGTATTAATAATATATCATGTGAATAGCACTGTGAATGCTATTCATTCACTAATGAATGAAGAGCTCAGCTACACTCGAAAGTCCTCCAGCATCCTTCATTTTAGGAGAAAGCTTTCTCAGAACCTGGCAGAAGTAGCATCTGCAGGCTTTAGCTATGATCGTACTTATTTCTAGACATTTTTGTTCCTTACCAAATAGGTTCAATCACATTAACCATCTACTCCTATAGCATTAATAATTTACATAATGACTTAGAATCTATTATTAATCGTAGGTAGCACCAGCATAATAGTATCAAGTTATACGAACCCTGGATGCATTTTTTTAGTTTACGGTTTCCCATTGCTGACTGAGTTATTGTTAGCTCTTTAAAAGGTCCCTCGTGACAAAATGAGACGGGAACAATTTCCATCTACTATAATAAGCCCTCGCATCTAGAAAGGGCTTTTAACTTCACGAAATATTATTACTTGCACTGCTTCATTTCATCTAAAAAGCAGTCTTGTCAGGAAGAGAGAGCAATTGCCTGATTGCTATCTGAGATAGATCTCAGAAATCGAGACAGAGGCTTTTCGTGACTTCCCAAGATCACACTGCTTGCATCAGAACTGGGTTGATACCCCAAAACGCATAAGGGAAAAGGGGGACTAAACTGCTGTTTATTGATTAGAATGACTCAGGCCCTACACTACACACTAGAGGCAACGTTTATCTCACTCCAGAGAAAACTCCAGTGAGTAGGATGTCTTTCAAAGCAATTTCACAAACGAAAATTTGAAGCTCTGAGGGACAAAGCAGTTTACCCAAATTATATTCCTAAAATCAGAGCTAGACCTAAAACCTAAAATTTCTGGACACCTGGGCTAAGTCAGTTGAGCCTCTGACTTTGCCTCAGGTCGTGATCTCCCAGTTCGGTTCGTGAGTTCAAGCCCCACACTGGTGCGGCTCTCAGCCTGTCAGTGCAAAGCAGGCTTCACATCCTCTGTCCTCCTCTCTCTGCCCCTCTCCCGCTTGTGTTTTCCCCCACATAAATAAATATTTAAAAAGCCCTAAAATTTCTGACTGGCAGTTCAACACATGGTTATACCCACCCTATGCCTACGTGAGAGCCAATATTAACATTTCTTAATGTGTGTTAAGTACTTACTATACAGCAGGCATTGTGTAACGAACTTTTAAGTTGGCTATATTTCTAATTTAGAGATGCCATAGGAAAATAGAGGATGCCACATTTGCGTTAAGACTTCCCTGCTTTATGTGCCCAATCCAGTTACTTGCGATGTGCTAAAGATGGGGCGAATTAATCAATTTGTGTGCTAAGTCCCTTGGGTCCTTCCCTTAAATCGGAGCTACAAGCAGCACTTGTAATTGGTCATGGCAAACAATTTCAGGCAGGTAAATATCCCTATCAAGGCTAAGTTTAGCTACTCAATATTTCGACACCTACCTCTTAAAATCAAGCCAGCTATGGGAATTTTCCTGGCATTAATGTCACTTTTGTATACCCTTTAACTGGAAAGGCATTTGTTAATGTTCTCTGGCATCACTGCATGAATTCAGTAACTACAGATTAAGTCTGTCCAAATCCTAAAGGAATGGCATTGTTTACTTTTTATATCTTACTGGATTCACACACTACTGGAGAAATGATTTTGGCATCAAAATAAAATAAAAGCCATGTTACATTAAACGTTAATCAACTTGTTAAATTTCTGCAAACATAATATCATGCCCTAGAATTAGTGTTATGAAGGGTAAGTATTCATATGTCAAGTTAAATCACATTTGATGCAACTCTCATTTTTTATTGGCTGGTCTTTTCGTAGAGGATAATCTTCCTGATGGAGGTGACAGGAAGAGGAAGATTTGTGTGTGTGTGTTTGATGTTGGCTTACATATGCCAGTTAGCATTTTGACTTATTAAACTTGAGAAAGCCTCAAAATGGACCTTTTAGAACTGCTTCCCAGGGGGGGCACAAAATAGGGCACATTCTGATTCAAAATGGTGTCTCCGTGGATGGCATTTTGAAGAAAAATCATATACATAAATGTAAAATCCTAAGTCTTGCTTCTGTAAAGCAGCTTGTTTAGACATTTGGGGGGAAGAACATTAGATTTTCATTCCCTTGGGCTGAGTGCTTCAACTTCAACATGGAATTTTTTCAAAACACAATCTAGTTTTAATAATTTGTTATAATATTAATGAGGCAGAGGTTGATCCATCAAAGATGGATCTGCTATAGCACAAGTCTATCATCTGTGCTGAAAAAAGGGCCTTAAATCAGTTGCTTAGATGGGTTCTTAAAACAGCATTTCAAAATTTATCTTCCTATTGGCCATTTTTATTATTATTATTTTTTTTTAAATTTTTTTTTCAACGTTTATTTATTTTTGGGACAGAGAGAGACAGAGCATGAACGGGGGAGGGGCAGAGAGAGAGGGAGACACAGAATCGGAAGCAGGCTCCAGGCTCTGAGCCATCAGCCCAGAGCCTGATGCGGGGCTGGAACTCGCGGACCGCGAGATCGTGACCTGGCTGAAGTCGGACGCTTAACCGACTGCGCCACCCAGGCGCCCCGCTATTGGCCATTTTTAAAGTGGACTGATTTTTTTTTTTTTAATTTTTTTTTTCAACGTTTATTCATTTTTGGGACAGAGAGAGACAGAGCATGAACGGGGGAGGGGCAGAGAGAGAGGGAGACACAGAATCGGAAACAGGCTCCAGGCTCTGAGCCATCAGCCCAGAGCCTGACGCGGGGCTCGAACTCACAGACCGCGAGATCGTGACCTGGCTGAAGTCGGACGCTTAACCGACTGCGCCACCCAGGCGCCCCTGATTTTTTTTTTTAATTTGAAGTTAATTTTGTATTAAAAAGTGCAAAAATAAAAATTGTTAAAATTGAATAAAAATTCAAATAAAAATGTTTAACACACTTTCTTCTTTTCTCTTTTAAATAGCAAATGCAATCAAACGTACCAGAGATAAGCTTCCTCAAAGAATAAGATGCACTGAAGTTTTTATAACTATCAAAAAGTGCTTACTGGCTTTCCCATACTTATTCCTTTAAAAATAAAAAAAAAAAAACCACATAGTATTTATTGGAGGAGTGGTTTAATGACTGGAATTTATCAATTGATGGCTTTGTGTTGTTAAAATTATTATTACAAATCACCATCATCAGAACTGATCTCTCTCATCACCTTCCTCGCCTCTATTACAATACGGTATTTGGGTATCTACATGAAAATGTACCTTCCAGATCAGAGTCTGAGCTTCTTGAGACAATGGGGATTTTCTTAGTACTTTTGAATCTCTATAGTTTCACCTGTGCCCAATTAGAATTCAATAACATAAAAGTGAATTGATTTTTTTCATGTGCCAAGGAAATTAATTTGTGATTAGATTATCTTGAAAGCCATTTGCCTTATTTTCTACATATTAGAGAAAGTTTTTTTTTCTATTAGTTATATTTGTTTATCAGATAAAATAAATCTACAATGACTATTGGATTTGATGCCTCTACTGTATACCGGGACACATATCTATATCTATCTATATTTCTATCTATATCTGTCTAGATATAATCAAACCTAATAACAACCTTAATCTACAATGACTATTGGATTTGATGCCTCTACTGTATACCGGGACACATATCTATATCTATCTATATTTCTATCTATATCTGTCTAGATATAATCAAACCTAATAACAACCTTATGAGATCCATCCTACTATCCTCCTTTGGTATGCTGAGTAAATTTTCCAGTTTCTCATAGCTAGAAGGGGAGAGTGTGCTAGGCTTCAAGTCTTTTATTTGTGATTCAAAGATGGCACACTCGAGCAGCATGCCTAAGAGAAGAAATCTAAAAAATGTAGTTATGCTAACTTCATCTTAGCTTGCTGTTTTACAGATTGGCAAATTTGTAGATTAAAATTTTACATTTGTTACTTAAGAATTTTGCATTTATAAGTCAAAATGTACGGCACTTTTAATTCTGATGAGGCACGTATTCGCATCCCAGTTTGTGAGTCACAGAGCACTGACCAGGTTAGTGCAAATGTTTGTGCACGTACCATTTAGGCAATAGGTAAAAAATCCTTCCACACTGTCTGGAATGTCTGAAAGCTCATTTCTTTCTAGAACTTCCTGCTTTCACTAAGTTTATTCCCAAAGACATATAATGAAAGCTGCTGTAATACCGAAGTTGGTAGTCTAATTGTGAGCATGCTTTTAATCATGTTTTGCTCAGTAAATATAACTTACTGATCCAGGAAAGTTGCTCTTTGTTATGAGATAACATGATGCATATGTCATAAAATTTTCTCTTAAACAGATCGTGAGAGCACATCATTCGTAAAAGCAGTTGCCAAAAACTAGTTATTGGCTAAAGTTAAGTTATATATTTACTCGAAAGTAATGTGCACTTAAAATTGTTTAAGACTGAGATTGTAGAAGTCAATATCTTCCCTGATCCTTCATTTGGTATAAACTATGAGCTAAATTAAAAAAAAATTTTTTTTAACGTTTATTTATTTTTGAGACAGAGAGAGACAGAGCATGAACGGGGGAGGGTCAGAGAGAGGGAGACACAGAATCTGAAACAGGCTCCAGGCTCTGAGCGGTCAGCACAGAGCCCGACGCGGGGCTCGAACTCACGGCTGGAGAGATATGACCTGAGCCGAAGTGGGACGCTTAACCGACTGAGCCACACAGGCGCCCCTAAAAATTTATTTACATAGTAAAAATTGCCCAAATTGCTAATTACAATAGTGATTGGTTTATCTTTCTATCCTCTCAGACTTTTTTTTTTTTTTTTTTTTTTACTCTGGGATCTTTTTTCTCTTCTCATTCTTCTTTTCCTTCTCTTCCTCCTCCTCTTCCTCCTCCTCTTCTTCCTCCTCCTCCTCCTTCTTCTTCTTCTCTTTTTTTTTTTTCTTTTTAAACAAAGTTTCACTCCCAGCTTGGAGTCAAATGTGGAGCCTTAACTCACGACCCTAAGATCAAAGCCTGAGCTGAGATCAAGAGTTGGACACTTAACCTACCGTGCCACCCAGAAGCCCCTCTTCTTCTCTTCTTTTTAGGTTTGTTTTTGTTTGTTTTATTTAGAATCTATAAATGAAAAATGGATAAATTTTTAAAAGTCAGCTAACAGAGCTAAGACAGGTAATAAGACACTTGAAGAAGCATAGGATCCAAAACAAATGAACCAATATAGAAGAATATTCTACAATTTTTTCTAAAGCAACTGTCCATATAATCTTATACCTCTTTGTCTAGAATTATCTGTTTGAACAAATAAAAAAGTGCAATTCTTACCAGCAATATATATTTTCTTGAAATTAAAATGCAAGCGGCACCAAGGAAGAATTTTTTCCTTTTAAAACGTATCGTAGACATAATGGTCTATGTTATTGTTATTGTGTTCTATTTTATAGCTTTAGCTTCCAAGTGTTCAGATTTTAAAATTTGCCATTAAAAATGAGATTGTTTTGATTTTTTTTTTTCCAACGTTTATTTATTTTTGGGACAGAGAGAGAGACAGAGCATGAACGGGGGAGGGGCAGAGAGAGAGGGAGACACAGAATCGGAAAAAAATGAGATTGTTTTGTACAGGAGTGCTTTGTACCAAATCTGAAGGTGCAACATTTTTCATATGATTTTACAACATTGTATGTGTCTGGATACTTTTTAAAAAGTGCTTTTTTTTTTTTTTTTAAATTTTTTTTTTCAACGTTTATTTATTTTTGGGACAGAGAGAGACAGAGCATGAACGGGGGAGGGGCAGAGAGAGAGGGAGACACAGAATCGGAAACAGGCTCCAGGCCCTGAGCCATCAGCCCAGAGCCCGACGCGGGGCTCGAACTCACGGACCGCGAGATCGTGACCTGGCTGAAGTCGGACGCTCAACCGACTGCGCCACCCAGGCGCCCCTTTAAAAAGTGCTTTTTTAAAAGCAGTTCTTTGCAGTTGCTGACGCACATTGGATTTGTTGTCTCCTTTAAAGATCACAATGACTTTGAAAGGAAGGTGATATTCCCATTTTAAAGAGGATGAAACAGAAGTTGAGAAATGAGTTACTATGCCCTGAGGAAGAAGTTGAGGATGTTGTTACTAAGAACCTGCCCTGAAACTGAACCTTGGGTTTTCTGGTTCTAAATCTGGTACCTGCATACATTTTTCATTCGCAATAGAAATACGGAGGAGTATCAAAATTGTCCACCCATCTCCCACTAAGCAGAGAAAGATAGTAAAATTCAGTTGTGTTCATAGCCTTCACTTTATTAATTCCTTTATTTCTTCCAACAAACGTTTTTAGTAGCATGAACTCATGATGGTGAAGAGTTGGTGGCCTCTCCATCCTCTTCTATTGCATAGGGAATGGAAGAGAGGGTGGGACTGGCCCAGGCCCTCCTACCCGCACTGGAGCCTGGTGGGCCTAAACAACCAGCAAATATTGCCTAGATCTCTATCAATCACTACATAGTATCCCATGACCATAAAGGACGGGTCCATCTGCGGGCACCTGAATGGATGGAAACTGGAATTTCTGTTCCAAAGTTGGAGAAGAGAAGCTTGCTCTCTGCACATTTGGCAGCAAATGGGTATAGTGTTAAAGAGAAATCAATAATAAGGTACACGTTATTGAAGTGAAGGCAGTCACTGTGGAACCAAAGGAAGAGCGAGCCCTAGAATCAGAAGACACTAATAAGGTAGAACAGTGAGAAAGAAAGAAACTGGGCCTTTAATGACATAATTGGATCAAAATGGCAATGAAACTCACCCTACCTCTGTAATTGCAGTTACATGAGCCAGCAAATCCCTGTTATTGTTTCAGACAATTTGCATTTGGTTTTCAGGTTGCTTATAACTGAAAACATTCTAACTGATATGCTGTACATATTATATAATTATATCATCAGTTTGAAAGAATGTAATACTTGTTTATCAAGGCAAGTTAAAGCACCTTTCATTTATAATCACAGAGTTTTCACGGAATAATGATGGGATGTTGTGTAATTAACTTTAACTGTGTACCTCGTTATTGATTTTTCTTTAACACTGTGCACTTCAAGCCTAGATAACTAGCCCCTTTTCTTAAATTATTTTGTGACAGTCTCAAGTGGCCCCTCTGCTGTGATTAAAGAATAGATATATGCAAGAACTCACCTTCTTGCTAATCACTCTCGCTGACCTCACTGACAACACTCTTGTCTCAGGATAGTTGCCAGTCTGCAAACTACTGGTCAAAGCTCAAGTTGGTTGTTTGGAATTACAACAAAAAGTTTGATGGAGGCTGGTCAAATGCAGCCTTGCTCCCATTTGGGAGAAAACCCATGAATGGGCTTTGTCGCGCTGGACAACATGATCAAGTAAAGGAGAGAGTTGAAGCCATAACCTATGTTACAAGCAGGTTAAAGAGAGCTCAGGTAGGCAAAGAAGGACTAATGTGCTGCCAGCCAGATGGAGCTGAAACTCCGCATAGGTCCTCCATATCTCTGGATATCAGATTCCACGGGAGGAATTGGATTGTGAAAAGTGTAGTGCAAACAGACTTCCAAGAACTATGTCCATAGGGAAGATGCCAAATTTAAACCATGATGCACATGCAAATTGAGTTAAAGAACTGGAAAGCAAATTTAGGTCAGGAAGATAAACTGAATAAGTAAGGTAAAGAAAGTGGTATGGAAAGACCCCTGGGTGGCACAGTCAATTAAGCCTCCGACTCTGGCTCAGGTCATGATCTACCTGTTTGTGAGTTCGAGCCCCACATCCTCTCCATGCTGACAGCTCAGAGCCTGGAGCCTGCTTTGGATTCTCTATCTGACTCTCTCTCTGCTGCTCCCTCGCTCATGCTGTCTCTCTCTCTCTTTCTCTCTCTCTCAAAAATACATAAGCATTAAAAATATTTTTTAGGAGCCCCTGGATGGCTCAGTCAGTTAAGTGTCTGATTTCAGCTCAGGTCATGATCTCACAGCTCCTGAGTTCAAGCCTTGCATTGGGTTCTGTGCTGACAACTCAGAGCCTGGAACCTGCTTCAGTCTGTGTCTCATTCTCTCCCTGCTCCTCCCCCATTCATGCTGTGTCTCTCTGTCCTTCAAAAATAAATAAACATTGAAAATTTTAAAAATATATGTTTTTAAAAAAGAAAGTGGTATGGAAAACATGCACATAGATCAGATGATTTTACTAGCCAAACTCTGTGGAATGGAATCATTTTACAAGATCTCCACTCTAACCCCTGTCATCATGTTTCTGCTGGCTTGCCTCATTACATAGGCATTCTGTACCCAAGCCATGCATCCAGCCCCTCCACCTCCTCTGCCTAAAGGCTGCAGTCTGAAGCAGCCAATCCACATCACATGTTTTGCTTAAGGCAGTGGATGAGTTTGGATCTTGTTGCAATGGTAGATTACTGCATAAGAGAGAAAGGCTTCTTGCCTCCTACTGCAGATATTCTGAGACATCCTTAGAGTTGTATGTTTGCCTTCCTAAGAATCAGTGACTAAAGCTTTTGCTTCATTTTGAAAAGCAAATGTCCTTGGGAAATGTAAATTTCAAACAGTTACACTCATTCACACTGAGCAGAGTGCTCAGAGAGAAATTTCCCATGGAGGGCGGAAAAGGAACATATGGGACACACTGCTTATACCTTAGTGATACCACAAGAGAAACACATATTCTATTTTTATGGTCATAGGAAGTTCAAGAAGAGTACAGGTCATATCATGAACAATGATTTATAATGAATTGGATGAATAATTACATCCATAACTTTTCTAGTGACAGATAATATCACACTTACCTAAAGAATGTGTATTTGAAACATGTTTGAAAGTAACTAACTGAAAATCAAATGAAACCCATATATGATTTCAGTTAATAATAATCTGTTTCTAGAGAGTTAACATATTATCAGATACCACAGGAATTTGTATAAGACTTCTCTTTTATGCAGAAGCAGCCTAACAATCATATATAACATGTAAAATTTGGACACTACCTAAAAATGTTTGCATATTTGTTGACATAGAAAAGTAATTTAATTAAAAATATATTGTTAAGAAGATTTTGTAATCAGTCTAAGCTGATGAAATTCAAATGTAATGTCTATTCCTGTAGTAAATAAGCCCAAATGTCCTCTATTGCTTGTTCAAATTTTTATCATTTTTAAAGATAATCAACTGGATTTTTCTTTTGTATTCATGGATTTTACTTTTTTATAGGATAATAGAGATGTTTTTAGGTTGTTATCTATAAGTACATCTCTGCATAAATATATACAAAAATACAAGTAAAATGTCAAAGTTACATTAGATATAGCCATGACTGTATTTTAAATTTTGCATTTTTTTTAATCTGTAAAAGGAACTTGATTTGACTACTTTAACTTACCAGATGTGGATATATCATCTTGGTATGATTTGAAGAGTTATTATCACACTTAAATTCCTCAATGATTTGTTACTATATTAGTTTTCTCAGACTGCCATAATAAAATACCCTAGACTAGGGAACTAAAATAACATAAATTAATTTTCTCAATTCTGGATGTTGGAAAGTTCAAGATCAATTTTCTGAAAGATTTCAGTTTCTGGTGAGAGTTCTTTTTGGCCTGCATATAAACTTGCCTCACATGGCAGAAAGAAACTCTGATCTTTTTTCCTCTTCTTATAAAGACGCCAATTGTCTCAGATTTGGACCCTATTCTTATGATTTTATTTAACCTTAATTACTCCCAGAAAGGCCCTATCTCTAAGTATACTTGCATTGGGGTTTAGGACTTCAAAACATGAATTTGGGGGGGAACATAATTCAGTCCTTAGCAGAGACCTTTCAACATCTGTGTAGCTTATGCTTCTTCCGTTTAATATCTGCTTTGATTTGAATATAAATTTTAAAATATTTGAATAAATCAATGAGACATAAGCATGTACATCTATTCTGCATCTGATTTGGGAATTTCAAACCTCTTCTTTTTTTAAAGAAAAAGTACCTAAATATGTAAATTATAAATTTATACATACTTACATGTATATACAGATTTTTATCTATTACAGATGGCATTCCTTTATTAAATAACTTGAACCCCATACTATACTTTGTGATTTTTGGAAGGAGTAACAAAAAGGTAGCAAAATACTTATGTGCAGGTACCGGTTACCTTTTAATATGACTGGGATTTAGGAATATGAGTTCATACCATTCTAAACTTTTTCTCCCTGGTATATAAATAAACATATGTTAAATAACATTTCTTTCCTGATATCCTTATAAAATACATCCTGTTACTACTTTTGATGCTGAACTTGCAAATTCTTAAGTAGACTACTTTGTCTCTTCTCTCTTGGAAGCCACTGCTAGGTCCCTAGAAATAGTTCTTATTTTCTCAGTCACTTTTAATTGTTCTTTTCTCTATTATACTGTGTCTTTCCTTATAAACAGTGACGAACTGACTGCCAAAGTACAGTTGTTGTTTTCTTTTTACTTAGAAGTCCTCTTGTCTAATGTGACAATGATATTTCACATACATAAACTAGAAATCAATATTCGATTTTTCATCAAAATTATTTTTAAGTCATAAGATAGAGTTGTTGTTACCCCACTTGATGGCATTTAATTTTCCCAGACTGGCTCCCCATTACTCCCTATTCACAGACTGTAATATGCAATTTACTTGTTTCACTAGCTCGATGGGAAGTTTTATGGTTGTTCTCAGGACATAAAATATTAGACTTCTAAAACAAATTAAAGAATGTTACTACCATATTTATGTATGATTTTTATTTTATTGCTTAAAATATATCTATAAAAATAACATTTCCCCATCCTAACCTGTAATTTTTATTCCAATAAAATGTATTAATCCTTCCAGAGGCATTGTAAAAAAGACCAAGATCTCTGGCCGTTGGGTGGCCATATAACTAATTGTGTAAGAGTCCACATCTCTGACGGTTTCAGTCCCAGAATCAGAGTCGATGCTAATCTCTATCTCAAATTCTTTCTATAATAACCACAATTGTGCAATACACAGGCGCTATCACTGAGGTTCCTTTTCTCATCTGAGTTTATGGGCCTCTATTAATGAGAAAATAAGTAAAGGGAAGAGTAATTCTGTGTCAGAAGCGGAAAAGTAATTTAAAAGGCAGTGTGACTTTCAAAGGAATGATGCTGTTTGGCAACTTAATCAAATCTTTGTTTATAGGAGTAATGGGACATACATTTACTCTTTTACAAAATATGAGCCAGTGAGGTTTGTGGAGAGTCTGATGACTTTTCTGGGCTCTGACCATACATATAGGTCCAAATTGGTGTTTTTAATTAGATAACAAGTATTTTTTTTTTTAATTTTAATGTTTATTTATTTTTGAGAGAGAGAGGCAGAGCACGAGCAGGGGAGGAACAGAGAGAGAGGGAGACACAGAATCTGAAGCAGCCTCCAGGCTCCAAGATATCAGCAAAGAGCCCAACGCGGGGCTTGAACTCACAAACCATGAGATCATGACCCAAGCTGAAGTTGGACGCTTAACTGACTGAGCCACCCAGGCATCCCTAGATAATAAGTATTAAGAAATACTTCAAACAAATATCTTTTGTTGCCTTGGACATTATAGAATCACATTACCAAAAGGACCATGAAGGTTATTTAATATTTTAAGCTCTTATTTTCAATAAGTATCCCCAAAATACTAGATAATATTATCTGTGCTAATAGACTAAATCAGTGCCACAATAAATACCCAGATATATTAATTCCAGAACATATCCAAAGCAATTCTTCAGTGTGTTTTAAAATTTTTCATTGATAAAATAAATTCCTTGTTGTATAACTATTTCCAATAAATTCCTGATGGCTCCTTAGTACATAGTATGACATCTAAACCTAGACTTGCCATTCCATACAGCCCTCAGCCTCCTCCTATATACAAGCGCACGCCCTGAAATCCAGTTATTACTTATTCAACAAAATAGACCATACATTTTTTTTGAGGGTGACTTGGTGTGACCCTTCAAATTCTGATAATTTATCATATGGATTTTTCTTTTCAATCTTTTCTTCTACTCCCACAGGACATGCTGTGAACTTCTAGAATGAGAAACAAACTCCATTCTACCTATCCTCATTGTTTTGAAAAAGAGTGTTTTTTTTTTTTTTTTTTTTGCTCTCCCTTGTACCCTTTAGATGGGGTTTTCCTTTTTCATTTATGAAATTCAAGCACTAACTTAAATGTCAATTACTTATGGTTTCTTCATTTATCTCAACCATCTGAATCATTATTCCTTCTGTTGGGCTTCTTTAGTAACGTGCTCATTCAATATTATAATACAGAAAAAAAATAGAGATAATAGATGACATTATCAGAGTATTGTCCGTGTTCCAGGTACAGTTTTAAGCAACTTTAAACTCTCAGCGGTTTCATGAAGTGGGTGGTAGTCAGACAACAATATGGCAGCCAAGTGCCCAGTTGTAATCCACTGGAAGGATAGGCCTGTTTGTTGAGGGACAACTATATGCATGAGTCATCTTTCAAGTTGATCTTCTGGGTCCAGATGAGCCTTTTGATGTCACAACCCTGTTCAACCTCTTGACAGCAACTTCATGAGAGACCCTGAACCAGAATCAGCCAGCAAATCTACTTGAGGATTCCTAAAGGATTTTCTTTTTCTTAAACTTTTACAATACTCTTCTAACTCAACTCTTTGCCCTCAGTCTGTCTTCTCTCATTTTCACCTGCAAGTCCTAAGTCCTTTCTAAGAAGAAAGCTTGACTCCATTATACTCTCATTAAAAACTCCTCCATGGTGTCTCATCAATCTTTTATTTAGTCCCTCTGTATGTCTCTCCCACAAGCATCCACTGCAGTTCTTTCCACCACATTCTCCATGCAATAGATAAAATAGACCTTCAAACTTGTCTGTGCTCTACAGGTCTAAGACCTGTAAATATGTTATGTTACCAGACAAATGAGACTTTAGAGATATAAGTAAGGACCTTAAAATATGGAGAGCATTGTTGATTATCTAGATAGGTCAAATCTAATCACTAGGAGGTGAGGTCAAATCACTAGGTCAAATCTAATTGCTAGGAGGTGAGGTGGGGAGGGAAAAGGAGGGCAAGTGGAAAGCATGAGAAAGAATGTGAGCATCCTCTGGAAGCAAAGGCTGGTCTTCTGGCTGACAGTCAACAAGGAAACAGGGATCTTAGTCCTATGATAGGCAGAAATTCAATTTGATCAACAACCTGGCTGAGCTCCATGCAGATTTCTCCCCACAATCTCCATGAAGGAAGGTAGCTGACACCTTGATTTCAGAATTCTAATCTGTAATTCCAAGCAATGGGCCCTGTTGAACCATGCTGCATCCAGACTTTGACCTACAGAACTGAGAGACTATAAATTGGTGTTGTTTTGAGTCACAAATTTGTTACAGCAGCAACAGGAAACTAATACATTGTATGCATCAGAAACCTCATTGAGATTTCTAAACTATACTTTCTTATTTCCAGCTTCCTTGCTTTTGTCAGTTCTCTTTCCTCTTCCTGTAAATTTCCCCTGTCTTTTATTTATACGAGAGATTCCTCTTTTTATTTTTTTCTGAATAGATATTCTATAATCTCCCTAATAACAAGATTAGGTGGGTTTTACATTTCCTATTGCCCCAACATGCTTGTGACATCTCTATTACTGTAGAGCAGTGGAGTGGCTAATATTGGAGTGCTAAAGTTAAATGGAATAGAAGATATTCCCCAGGTCTACCACCTACTCGTTGTGCAGCCAAGTGTTAATTATCACAATGGTGCTTCCCCAGTTACACTGAAATTATCTATTACTGAAATCATGTCTAGACTGTAAGCTTCTGATGCAGAGACCATGATTTATTCTTATGTGTATTTCCAGGTTTAGACATAGTGCCTGGTACACAGTAGCCACTTACTTTCTCTTTACCAGACCAAATTTGTATGTCAACCTGTTGTATCACTCATAAAGATATTTATCAGTGATATCATAAGGCTCACTATGAACTCATCTAAGTTTATATTAGGTATCTACATGTCTTTACTTTACATATAAGGAAGCCAAGGCATAAAGGGGTTTAGTGTCCAAATTAATAGATGAGAGAGCTGTTTTCATACTGAAAGTTCTTACTCCAAAATCTATACCCACTCTATCACAGCACATTCTCAGCATGGAAATTCTTCCTTGGCTGACAGATTTCCTCATTATCTATAAACATCAGACCTAGATCTGAGACTTGTCATCATTTACATCATGGGATATAAGTTATGCTCTAAATAGTTCCTTATGCATAATTTGATTGGAGGTATAAGAGGCCCAGTGAATGGCCCTTCCTTGATGCTTGAGCAAACCTTACACCCTGAAAACTGTAGTGGACAACTTGAATGGATTAATTACTGTACTGTCTTAAGTCTTCCTTTATAAAATGACTGTCCAGGGAATAAGAAGATTATTCACGAAGAAAAAGAGCTCAGCGAGTTTAAACTGTCCTATCAAGTATCCAGGGAGCTGTTCACAAGTGAACCAGAATGAAGAGAAGTAATTAAAGCAGCTACTGATAAGTATCCAGTCATTTTGTTTTATGGAATTTGAATATGTTAGATGAGCAGTGAGGATAGAATTTTTGCCTCTGCCTTGAGTCACATCAGGCAAGTTGCAATTGGAATATTCAATTCCAAATGTTTTTGTGGTGAACAACGCATATTTTTTTGCCACCGTAAAGACTTTTCCTTCTTGCCCGCTGGGTGTCTGGAGCTTGTCTGTCCTTCAGAAACTAGTATAGGTCTTTTCTCTCGCCTACAACTCTCCCAGACTATAATGTGATATATTAATTTGAATAAATAAAAGCGCAAAAACATTTTTTTTATTTAAAAAATGACAAATTCTGTTTCGACCTAATATACTTGCTCTGATGTCATCATTTATTATCTTTACTGTTTTGCAATTGAGGTGCTCTGAAAGTGCTCTGGAAAGCTATTTAATAACCACACAAAAGCTCCGAATTATAATACATACAGAAA
Organism: Leopardus geoffroyi; assembly: GCF_018350155.1. Classification (NCBI taxonomy): domain Eukaryota; kingdom Metazoa; phylum Chordata; class Mammalia; order Carnivora; family Felidae; genus Leopardus; species Leopardus geoffroyi. Next base: position 78,864,379 of record NC_059329.1, read on the forward strand.
GTTACCTATACATGTGCATGTTTGTACCTTTGTATACACATGCATCTATATGTATAGTCTACACAATCCAGAAAAAACTATATTTAAAAAAAAAAATAAAAAGAATGTTAACGTTCATTGAATACATATTGAGTGTCCCCTTAAGGAGTTTAAGCACATCTTTTAATTTCAGTTGTAATTAGTGCCCCAATTTTAGAGACAAAATAGATTAAGAAAGTTTAAATCCACTAAATGAAATCCATACATGTTATGAGGAAATAGAGCTAATTTTCACACCCAATCCATATGTCTACAAAAGCCTCCCATGGATGATCTTCTAAGCTCTTTTCCATTTTCCTCTTAAATTTTTTTTTAATGTTTTATTATTTATTTTTGAGAGAGAGAGAGAGAAAGAGAGAACAGTGGGGGAAAGACAGAAAAAGACACAAAATCCGTAGCAAGCTCCAGGCTCTGAGCTGTCAGCACAGGGCCCAACATGGGTCTCAAACTCTCAAACCTTGAGATCATGACCCCAGCCAAAGTTGGACGCTTCAACGACTGAGCCACCCAGGCACCCCTTCCCTTTTCCCTTGTTAATGAACATGGCAACTTGGAAGATGAAAAACCTTCATGAGGGAATAAACCTGGATCTCTAAAATACGCACAATTTCAACTCTGTGTATAAAAAAATAAAATTCTCTTGTATTAAGCTATGATGATTCAGAGGTTTATCTGTTCCAGAACTAGTGTTATTGTAAATAAAACAAGGGCTTTGTATTGTGCTCTAATTGCATTAAATTTGTCACCTGATCCAGCATGCAGCATTTTGGAAATGAACCCTTATTTTAACATGCTCTGCTTCTTTAAATTGTCTTCTCTAGAGGTGGAAAACCTGCTCAATCTACCAAAGCATATCATTTAATAGCAATTCCTCAGAGTACTTACTGGGTTAAGAAAGATTCTGGGGCTGCATCTTTACTACAGACAGACTGTTTCTGGCTTAAGGTACGTATTACCTAAACTGAGTGCATAGGACACACTTACACAGAAATCAATTCCCTTGGCTTCCTGGAGCGACTGACAGGGTAGGGTCTTTGGTATTGGTTCTGTTGGATCCCACAGACCTTTGGTACCACTCATGCTGGTAGCCATCAAGGCTGGCCCCTGACATGAGTCCGGTGGTATAAATGATACCCAGCGCGTGGGCTCCAAGGCTATAAATAGTGGCAGAGAAGATGTTAAAACCAAATAGGAAATTTTATGTCCTCTGTGACATGTAAGAAGCTTGGACAACATCGCTCCCATCCTCACACCAAGAAAAAAAGCAGAACTGCAAAACAGGTTTTCTATATCCATCAAAAGAAGTTAAATAACTTTCCAAGCCTTATCTAGTAGTGAATGGAGGACCTGTAATGTATAACCTGTAGTTTCTGATCCAGGGTTTTTCCTTAAAAGGCAATGTTGTGCATACAGGCTAAGACAAAACACAAGGTGCGATGTGATCCCTGTGTTATTGGCATAGATAAGATGTCTGCAGAGGAGAAAAGAAAGCAGTTACTTTTTTTTTTTCTAACGGTTATTTATTTTTGAGACAGAGAGAGACAGAGCATGAACAGGGGAGGAGCAGAGAGAGAGGGAGACACAGAATCGGAAACAGGCTCCAGGCTGTGAGCTGTCAGCACACAGCCCGACGCGGGGCTCGAACTCACGGACCGTGAGATCGTGACCTGAACCGAAGTCGGACGCTTAACCGACCAAGCCACCCAGGCGCCCCAGGAAAGCAATTACTTTTAACAGTTAACATTTTTCAGTATGATCCACCATACTAAATGTATGTTAGAGCTTTAGAGACTCGTTTTTCATGCTGCACTTCCTTTCTCTTCCAGGGAAATTTTGATTACATCTTAAAAAATATTTTTAAGGTTTATTTTTCAGAGAGAGAATGAAAGAGAGAGAGAGAGAGTGAGTGTGAGCAGGGAAGGGGCAGAGAGAGAGGGAGACACAGAATCTGAAGCAGGCTCCAGGCTCCAAGCCGTCAGCACAGAGCCCAACGCGGGGCTCGAACTCATGAGCCATGAGATCATGACCTGAGCCAAAGTCGGACACTTAAATGACTGATCCACCCAGGCTCCCCAAATCTTGATTACATCTTGCTGCACATGTCACAAAGTTACTGCTATGTGATGTTGTGGAATTTAAAAATGATGCCTTTGTAACTTTTCCTTTAATTCTGAGGAATTAAGAGCAGACAAATGTAATCAGTTATGGAAGATGTTAATCAAATGATTTATTTTGGTATTTATTTTATTAACTAATTTATGTACATTTACATTAAAACATTTTTCTAAATGTTTATTTTTGACAGTGAAAAAGAGACAGAGTGCAAGTGGGGGAGGGATGGAGAGAGAAGGAGACACAGAATCTGAAGCAGGCTCCAGGCTCCAAGCCGTCAGCACAGAGCCCGATGTGGGACTTGAACCCATAAACCGTGAGATCATGACCTGAGCCAAAGTCGGACACTTATCCGACTGAGCCACCCAGGGGCCTCAATGATGTACATTTTTAACGCACTGTTTCCAACTTTTTTAACTTTGCATTTTCCATTTACGAAAATTTCTCAGAACTCTGCTATCCATTCTCCAATTTGTATTATTCGGACAATGGCTATCACTCTGTTTCCCAGGTGACCAGTTGTATCATTTTAACAATGGATATCCTACTTGTGTCTCCTAGATATAATGGTAATCTAATATTAAATATCTTCACTCAAAACTAATGCTCCCCTACTTTGTCCTACTGTTCCCTTGAGAATCTCTGATGTCACCACCCCATGTTCGTCCTTTCATCAGCCCTGTGCTCCTCTCCTGCCCTACTAGCCACTCAGCCTCCCCTCAGCTCTGCACTTGCTCCCTAGGCGCTGAGTCTTTTTTAGAATCCAGCAATATTTCCCTATTTTGCTAATATAAAAAGAGCATATGCCACCACAATTTTATTTGTCTTCTGATAGACTGCCTTCAAAACTATTATTTGTTTTTTTTTTTAATATTGATTTTTGAGAGAGAGAGAGAGAGAGAGCACAAGCAGGGGAGGGCAGAGAGAAAGGGGGACACAGAATCCTGAGCAGGCTCCAGGCTCTGAACTGTCAGTACAGAGCCTGACATGGGGCTCAAACCCAGAACTGAGAGATCATGACCTGAACCGAAGTCGGTGCTTACCCAGCTGATCCACCCAGGCACCCCAAAGATTTATTTTAAAGTAAACTATTATGATCATCAAAGAAAACAACTTTGTGTGTGCAAGTTTATAAATTAGTTAGCCATATATACTCTAAACTAAAGTGCTTTCTTTTATCATTGAAGATAGAAGTATAGCAAATTGAATAAGAATAATTAGGAAGTGAGGAGTTTTTAGTAGTACATTTATTACCTTTGATTTAAAAAAAAAAATTGAGCGAGAGAGCTGGAACACAAGCAGGGGAGGGGAAAAGAGAGAGGGAGACACAAAATCCAAAGAAGTCTCCAGGCTCTGAGCTGTCAGCACAGAGCCTGATGTGGGGCTTGAACCCACTACTGTGGGATCATGACCTGAGCCGAAGTGGGATGCTTAACTGACTGAGCCACCCAGGCGCCACCAAAACTTATTTGATTTAGACGGTAGAGGAAAAAAAATACAAGCAGAACAAGAGAGCACAGGAATCCAAACACCATTCCCTCTATTATTCTTTCTCTAAACGAAATAGCAATAGTCTTGTTTACATCTGGTCATCCTAAAGAGACACAAATGGGGCCACCTAGGTGGCTCAGTCAGTTGAGTACTCGGACACTAGATTTCAGCTCAAGTCATGATCTCACAGTTTGTGAGTTCAAGCCCCCCGTCGGGCTCCACACTGACAGTGGAGAGCCTGTTTAGGATTCTCTTTCCCTCTTTCTCTGCCCCTCCCCCACTCACATTCTTTCTTTGTGTCACTCAAAATAAATAACTAACTTTAAGAAAAGATAAATAGACACAAATGAACCTCAATATCCACTTGTTTTCAAGAGGCAGCACAGAAAAAAAAAATACCAAAGGAAACTCAACCTCCTCATTTCCCTTGCTGGACAAACCTCAGGTTTGCATTCACCATCTTATGCAAATAAGCCCAGGAAATGCTGGTTCATGGGAGTCAAGGAGAATAACCTTTGTAAAACATGCCAAGAGTGTCCTCTTAACCAGTTTCATGGCTACACAGAGATCAAGAACAGAGAAGAAACTATATGCTCGTGCTAGAAGAAACTATATAGTATATATACTATGTAGGGTGACAAAGGGTAACTTGTGAAAGGCTGGTGGCATGGTGGGAACTTCTGCCATGGGTGAAAGGAGTGAGTGAGTCGGTTGGAGGAAAGGCTTCGGCAGAGGTCAGGGCAGAGTGAGAACCCATCTGTGGGGGAAATGTCTCTTGAGGAAGGGGTGGAGGGAATGCTGTCAGAGGAAAAAACAAAAACAAAACACAAAGCACAACCTTGCCAGGAAAATGCAGCTACAAGAATTATCGTGGCCATGGCTGATAGAACAGTAATCATAGAACTTGGGTGTCAGAACCTGAGAAAACAGAGAATAAACACACAAATTCCTAGCTATTCATCACACGGCACCTTACAGATTTGCACCTGGTAAGACATTAACTACATGTACTAATAGGTATTTACTTACTGGTTTGTTTATTTAGCATAGATGTGCCGAGCACAGCTCTAAAGACAACTAGGTTGTACTGACACTGATGCAATCAAGAATCAGAATATTTCCATGACTATAATTCTTTCTCACGTTGATCTTTTAAGCTGTTCTGACTTCCTTCCTGCCTCCACTTCCTACTTAGCCCATGGCCACCGCTAATCCATTCTTCATTTCTGTAATGCGTCATTTTAACAAATGTTGTATGGATGGAACCATACAGTATGTAACTTTTGGGATTGGCTTTTTGTTTTGTTTTGTTTTCACTCAGCGTAATTCTGTGTAGATTTATTCAGACCGTCACTTGTGTCAATAGTTCGTCCCTTTTTATTTCGGAGGAGTATTGCATGCTCCACATTTTGTTCCCTATTTAGTCATTGAAAGACACTCAGGTCGTTTACAGTTTTAGGCTGTTGTTAATACAGCAACTATGTGTACATTCATTTAATAGGTTTTTGTGTTAACATGAGTTTTTATTTCTCTGTGATAAATGCCCAGCAATGCAATTATTGGGTTGGATGGTAGGTGCGTGTTGAGTTTTTAAAGAAAGTGTCAAACTTTTTCTAGAGTGACTGTACAATTTTACGTTCTCACCAGCAATCCAGTTACTACTCGCCCTCATCAGGATTAAATGTCACTATTTTTATTCTCAGTATTCTGATAGATGTGTAGACATATCTCATTTTGTGCTTTTCATTTGCATTTACCTAATGTCTAGTGATTTTGAGCATCTTTTTCATGTGCTTATTTGCAACTGTTGATATATCACATCATTACTTTTGTCCATTTTCTTTTCTTTCTTAAATCTATTTAGATTTGAGTTTTAAATATTCTAGTTTCATTGTTTCAGATATATGGGTTGCAAATATTTTCCCCAGTCTAGAGTTGTCTTTTCATCTTCTTAACAATACTCTTCACAGTTAGCATTTTTTAATTTGGTGAATTTCAATTTATGAATTTTTCCTTTTATGTAGGATGCTTTTGGTGCCAAGTCTAAGAAATGTCTTCTCAACCCTGAAGCTGTTTTCTTAGGTTTTTACTTCCAACGAGTGATAAAAAATGTGTTAATTATTGTATAAGGTTTAAGGCTTAGGTTAAGGTGTTTTCTTTATTTTTCTTTAGTTTGTTTGCCTGTGAATGGCCAAATGCTCTAGAACCCTTCCATTTACTAGAAAGACTGTCTTTCTTCTATTGCATCCTTTTGAATCTCTGGAATAGATCTCACTTGGTTATCATGTATAATCTCTTTATATGTCACTGAATTCTATTTGCTAATATTTTTAAGTAGTTTTGTGTCTATAGCCATGGGTGACATTGGTGTGTAATTTCTTTCTTTGTACTATTTTCATCTGGTTTTGTTATTGGGGTAATACCAGCTTCATAAAGTGCACTAGTGATTGTTGCCATCTCTTCTAATTTCTGGAAGAGATGGTGTAGAATGTATGCTAATTTTTCTTTAAATGTTTGGAAGAATTCTCCAATGGAACCATCTGTGTTTAGAGATTTGTCTTTGGGGAGAGATTTTACTTACAAATTCAGTTTCCTTATTAGTTACAGGGCTATTAAATGGTCTGTTTCATACTGTGTGAGGGTGGTGCCTTGTATTTCTCAAGGAATGGTTCATTTTATCTAAGTTATTAAATGTAGCATGTAGAACTGTTTGTTGTAAACATTATTCTTTGATGTCTGCAGGCTCTCCAGTGATGTCTTCTTTTCATTCCTTACTGGTTATTTGTGTCTTCTCGCTCTCTCTCTCTCTCTTTTTTTTTTTTTTTTGGTCAGTATTGGCAGACGTCTGTCAATTTCATTAATCATTTACCTCTTTGTTTCACTAATTTTCTCTACTGATTTTCAATTTTCAATTTGATGGATTTCTACTCCTACCTTATTATTTCCTTCCCATGTTTGCTTTTGGTTTGTCTTGCTCTTCTTAACATAAGTTCTTGAAGTGGAATTACAGAGTATTGACTAGAGACTTTTCCTCTTTTTTACACTATGCATTTAGTGCTATAAATTTCCCTCTCAAAAGAACTTTAGCTATGTCCCAAAATTTTGCTGTTGTTTTTTTAATTCTCTTTAGTTTGGTGTATTTGTTGATTTCTCTTGAGAATATCTCCTTGCCCTATGGTTTATTTAGAAGTATTTGGAAATTTTCCTGTTGTCTTTCTAATATTGATATCCAGTCTGAATTCATTCAGCTTGGAGAATACACCATATATGATTTCAATTTTCAAAAGAAATTTTAAAAAATACTGACATTTGTTTTATGGCCCAGGACATCATCTATCTATCCTGACATATGATCTGCGTACCCTAGAGAAGAATGTGCATTCTGCCATTGTCAGGTGTAGGTTCTATAAGTGTCAATTATACCCTGCTGGTTGACAATGTTTTGAGCCCTTTATATCTTTAATGGTTTTCTGTCTAGTTGTTCTATTGAATAGTATTGAAGTCTCCAACTATAAGTGTATATTTATACATTTCTCCTTTCATTTCAATCAGTTTTTGTTTCACATATTTTGTAGCTCTATAGTTGATGTTTACACATTTAATATTGTTATACCTTACTGGTAGATTAAACCTTTCATCTTTCTATGTCTCTCTTTTCCTTTGGTAGTTTTTCTGGATTCTAGTTTATCTGCAATTGATATAGCCTTGTTGTCTTATTTTGATTAACGGTTGCATGATATAGTTTTTCATCTTTTTACTTTCAACCTGCATATATCATTATATTTGAAATGAATTTTTTATAGAAATAAATAGTTGGTTTGTGTTTTCAATCAATTCTGCCTATCTCTTTCTTTTTATTAGTATATTTAGGCCATTTACATTTATGTGGTTATTGATATGATAGGGCTTAGGTCTTTAATTATTTTACTGTTTTGCTTTCTATTTATTCCAGTTTACCATTGCGGCTATAATAAAATCTTACAAATTTAACAGCTTAAAACAACATACATATGTATATATATATATATGTATATGTACATACATAATATTATAATTATGCAGCTCAGAATTCCAGTGATAGCTCAGCTGGTTACTTTGCTTTGGTTCTGACCAGGACAAATCTAGCTGTTGCCTTGCCTGGGCTATTAACTGGAGGCTCTGAGAAAGAACCCAGTTCCAAGCTCATTCATATTGTTAACAACACTCATTTCCTTGAACTGTAGGCCTATGTGAAGTTGCTGTTTTCTTGCTGCCTATCTTCCAGAAGACTTTCCCAGCTCTGCAAGCTGCTTGTATCCTTGTCATGTTGTCCTCTCTGTGTTAAGATTAGTAAGGGCGTGACCAATGAGTTCTTCTCACACTTCTAATCTCTCAGATTTGTCTTCTCTTATGTCTCTTCATTCTCAGTAGGAAACAATTCTGTTTTTAAAGGCTCATGGGATTCCATGAACCTCATCAGGATAATCCAAGATAATCTCTCTATTTTGAGGTCCATAAACTTAACCGTATCTGCAAAGTTCCTGTTTGCCATATAATATTATGTGCTCACAGGTTCCAGAGCTTAAAGCATAGGTGTCTTTGGGCAGCCATTCTGTTTACTGTAGGGATGTTAAAAATTTTTCTCTAAGGGAGATGCTTGACATTTAAAATGCCATTTACTGTGGAAAGATCATGGACTAACAACAGCTTGAAAAGAAGTTGGATGCCTGGCTCATGTCCAGGCTCTGAACAGTTTTATAACTTGGAAACAAATACAGTGTTTGGTAGAGTATCATATACAGCTGCATCAGCCCAGACCCATCAGTGGTGTAGAGTAAAAAGCTGGAAGCTGCAATTGATTCCTAGCATCTCATTAGTTTTAGAAAGAAATTTACAGCCTCTGTTACTCTTCTTTGCTGAATGCAACCTTCTAATGAGTGTGCAGCCTCCTCTTGGATTAGAAAACTAAAGTTCTCTAACTCAAAATCCAGGCATTAAGTTTAAATAGTTTGTTGTAGTGTGTGTGTGTGTGTGTGTCTAGTTTATATTGTATACTATATTTATTTCCCTTTCTAGAAGATTTTCTTTAACATACCTGAGATTTCTCTGTATTTATTCTATGCTTTTGAGAGAGGAAATCATGATACATCAGTCTTACCCATAACCTTCTTTGGGAAACACTAATAATAATGGTAATAATAGTAATAATAATAGTAACTAATATAAACCAAAAAAATAACATTGGCTACAAAATATGCAAATCTGTATTCTTCATTTGCCCCTATTACACCCTTCCTCTATCAGCTTTTCCTTCTTATCCCCTAGCTTAAATAATGCCACTGCTATATATCCACTTGTCCTCACTAAATCCCTAAATAACTCATTTTCCTTCACCATTACTCATACCTCTCATAACCTTCTCTGTCTTGAATTCATAGCCTCGTTACTCATTTATTTTTTTTAATAATTTTTTTAACATTTATTTTCAAGAGACAGAGAGAGACAGAGTGCGAGTGGGGGAGGGCCAGACTCAGAGTAGGAGACACAGGATGTGAAGCAGGCTCCAGGCTCTGAGCTGTCAGCACAGAGCCAGACGAGGCTTGAACCCATGAACTGTGAGATCATGACTTGAGCTGGAGTCGGATGCTTAACAGATTGAGCCATCCAGGAGCTCCTTTTTTTAAAAAAGATTTTTTTTTGGTTGCTAATTTAACAAATTTTGAGTACCACCTACATTCTAGGACCTGAGTTGGGAGCTGGGAATCCAAGAGAGAAAAATACAACAGGTAAGGCCTCCATCCTCCAGTCCTAGGGACACTACCTCAATTTGGGCCCTCATCATCTTCCCTGGTACTAAAGTGCTTATCTGATGTCTGTTTCTCCACTCTCTTTTATAGCACTCTATCCTCTGGTGTCAGAGTGATAGTGATCTATGTACAACATATATGTAAAAAATATGTAAATATGTGACTTAATTTTAATTTTTTTATTTGCATGGAAAAGAGGTTCAATTCAAACTACAAATTTTGGATTTATTTCTGTATTTAGGTGTGGCTGAATTCAGTCATTACTCAGTTTCTCTCTAACTTTAGACTCTGTTCAATGATCCCTATAGCAAATTCTCACTGAACAAACTTGAGTCACTTTTACTCATCCTTAATCAATCTCTGTTACCATGAGGGTGAAAACTTCTGACTGACAGGCATAGTTCACATGCCCACTCCTAGAGCAAAAGCCAGAGATATCTCTACCTGACTCATGTTGACTCTAAATGGAGAAGGGCTCGATCTCCAAAGGACAAGAGTAGTACAATTATTAGAAGAATAAAAGGGCAGAATGGGAGGGAATGGGCAAAGGCTAAGAAACAAATCAACACATGTCTACTAAATCTACTTAAAAATTAGTATGAGTCATCATTACTCAGATCTTTGGGTTGGTATACAAGCTTTTTTCCAACATGGCCCCAGTCTACTTTATCATCTCTTTACCTGTCATGTCCCTATTGAGCAACTTTTTACTCGGTACCAAATTACCATCATTCTCTAAATATTCTATCAATCTTCCCCCCTCTACATCTCTGTTATGGTTATTCTCTGACTGAAATGTCCCCTCACCTTTCCTTCCTAGAGCACTCCACGGAAAGCGTTTCCCTCATTCTACAAGAATTCTAATTCATATTTCAACACACTTTCTCGTCTCTCCCTCTCAAGCAGAATTAATTTGCCACTTTTATTTTTTTTCTGATTGTGTTTCACCTTGTATTGCATTTTGGCCTGAATTATTTCTGGTGAATCCCCGTCTACATTCCATTCTGCTTCTTCAACTATCAGTTGCCAACTATCCATATGAATTTAACTCTGCCATATTCATCCCTACATTTCTAACCCTTGCATAATGTGAACATATTAGATTTTAGTAAATTTGTGTTGAATTACAGAGTAAAATAAGATCTATAAGTTTGACTTTAATTTAAGAAGCCAAAATAATAAGTCTTATCTTTAGATACTTTCTTTTTTTAAAAAAAAATATATATATATGTATATATAATATTTATTTATTTTTGAGAGAGAGAGAGAGAGAGACAAAGTGGGAGCAGGGGAGGAGCAGAGAGAGAGGGGGACACAGGATCCGAAGCAGGCTCCAGGCTCTGAACTGTCAGCACAGAGCCTGACGCAAGGCTCGAACTCATGAACTGCAACCTTGTGACCTGAGCCAAAGTTGGACGCTTAACCAATTAAGCCACCCAGGTAACCCTCGTTAGATATTTTCTGAATGTAAGACTTGACTATTTTGTGGGGAAAAAGTGCCCAAGATACGGCTTGTTACAGATTCTTTTAACAATAAATTTCATTTATGGTTCCCTAGGTTTGTATCTATTATTTCCTAGTGATTAAATACAATATATTTTACTGTTGCCATGACAAGGTTGTCAAGGGTGATGACAAGGGCCTTTATTTAAATGGCTTCACAACAAATGGAAATAGATTCCCCTAAAGGCCTTTAAGACTGGAGTGAAAACATAGAGTACTATTTGGCCAGGTAGGCAGTTATGATTCATCTGCTCACTGATCCAAAAACAACTTTTAAAAAAGGGGCGCAGGAAAACAAGTATTCCAAGTTTCCCTCTACAAACTCTGTTTATGTAGTAGGAGCATCAGTGCTAAATTTGTCCCTGCTAGAGATGAGGAGTGGAAGATTTATGAAGTCATACAAGTTGGGAGTGTTAGCATGGACAGTGGACAGTGAGAAGAAGAGCTTCTAAATAGCAACAAACTGACCGATGGTTGTCACGTATCTTTGTATATCATTTACAGTCAGTGTTTGATGTTCAGTGTTCTGTGTTCTGTGCTCTGTTGCTAATCCTGAGTTGAGGAACTCAGAGACATAGAGCAGTCACCAAATACCACACCGTAAGAGCGAAGCTGTCATATGGAGCCTCTGACTCCCAGGCAGGCATGCGCACTAACCCATAATTTATACCCCGTCTACTTCCTAAAAGGATTCGGAGCCGCTTTCAATAAAATGCACTTAAACAATATGATTCAAATATCATGATGTGGGAGAGGATTTTGCCTATCCACTGTTGGTTGGCCTAGTTTATCCTAACATGCTTTTCTTTGAGGTCTTTCAGGCTGCTGCTGGAAGGTACAGAACTCATCCTTCAATGAGCATGACCTATACTTACTCTTGGGAAATGTATGCTTTCTTTTGTCTCTTCCTGCTTCAGCTTTTATTCACAGTAGTCTAAAAGAAAAAAATGAGAACGGTCTATAATTTTATGTCAATTTGTTCCATTTGTTACTATTTTTAGGGTAATCTCCTCCCATGATCTGTGACTACTATGAACATTTATTAGAGCTCCTTTCATCAGTGCCCTAGGCTTTCCCGTCAGTCCCATGTCTTCCCTCCTTAGTGAATTTCATCCCTCCTTACAATTTCTACTCAAATTCTGTTTTTGTTTCTCTCTACATATTACCTGAAAGTGAAATGCTTTATTTATCTCAGCCTGTTATTTAAAGGTCCATAAGTTTTAGAGTAAAATAGACATGTCTTTGTATTGAATGAGTCTTCCCCAATATTAATATTTGGGGCCTTCCCAAGCAAGAAGATGCCCTTTTTAAAAAACGGTCAAAGGGAGTGGATTTAGTGATAAGCCATTTTGTTAGTAGCCTAAGAAAGAATATATTTAGCATATACTTGAAGACACAATGGATTTGCCTGATTTAATATTGGTAAATTTCATTTATGGCAGGAAGCATGATCATGGGCTCAGGAACCAGAGTTCTTAATAAAATTCCCAGCTTCATTATTTACTCATGATAACTTGAGCAAACTATTTGGTATTTTTCAGCTTTATTGTTCTTCAGTGTAAAAAGTAGATAAGAATCCATCTCCCAGATTTTTAAAGACATCAAGAAATGTAATTTCACATCTTCAAAAACATGAAAGTGACCAAGAAAGGGAAATGATTGTCTTTCAGTCACTTTCCCCCTTTTTTTGCAGCCCTCAGTTTTTGGTATTGTTCTTCTCCACAGAGTTCATAGATCCACCCTAAATGCATATTTCTAATGTTAACATTCGTCCTTGCCTCAAGCTAAGATTCGCTTTGCATATGCTCCATCATTGGGGTGAAATGGAGAGGCCTCATAAGAATGTATCTCTAGGCAAACGAGTATTTGCTGCATGAAGAAACATTTAAGCACAGGCATGATTTTAGAAGTGGCGTAAATAAGTACATCACAGATAGCCAGGCACTTTTGAATTAACATTAGGATAGGTGCAGTCCATTCATTTGTTCACGAGTCTCTGGTGGACTGAATCTAATACCAAGTAGCTATAGGTGCTGGGCATACAGTTCTGGCGAGGGTCAAGACTGCCCTTATAGAGCTTTTGCTGAAGCTCTAGCCTGGATTTAGAATCCAGGAGCTGGTCAGAATAGGTCTAGAGGATGTCTATCCAAGTCTATAATGGGTGTAAAGCTTCAATGCCTGTTAAAATCTAAAAGGCACAGTGCTCACACTAGAGGAGATGAAGCATAAGCTTCAAAAGCACCAGCCTTGGGAAGCATACTTATCATGTGTTCACAGGGTATCATATTTTTGAAAATTTGCAAAGAAAAATCAGCAAAATCCATTCATATCACTGCCTCTCACCACTCCAACTTCTCTTATAATCCCCTCCTGTCAAATGGCCTTGGAACAGCAATGGCAGTTTTGGAATCCAGCTGAGGAACAATCTCATGAATGACATTTAGTTTCCATTTCATAAAGTATGATTCTGGGGCTGCAGTCATATCTGTTCATATATGTGTTTTATGAGTCATCTTTTGGTGCAGAAATGGCTTCTGGGATTTTCCCCACCCTTTGCCTGGTACTTAACCTGGCAAATTGATGTGAAGGTGTGGGGCCCAAGGTCGTGCTGTAGAGCGAACGTATTCCATGGTGCTTAGTGCTGGGAATAAGGAAATAATATGTCAAGGATGAGGTTTGAAACAGACAGCCAGGACTTACTTTCTGGAAATCTTATAGCTCCTATACAAACTAAGCTTGAGAGAAACATTTCTCTCAAATTTTTCTATAAATTTGAAAATGCTCCTGAGGGTGTACTTGATATTACCAAATTCAAGTTGTGAAGCAGCAAAAGCATTTATCAAATCAGTCATATTTCAAATAACTGTGTGACAGAAAAGATGGCCACTTGTCAAGAGGGGTGGAGGTGGAAACGGATAGGAAGGGGTTAAGGAGTAAAGCGGGTGTGAGCAAGTAAAAGCAGCACATTAGGAAGAGGTGCTCCCACATTCTACAGGGGGAGGGGGACTGTAATTTGAAGTGAAAGGTTTCCATGTCCACTGCTGTGCTAATTGGCATTAGCATTGTATATTGCTGGCATTTTAAGTTAAATTTACTGCCCTGGTTCACACTCCTACTGTTGTTATTAAAAGGCTCTCCTACCTCATGATTTGGAGTTGTTAGGTCCAAGAAATAGGTTTAGATGTTTTGGTAGGTCATTTTTTACCTTTTCCTCTTCTTTTTCTTAAAATCTCTATCACTTCTGCCTCTTATATGAGTTTTTCAGAGTCTTTTTGAGAAAGAATACCCCAACATGGGGGATAGTGTTCATTTTCCAAAGGGTTTATAATGTTCAATTGTATATAAGTCGCCTTGTCATTATATGGCTGTCATGGGGACTCCTACATGGTAGGAGAAATTTTATTGTCTACCTATTACCTCCAGACTCATATAATTTATGTAATTAAATTATATTTCCATGTTTATGTATTAATGCATTGCCCCAGAAATGGTTGTTTGGATGTCTAACCAAATTATTAGATACGTTTGAGATGGTAGATGGTACAACATAAAATATGCTATGTGGATATATACTATTTGTAGAGTACAAGTACTACTATAAAATACATTAAAATATATGTGCATGTGTGTGTATGAGTGTGTGCTTAGAGAACAGTGTGGCACATCATTTTAAAAAAGTGAATAAGTTGAATTGAGAAAGAGACAGTCAACTCCCCCCCCCCCGACAGAAGGATGACAAGTAACTATTAATTTTCTAGTTGATTGCTTTTTTCCCCTGTGAGTGTAAACAAGAGTAAACATCTGACAAAATTTCATCACAAATACAAAAAATCTTAGATTCCTATCAGCAAAAATATTTTTAAGAAGACACATTTAGAAAGAATCTGAAATTGGAGTGGAAACATGCAGTGTCAAGGACAAAAGAGGTAGAATACATTTTGGCTTCCTAGAGGGAGAGGCTGTCATTGTCCTTCGGACAGAAAACTGAGGCCAAACAAGTGACTGAGGGATTGAGGACTGGAGTGTGTTTTCTAGCGTGAGCAGGTGAAACACAGCCCAGAAAGATCAATGTCTGTTGATAATAGGAAGAGATTTTTCAGTAGTAGTTTGCCAGATGCAAGAACAGAAGATGGTTTTGAATGTGATTTAAATCCCTGTTATGCTAAGAAATCAGTTAATCAGGTTTACCGTAGGTAATTTGCCACTGATTTAAAAGTCTGACCTAGAAAGATGAGTGGAAGTTGTAAGCTGAACCAATGGTGGGGCTCATGTTTGAATCAATTATTGTGCTCCTTGGTGAACAGTTTTGTCTTTAAATATATGAAATATATAAATATAAATATAATCAATTTATCTTAATATAACATATAATCTTTGAAATATCACTGATTTCCTTAAACACTAATTCCTTCAAAGGAGGAATTTATTTCTAAATTTCTTTCTCCTTTCTCCCTCCCTTCCCCTTTCTCTGTCTCTCTCTGTTTACGAAAAAAATCACCACTGCAAGATGAAGAATAACTGCCTTTTCTACCACCATCTGATGGGAGAACAAGGCCATTTATCTTCAGCACTGCCCACCAGAAACTCTTTGGCATGAAAAAAACAGTTCAGGTAAACCTACTCTCCATGCTAAAGGAACGGTGGACCCACTTTGTAATTATGCCATTGCACTCAATAGAAAACTATGTTTTTATCTCTGTGAAAAGTATAATGGCATATGCTCTTTGATTCCACTAGAAAGTGGAAAAAAACCCAGAATCAGTCTCTCAGATGTCTCACTTATTAACCCATATGTTTTTCTATAACCCAAATATTCAGAAAGACATTTTCCAGTTTTCACTTGGAATCTTCAGCAACCGAAGGGTGAAATCTTTTATGTGGGAATCCCTATATCTCAAAGATTTTCATTGGTGCCCTGTGTCTGCTAGATCAAATGCAAAGCACTCATGAAAGAGTCCAGATGTGAAAACTGCTCACAAGTTCAGAATTCCAAAAATACAGAATGCTTAAGATCAGGACAGAGAGAAACTAATTTAAGGAGATTGTATCCTGAGTGTTCATTGAGAATTATTTACCTGGATATCTCCAATTCCTCCACCACAGAAAGATTTGGCTCACCTAATTTTTTTTGATACTATTATCTTCAAGGTGTTTCCCTTTATATAATGGAGAACTGAACAAGGTTTCTCATATATCTGGAAATTTGGGAGGGATGTGTTTTTCCTCCCATTTCTTAACTTCTGATAGAGTTGTTTTGACACTTGCTTTGTGTTTGGATTCTTAAACATGTCTCTTTTTCATTCCAAGTTCGCGAGCTAGGCAGAAGCTTCTATCAAAAGTTTTTGAGTCAACAGAAGAGATATGTATTATATATCAGAGCCCAAATATATTTCGTTTTAGCAGTTCTTATGTGTTAAGAGTCTCTTAGCCCTTTTTTTTTGCCCCATCAAGACAATACAAGTCCTGTAACTTGACTCCAGGCCTGATTTCCTTGACTGTTGACCCTTTTCTAACTTAAATCCACATCTACTTCTACCTAAGCATGTGAACTATTTCTCTTTGCTACTTAAGTTTGTCTCAAGGTCGTTGTTTTGAAATATCATCTAAGAAAACTTTCATTAGCTACCTGCTTCTAACTGAATCCCTGAAAGTTAGGATCGTGCCAGAAATTTAAAATTCAGTCGAATACACTATCCACATATTTTAAAATACGTTTTAATCAATTGGAAAGAAGCATAGCTTTCTTACAAATGCTACTTCATTATAAAAAGAGATATTTGACATTCCACACAAATCCTAAATCTATCTCCTGACATTCCTCTACAAATTTGTGATTGTATAGAAGGCATCCAACTTAATATTAACATCTGAGAACTTGCCTTTAAGTGAGATTCATAGTTATCATAAAGAAGAAAAAAAGTATGAAAATCTTAGACAGAAGAAGGTAGTAGAAAATTTTTACTATTTTTCTTATCTTCATTGAAGGCAAATTAATTACAGTGGTAATTAAATGGATTGTAGTGACGGCAGGTGCTGTGCAATTAAACCATAAAGTCAAACAATTTGGAAGTAACGTATGGCATAGCTAAGCAGAGAAGCATAAAACAAAGCCTCCAAAATTTCTGCTCTAGTACAATCCTGAGTTAACAAGCTTTCTTATAAGGTAAATGAATCTGGGACACACCATAGGGAGTTTATCTATATGATTTATCATGTTCTGGCTGATCATAAAAATCTCAGTCTCCTTTTAGGGTAATGCCATTGAAATATTTTCCCCATTTCTGTGTGTGTGTGTGTGTGTGTATGTGTGTATATATATATATATATATATATATATATATGTATATGTATATATATGCATATATATATGCATATATATATACATGTATATATATATTTTATTTTTTTAACGTTTACTCATTTTTTGAGAGACAGAAAGACACAGACCATGAGTGGGGCGGGGGGGCGGTGCGCAGAGAGAGAGAGGGAGACACAGAATCTGAAGCAGGTCCAGCCTCTGAGCTGTCAGCACAGAGCCTGACATGGGGCTTGAACTCACAACCTGTGAGATCATGACCTCAGCTGAAGTTGGCCACTTAACCAACTGAGCCACCCAGGCACCCCTTCTTCATTTCTGTGTATATTTTTAATGGTATTTCTATTATTAAGTTTTATTGAACTTTCTCTGGTTGAGGTTTCTTACCAACACTATTTGCAAGAATAAAAGCAACAAACATGTACAAACAACACTAGCTTTGGAGGTGCCAAGAGAGAAGGCACAAAGACAAAGAGATTAAACTCACTTCCTTAAGCAAGTCAAGACTTGAATTTGCTTTAGTATCAAGAAAATAGAGATCCTGCCATGCTGCCCACAGTACACTTTATATAATAAGTGCTCATTGAGTACCAAATCTGTGTCAGGTATGATTCTAGGTTCTGGGGATATAATGGCGAAAATGACAGAGAAAAATATTCTCTCTCACGGAAAACCCATTTTAGTGGGATAAAACCCAAGGACATAAAATAAACAAAGGAGGACATAATAATGGGAAGCACTATGAAGAAAAATAAAGCAGAGCAAATGGATGGAGAAAGGAATTCTCTCTGAGAAAGTAACATGTGACTAGAGTCTTCTATGAAGAGAGAGGGAAATATACTTAGAGGCAGAGAAGAGCTTTGGAAATTGTTAATACACAAATACAGGTATGTGCATATATGTGAATACATACATAATACATGGAGTAGACAATATATGCACATATATGTGTGTGTTTACAAATACTACCTTCCTACTATTTAGCTTAAAAAAAAGTGATAGGTGTCAGTTTTGATATACTGACAGTTCTTGTTATAATAGCTCAAAATATAGTCCTAAAAGTCAGATTGGGGGATTTGTTAGAGTAGTTTCATTTTCTGGCTTCCAGAACATTTCAGAGACTCTATAAAAACTTAGAACTACTATCTCTGAAAAAAAAATTTTTAATTTTTTAAAAATTGTTTTTATTGATTTTGAGAGAGGGAGAGCGAGAGCATGAGTGGTGGAGGGGCAGAGAGAGGGAGAGAGAGAATCCCAAGCAGGTTCCTTGCTATCAGCACAGAGCCTGATGGCGCTCAATCTCACAAACTGTGAGATCATGACCTGAGCTGAAATCACGAGTTGGAGGCTCAGCTGACAGAGCCACCCAGGTGCTCCCCACCCCCCACACCATTTTTTTTCATTTTTTTAAAAATGTTTTATCTCTCAACGTTCTGTCTCAACCATGCCACAATAAACCAATTACTCTGAAAGGCTGGAAATTGTCTTTTTCCCTCACACCGGTTTCGCAGGATGGCTAATATGGGACAGGCTGAGGCAGTGCATCCGGAAAAGGGCAAGTGTTTGTTTATACTAGAGATTTCTGCCCTGGGTGTAAGTATGAGTGCATGCTTCCCAGTCATTTATTCATCATCCATATTCTATAAAATCCGCTTAATACCTATGCTGCTTCTCACGAAATTAAAAACAAACAAACAATGGACTATTCTTCTGGTATATCCCAAAATATATCCTCAGTAAATATTTGATGAATGAGCAACCAAACGTCAGTTTTCATAGTAGTTATCCTGTTGAGTACGTATGGGAGTTTAAAAATTATGAGAATCTTGGGGAGACAGAAGCTTGTAAAAAATTAGAAGAGATACCTATTTTTTACTTATCTTCATTAAAGGCAAATTAATTGCCATGGCAATTAAATGGATTGCAGTGATGGCAGGTGCTGTGCAATTAAACCATAAAGTCAAATGATTTGGAAGGAGTGCATGGCATGTGTTAAGCAGAGAGGCATAATTCAAAGCCTCCAAAATGTCTGCTTTAGTACAATCCTGAGTTAATAAGCTTCTGTATTTTTAAAGTTTATGTATTTATTTTGAGATAGAGGGTGCGAGCTGGGGAGGGGCAATGGGAGAGGGAGGCAGAGAATCCCAAGCAGGTTCCGCACTGGCAGCGCAGAATCTGATGCAGGGTTTGAACTCATGAACCATGAGATCATGACCTAAGGTGAAAGCAAGAGCCAGATGCTTAAGGACTGACCACCCAGGTGCCCCTATAAGCTTACTTATAAGGTGAATGAATCAGGGACACATCCATAGGTACTTTATGTATATCACTCATATTCTGACTGACCATAAATATATTAATCTCCTTTCTTTTTTTTTTTTTTAACGTTTATTTATTTTTGAGACAGAGAGAGACAGAGCATGAACGGGGGAGGGTCAGAGAGAGAGGGAGACACAGAATCGGAAACAGGCTCCAGGCTCTGAGCCATCAGCCCAGAGCCCGACGCGGGGCTCGAACTCACGGACCGCGAGATCGTGACCTGGCTGAAGTCGGACGCTTAACCGACTGCGCCACCCAGGCGCCCCTAATCTCCTTTCTAAGGTAACAACTTTGGAATCTTTTTTCCATTTCTGTATATACTTAAAAATTTTTTCAATGTTTATTTTTGAGAGAGAGAGAGACAGAGAACGAGCAGGGGAAGGGGCAGAGAGAGAGGGAGACACAGAATCCAAAGCAGGGTCTAGGCTCTCAGCTGTCAGCACAGAGCCTGACGTGGGGCCTGAACTCATAGACTGCGAGATCATGACCTGAGCTGAAGTCGGCCACCTAACCAACTGAGCCACCCAGGCGCCCCATCCCTGTGTATATTTTAAACAGTATTTCTAAATATTAAGTTCTATTGAACTGTTTCCGGTTGAAGTTTCTTACCAAAACAATTTGCAAGAGTAAAAGCAACCAACAAGTACAAACAAGTTATTTTCAAAAACTTCATGGCAGCGTTAGATAGAAGAATCCACGCCTTTGATTTGTCAGACAGCTCCAACCAAGGAAACCACTCAAGTGTAGCCTCTGCAGACACACACTCTGGATGTGACAGCTCATTGGTTTCACCGCTCTGTGCACCTGAGTCAAGCATCCATCCAGTGGTTAGCACACTTCCGTCCCCCTTCCCGAACAAGCGCGGGGCACTTCAGATCTTTGAGTCATAAACCCACGGCAGCGATGGAACACGCAAGCTGGCTCAGATGCAAAGTGCAACGTCAGCCCTTATTCACTGAAAATCCTTTTCAGATTCTGTGGCATTTGATACGTTTTTTTTGTTTGTTTGTTTTTTGTTTTTGTTTGTTTGTTTGTTTGTTTTTTGCCGTTTCTCTTCTCACAAAAGAGGAAATTAATATAAAGATGTTTTCAACTCTCTTGTTTGTGCTTCAGTTGCTGAACTTATTTTTATTTTGGCATTTGGATTATCATTTTAAAATGAACCATGGGCGGGGGGGCGCCTGGGTGGCTCAGTTGGTTAAGCATCGGACTCTTGGTTTCGGCTCAGGTCATGATCTCAAGGTTGGTTTATTTTGGGAGACAGAATCCCAAGCAGGCTCTGCACTGTCAGCACAGAGCCCAACGTGGGGCTTGAACTCACAAACCCCGAGCCAAAACCAAGAGTCAACACTTAACCCACTGAACCATCCAGGTGCCCTATGGCATTTTTTACTAGGTGCTATCAATCTCTCAACTGTGGAAAATATGAAAGATAAATAGTATATTAATATGGTTTAACTTACATTTTAAAATGTTTAGATTAAGAATTTCAGTGTGCTACATATGTTTATTTTATGTGGCATATTTCTTCTTAATCTTTGTTTCATTTATACTCTTTTTAACTCTTTTGTGAATTACTGCTAAATTTTATTTTTAATTTATATTCTACCAAAATTCCATAACCCATTTTTAAATCCAGTAACAGGATACTTATCACAAACTTGAGTTTCCTACATGTTTCTCTACCGTGCCAACATTCAGACTCTTTCTAGCCAGTTACCACATAGTTTGTCCCACAAACTATTATATGTCTGAATTAATTCTTCCTCTTATAGTAATAAAGTTTAAACTAGGCATTCAAATATCCAGCTAAGAAACATTATTTCCAACCTGGCTAGAATAACCCTGTGACTAATTTATTTTTTTTAGGTATAAAAACATTAAATAAAAAGATCCAATTGTAAGCATATAATTCAGTCCATTTCCACAAATGCATGGATTTGTATAATTTTCACCACTAATAAAATGGAATATTTTCATCACTCCAAAGAGTTACCCTATGCCCTTTGCAAGGTAATGCATCCCTATATCAAAGCAAACTAAATTCTATCACCATATGTGAATTTCCTTTTTCTAAATTCATATAAATATGCATTCTATATTGTGTCTGCTTTTTTCCATACAGCTTTAGGTTTTTGAGATTGCTACGTATTTCAGTAGTTTGTTCTTTTATACTGCTGAGAAGTATTCTAGTGTATGACTATTCCCATGTTTTTCCAATCTTGTTGATGGATACCTGGGTTATTTGTAGCTTGGGGCCAAAATGAATAATATTTAATGATAATTCTTGCACAGTGTTTAATGTGGATATATGTTTTCCTCTTGAATAAATGTTGGGTGGTGCATTGCTGAGTTGTAAGGTAGATCCAGCTTTTTAAGAAATTATAAAATAGTTTTCCAAATTGTTTGTAGCATTTTACCTACCAAACAACAATAAGATTATCAGGGTTCTGATAATATTTTGTCACAGATCAGCAATGTCTTTCTATAAAGGGCTAGCAAGTAAATGTCCTTGCTTTGTGGGCCATATAGTCTCTGTTGCAATTACTCAGTTCTGCTATTGTAGCATGAAAGCATCCACAGAAAATACATAAATAACTGGGCTTGGTTGTGTTCTGATAGAAATTTATTTAAAAAGACAGCAGATTTGGCCCATGGGTTATATTTTTCCACTCTTGTTCTGCATCATCCCTGACATTTGATGTCACTAATATTTTTCATTTTAGATATGCAGGCAGATGTGATTTTTAAAACTTTACACTTCTTTGATGGCTACTGATGTTGAGCATGAAATCTTATGCTTACTGGACATTGATACATCTTCCTTTCTGAAATGTCAACTTCAAATTTGTTTCTCATTTTTATCCTGTTTTTTTTTTTAATCTTTTTATTATTAGGGAGCAGACAAGTCCTTTCTTAGATGTATGTTTGTGAATATTTTCTCTGACTATGGCTTGATTGTTTATTTTCTTAATGGTAGTTCTCTCTGGGCAGATGTTTTCCTTTTCAAAAGTTCAAATTACAATTTATGTTAAAAAATTCTTAGTGTTTTTCCTTTTCTCTTGACAAAATCTCAGCTTACTTATGATTGTGACGTTATTCTCAGATGATTTCTTTTCTAGAACTTGTATAGCTTTAGATTTTGCATGCAGGTCTGTAATCCAATAAAAGAAGTGCTGAGAGGAGGCATCTCTTACAGAGAAAGGGGAAATCTCTTGTGCTGTTGCTAGGAATGCAAACTGGTACAGTCACTCTGGAGAACAGTATGAAGATCCCTCAAAAAGTTAAAAATAGAACTACCTTAACATCCAGTCATTGCATTGCTAGGTAGTTACCCAAAAGACACAAAGATACAGATTTGAAGGGGTACATGTACCTTGATTTTTACAGCAACAATGTCAACTATATATATATATATATATATATATATATATATATATATAATGGACTATTACTTAGTCATTAGAAAGAATAAATCTCACCATCTGTAATGAAGTGGATGGAGCTAAAGTGTTTTATGCTAAGCAAAATAAGTCAGAGAAAGACAAATACTATATGATTTTACTCATTGGAAACAAAACAAATGAACATATGGGAGGGGGGAAAAGAGAGAGGGAAACCAACCACAAGAGACACTTAAAGATAGAGAAAAAACTGAGGGTTGATGTAGGAAGGTGGGCGAAGAATGGGCTAGATGGGTGATGAGTATTAAGGGGGGCACTTGTTATCATGAGCACCAGGAGTTGTATGTACATGATGAATCACTGAATTCTACTCCTGAAACCAATACTGCACTGTAATGTTAACTAACTAGAATTTAAATAAAAATTTGAAAAAAAAACATTTAAAAAATTAAAAAAAGAACACATCCTTGCCTTTTCTCTGAACTTAGAGGGAAAAACTGTCCCTCATTGTCATGTATGATATTAGCTATTTTTTTTGTTTTTTATTTTTTATTTTTTTAATTTTTTTTAACGTTTTATTCATTTTTGAGACAGAGAGAGACAGAGCATGAACGGGGGAGGGGCAGAGAGAGAGGGAGACACAGAATTGGAAGCAGGCTCCAGGCTCTGAGCCATCAGCCCAGAGCCCGACGCGGGGCTCGAACTCCCGGACCGCGAGATCGTGACCTGAGCCGAAGTCGGCCGCCCAACCGACTGAGCCACCCAGGCACCCCATTAGCTATTTTTTTTAAAGGATGCCATTTACCAGAGGAAATTCCATACTGTTTCTATTGTTGATAGTTTTAGAAACAATGTGGGATTTTGTCAAGTGTTTTTTCTGAATCCACGTAATCACAGCTAGTAAATGAAAATGCCAGAATAGAACTGAGGCATTCTGGAGACAGGGCATGACTTTAATGACTGTGAGTTATAGATAGATATACATATAGATATAGATGATATAGATATAGATATAGATATGGATATAGATATAGATATACATTTGAAAAAACAATAGTTGAGGGTATATAATAGAGTTATATGTTTCTCAGCTTGAAAGAGCCAAAATAGGACACAAGCAAGACTCTTGACCTAGTATATTTAATAATTTTATTCAAACCGGAATATTTGAACAGAGAAGGAACTGAGAATTTGGCCTCCATCCCTGAAGTCATCCAAACAGAAGCTGAGAAAGCATAACAACAAAATGCCAGAACTTCTCAAGGAACTAGAAAAATAGAAGATATGATAATATCTTCCCTTTTCTGAGTTTAAATGAATAAATATAGTAGACATATAAAAGTACCATCTATGTATGATTTACTAGAATAGAATTGCTAGTATGATCCAGTTCTTCAATCTGTCCATGCAGCTGTGAGTGATCCAAGAATTTTCCTGTAACTTTTTTCTTTAGCGTCTTCACATCATGTCAGGAGACTCAGTCAATAAGTAGCAGAGACTGACTTCAATGAGTAACATTCAATCTGGCAATGAGATGAACGGGACCAGTTAGCTAAATTGACTTTGAAATGAACAATGACACTTATGCTAATATCCTGATGTCCTGCTTCTCATGAAAGACAGAACAATTCTCTGTAGTTCTTAAAGGAGATGACAGGAAATATACATCATCTGCTTCATAGAAAGGAATACACATTATGAATTTCAGATAATTGTACCTGTGGACATCCTGAGTATATAAGTTAACTATACCTGACATTTTCATGTATGTCCTAAGCTGACATTACCTCCATTCTAAATTGTGGGGCAACATTCATTATAAGTAGCATTCGAGTGGTTAACATTCTCATCATCAGAAAATAGACTGAGGTATATAACAGGATCTCGTCACTACAACATCACCCTTGATATTCTAGTCATTTATGAATGACAAACAGTATGCTAGAGGCAGTCAATATCTTTGAAGAAAAATCAATTTCAGACACATGATTCTTTTCTTTTCTTTTTTTCTCCAGACACATGTATTTTCTGATGGGGAAGACTCACTTTATCATTGGTAATATTCTTAAATATCCAGGTTAAGTATAATAAATAAAACACAGTGGGTGGTATGATGGATCCAGAGAATATATGATTGCAACATTAAGTTTTTAAAAAAAGCAATGTACATTTAAGTCTAAACTTTCATGTCAAAATGATAGCTTTTAACTACTGATAGATTCATTTTAGAATAAGTATTTATTAGGTTTTGAAAAACAAAATCCTGGATCTGTTGCATTTAGGTACCATGCAATAGGCACGTTGATCAGTAGCACACAGAACAATAATCAATTTAGTAATAATTAAGATAATTTGAAAAGGCTACGTTATAGGTCCCTTAATATGCAAAAATTAGCCAAATTAAATATAATATATGAATATTTGAATAAATTACTCTATTCAAAACAGAGTTATAAGTAATCATAAGTAAGGGTTCAACAATTAGGAATTTAAAATTTCAAAAAAAGGTCGCCTGGGTGGCTCAGTCCATTAAGCATACCCCTCTTGAATTCAGCTCAGGTCATGATCTCATGGTTCATGAGTTCAAGCCCCACGTGGGGCTCTGTTCTCACAGTGTGGAGCCTGCTTGGGATTCTATCTCCCTCGCTCTCACCCGCTCCTCATGCTTGCTCTCTCTCACTCTCTCTCAAAGTAAATAAAGAAACAAAATAAAATAAAACTTCAAAGAGAAAAATGTGATTCTCCAAATAATAAGCCAGGCTCCAAACTGGATTTTAAGACTTTATCTTATAAGAAGCAAAAATACTCTTTTTTACGTTTGTAAACAAATGTTAACAGTATGCATTAAGAATTGAGGTTTAGGGGAACCTGGGTGGGTCAATCGTTTAAGAACCCAACTTTTGATTTTGGCCCAGGTCATGATCTCAGGGTTGTGAGATCAAGCCCTGTGTTGGGCTCCTTGCTGAATGTGTAACCTGCTTAAGATTCTCTCTCCCTCTCTCTGCTTGCTTGCGTGTATGTTTTCTCTCTCTGTCTAAAAAAAATAAAGAGGGAGAGACAAAGATTTAAAATATTGTCCTTATTTTTAAAAAATCAAGAAATATTTTGTCTGAAAAATAATTATGACCATATTGCTTAGAGTGATAATTTTATGTAACATCATCTATAAATAGTTTTTGGTGACAGTAAATACAATAAATTGTAAAAAGAATAAAATAAGAGTAAATGATGAACACCTTTAAATGTTTGATCAGTCTCATCTCATCCTCGCTGGATATTATAGAAATAATAATCTGATATTGTTTTTAATATATGAGTACCTATGCTCAGGTTCTAATATGATTTTAGGGTCATTAGAGCATAATATCAAAAGTGTATTCATTTTAACTGCTGTAATGCTTCATATGTTATCATAATACAGTCCTAAGTTATACATGACACCAAACAATAGTCCAAAATATGATAAATGCATTTTCTTATTAATAATTTAATGACATTATGTACTCCTTTGGTCCATATTTGCAAATCACCGTCTCTGAAGAGACATCTCACTTGTAATCTAACACTTCCTCATTGATTTATCCAACAGATACCTGCTTTTTTTAGTGCTATCTACTCTTAGGGATTTTAAAATTTTAGTACAACCTACTCAGTACCTATGGAGTAACTCACCGAACATGATAGCGTAATTATTGCCATGCTAATCTTTCCTACATGTGGATTAAGAGTAGGGTAATTGAACATCAATGTTTCTGAATACAACATTTGGAGACTTCATAAGAGCAACGTTGCTGTTTTGTGTCAAATTGCCAACTGACACCTGTCCCGTGCCAGCGTTGTGCTGTGCATGAAAAATAAACAGATCTCAAAGAACATTCAGTCTCCTGGGGAAAAGTAAACATCATTAATATTTGTATAAAGCAATGCACTAAGAATTATAGCATCAATGTTAAAACTTTTTGCTTAAACACCAAAAAGGCATAAGGACCACTGAAAAGATGTCATTTAGGCCACCTTTTTGGAATCCATAGTGTTTCTCTAGAGAAAGGAGAGCTTTGAAGGTAACTTGGTTTCACTGAATAGAGTCTCTCTCCAAGTGGAAGTGTAGCAGATATAAAGGTACTGACGTGAGAGTGCATTTTTGCCTGGTTTGTTCATATGCATACAATGTTTACCACACAAGGAAAACCAGAATGCTGCAATCAGCAAACAGTCACTTTTACCCATAGTGTAGATAGATAGAAGTCTATCGGATTTGTCATTTGCTTTCACACATTCAAAACTACACTATTTACTTAGCAGATGCTCTGCACAGTTGCCTTGACAACGACTCTTTTATAACCATTGAGCCATGAAGGCAAAAGTTCCTAAGCGAAGTGAAAAATTGCTATTCTTTTCAAATTGTTGCTCTGTTCAACTAATTAATCATTGTAAGTGTGACATTGCTGTGCAGTTTTAGCCAGTTTCAGGCCAATAATTAACATGCATTTTGTTTGTATAATTGGCACCAACTATCTTAACAAAGATCAAGAGCATCACTGAGGCTTCTAATATTAGAGATATATGATGAACAACATTTCCAGTATTATGTCAGCTTCCTGTATTGCCTGCCCTAAAAAAAAAAAAAAAAGACACTATCTTGACCTTTCTGAACATTGATCTTTACATTGATCATGAGCAAAATGTAACACAGATGGAAAACAATATAAAAACACTTTAACCAAAATGGATAGGTGTTTAAATCAGGCAATTCCA
Source organism: Leopardus geoffroyi (assembly GCF_018350155.1). Taxonomy (NCBI): domain Eukaryota; kingdom Metazoa; phylum Chordata; class Mammalia; order Carnivora; family Felidae; genus Leopardus; species Leopardus geoffroyi. Next base: position 78,892,104 of record NC_059329.1, read on the forward strand.
AATTTCTAATAAAGTAAATATGACAACTAATGCTGAACAAGGAAGACAAAACAAAATAAAACAAAACACCAAAACAAAAAACAACAAGCACTAAACTTCATCCAACTATAAAAATGTCTTTTCTGTTCAGACAGGGGAACAGGTGATTAGTTCACACTTTTCCACATCATCTTCATATTTCCTACTAATGTAGTAGTCACACGTTCTCTTCCTTTAAGTGAGTTATTTACATGAGTGAATTTACATGAGTGAATGTAGAAACACAGAACTCTGAGATTGCCACCAGCAAGAGAGCTGAGTGATGGCAAAAGTGGCAAAAGCCTTGCCAGCCGCCATCTGTGGAATGGGCTACAAATGCTTGGAATCCCAGTACTAATGCTACCCTTGTCTTCAGTTCAGAATATTAAATGCATTTGATGGTTTGCAACTATCCCGTATTTCAGATTTTCATTGGAAGATGTGTGTTCTAATCTTTGCTTTACCATTTAGCAATGATAGGGGCGTCTGGCATGATCTCATGGTTCTTGAGTTCGAGCCCCACATCGGGCTCTGTGCTGACAGCTCAGAGCATGGAGCCTGCTTCGGATTCTGTGTCTCCTTCTCTCTCTTTGTCTGCTCCTCCCCTGCTCATGCTCTGTCTTTCTCTCTCAAAAATAAACATTAATTTTTTTTTAAATTTAGCAATGATACAAAATTTATCCCAAGTTTCCAATGTCTCATTTCCCCCTGTTAAAATTGAATTAGTAACAACTGGTTCCCTACTGAAACTGGTTTATTATGGAAATCCAGGAATACAATAGGCCTTAAAATTGTTTGGTTATATTTCACATGAAAAAATATACATCACAGTTTTTATTTTATGTATGAGAGTTTTATTTTTTTTCTAGAAAGAGTTCTTCTGGTGTTCTGAGGGATTCCAGCTGAAAAACATGCAGGCAAGTGGAGAGAAATTGAAATATTTGTTACTAACGTTGGACTTGATTACAACATGTGCATTCTGCACCATCTCTACCGAATGAATTGCAATCACTCTGCTACTGACATACAGCTCACCCAAGGGAACCGCAGCTTTCCTGTGAGTGCCAGACATCATAGAGTGACCTCATCTCATTGACAAGTGGAGAGTGGGTTCAGCCTAAAGAAAGGACAGATCTCAATGGGAGACTCAAAGGAAAGGTAGAGCACATGTATGACGATAATGTTCTAAATGTTGCCCATCAAGAAGAGTAAATAAGCAGAGAATAGTTTCTGCCCCACTATTTACAAGATGGTGGAAATCTCTATTTCATGAATCAAGGCAGAAATGCAAGGAGACAGGAGGAATTTTACCTCCTATATACCTTACATTGTGTCACTTCTAATATTTTTAGGTTTGAGACCCACGCTTACGGTTATCTAGGGCTATTGCTGGCCCCACAGGGAAAGACAAGCAGGGTCCTAAGGGAGTCCTGCTCTGGTCTTTAGGACACAGTCTGCGAATATTAACTGCTCATATAGCTCCTTTTGCAAACTTCTGAGAAGTACACATCCAAAAGGTTCTGAACATTTTTTCTGAACTTAATTAGAATAGTGAAACAACCCCAAAGCCAAGTTGCATTTTTCATTCCCATAAACCACGAAAGTATATTTTAATCTTGCTTTACGCCACATCCAGGACTAAAAAGGAAAACAAAAGTGAAGCTGACATTTAAATTTCTTCACTTACCCAATTGTATATTGAATATTGTACTGTTGAATACATAATATGGAAATCTATTATATATCAGGAACTCTTATTGGTGCTGTGTATATATCAGTAAGTAAAACAGATACAAAATGTTTTTCCTTGTGTAGTTGTATTTTAATGCGAATTGGCAGGCAATGATGTAATACATAAGATAGTATATTAAATGGTTATGACTACGGTGGGTGGCAAGAAGAGTAAAAGAAAAAAAAGAAAGAAAAGAAAAGAAAAAGTTAAGGGATTCTAGAATACCAGGGGGTAGTTACCATTTTAAGTTTAGTGATTACAATAGAATTGTTGAAAACGTGACATTGGAAAAAATTGACAGGAGATGAAGAAATGAGCCAGCATTCCAGGTTAAAGAAAAAAAAAGAGTTTTTAATATGATTTGATCTTCTATTATTGAGAAATATATTTAGAAGCTTGTAAAAAATTAAGTGAGAAGGTATGTATTCAAAGGCAAACAGGTGTGGGCTGCCTGGGTGGCTCAGTTGGTTGAGCGTCCGATTTTGGCTCAGGTCATGATCTTGCGGTCTGTGAGTTCCAGCCCCGGGTTGGGCTCTGTGCTGACAGCTCAGAGCCTGGAGCCTGCTTTGGATTCTGTGTCTCCTTCTCTCTCTGCCTCTCCCCAGCTCGTGCTCTGTCTGTCTGTCTCTCTCTCTGTCAAAAATAAACAACAAAATTTTTTTTTTCAAATGCAAACAGGTGAAATGTCTAAAATCAGAGTGTTTTTAAAAATCAACATTCTGATGAATAATGTTATTTTAGTGACCATAGTTTATAAACTGATTTTGGCAATAGAATCCTGTCTTTATGTGAATTTCATATGGTGTGGTGCCCTAGGATATAAAGCAGCTAAAAGCAGGACTTCTCCATTAAAGCCAGATGAGAAGGCCTATCATAGGTCACGGGTCACACACGGTCTGATTTCTCAAAGAAAGAACCACATAAAATACATAAAGTGGATTTAAATATGCAATTCTGAAAAATTTTTTTTAATAGCAAAGTGCAAAAATTATACAGAACAATTTGTAGCGTGAGCCTTTCTTTCTTTCTTTCTTTCTTTTTCTTTTTAATGTTTTATTTATTTTTGAGACAGAGAAAGACAGAGCATGAACGGGGGAGGGTCAGAGAGAGAGGGAGACACAGAATCCGAAACAGGCTCCAGGCTCTGAGCTGTCAGCACAGAGCCCAACGCGGGGCTCGAACTCACAGACCATGAGATCATGACCTGAGCCGAAGTCGGACACTTAACCGACTGGGCCACCCAGGCGCCCCGGGACCTTCTTTAAAAATGTGTGGTGTGTTATGTGTGTGTGCATAGGAGAAAAAACACCAGGAAGAATAACCATTAACAGTGGTTACTTCCTGGAAATGAGTTACAGAATTCAAACAAAATATCTATATTGTTTCAGTGGCTTACATTGACCTTGCATTAAATATAAATTCTTTAAAAAACAGAACCACTGTTCAATATTGTCACATGTAAGTAAAAAATATATGTTTATCAAATTCGTCTCAATTTAAGTCAAACTCAAAGAGTAAAAACAACATGATCAGTAGGTACCACTGTGGAATTCTGTGCAAACCCCAGGCATTATTTTTATCTACTAAAGTACCCCCTGTCTACACAGTACTATCCATCACTCAAACTCAGTATTGAGACTGTTGGAGCAGATGGTAGTTCCTGAGAGCAATCAGAATCCATGACTCACGGGAGGAAGTACCTCTCCAAGGATTAGAGGGACAGTTTCAATTTGTATCACATATGCCATCCAACATCTGTCAGATCACAATACTCTTCTTTGCCAATTTAGGACAAAGTTACTAACCACAACCTTTTCCCTGAGTAAAACAGTTGTATTAAATGAATATAAGGCAGGGCTGACTTATTGGAAACATTTTTCAACTGTATTTTGAATGACAATTTCGCCTTAACATTACCAATTCATACATTGTTCATGAAATAGGAGTTAAAGACACAAATATTCTCCCTCTCCAAATGGAAGTACACAAGTATGGAAAAAAGACTGTTCATCCCACATCTTTATACAATAGAATATTAGAAAAAAACAGAAAAGGCAAGAGAACTAATATATGGGACTTCCGGTGGCATAATATTTTAATAACACTGTGGGCACTGTGATAGTTAATTTTACGTTTCAACCTGACAGGCCATAGGATGTGCAGATATTTGGTTAGACGTTGTTCCAAGTGTGTCTTTGAGAGTATTTCCAGATGAGGTTAACATTTGATTCGGTAGACTGAGTCAAGCAGATTACCTTCCTCAGTATGGGTTGGTGTCATCCAATTTGAGGCAGGCTTGAATAGAACAAAAGTCTGAACAAATTAGGGAGAATTATCTTTCTGTGCCTTACCATATTATAGCTGGCACATCAGTCTTCTGCCTTCAGACTTCTACCCAGACTGGAACCACACCATCAGCTTTCCTGGGGCTCCAACTTGTTGACTGCAGATCCTGGGACTTAGCCTCTATATTAAGTTTAAGTTTAGAGTTTGCATGAGAAAACTCTTCATTTTATCCATCTACATAGATTGACAGATGATAGGTAGATAGGTAGATAGCTAGCTAGATTAGATTGATTGATAGAGATAGACGCCCTATTGATTGGGCTCTTCTGAATAACCCTGACTAATACAGACACTTTTTAAAATTAAAAAACAAAAAAGGTTTAAAATGTTCTCCTCATTCTCCACTTGGTAGGCCACTGATCTACACTGGTTGAGCTCTCTCTCTCCTGCCTACTTACTGAGTGTTCCATAGTTCTGGGCTCTGCCTAAGAACCACTTTAGCACTTTAATTAGGACAAGAAATGGATCCTTCTTTACAATTTGAAATTCCCTTGTAGACTTTGCAGGAAAAAAAGAAATATATGTCAGGATATACCACAAACCCCAGCATCCATAGAAGAGCCACATTTATTAAGGTAAATTCTCTTAGCATTGTTCTATTTGTTGTGGTTCTTGTTCCCCATCTTCTCTTCTATGTCTCATGATGATCTGCTCTTGATTCAGTTTTGTTTTTAATTCCTTTAGGATGTCAACAACAACTCTTGATTAAATTTAGATGTAAGAAGATTAAAAATATAAGCCAAAGGAAATAATACTGAGTTCGGAACATCCAAGTAGATGATACTCAAGATAAGAGAGCCTCTAGAAAATGAGTTATCATAAAAATAATTTTTCATCTCTTCCTGTAAGTGAAGCTGGTCCTGAAAAATAAAACTAATAATTCAATAAGACTTTTATGTAACTATGAAAATCTCTAATCATGCTGTTTCATATACAAACAAAATAAGTAAGAGATAGATGAGATACTATGGGTCATTTGGAACAGTGTTTCTCAACCTTTTATTTATTATAATCTCTTCTAAGCTATTTTATACATATTATTTTCTAACTGTCCACCAATGAAATTTTAACACCACAGACACATAGTATATCTGTTTATATACTATAGGTACATCTGTGCTGTATACACAAAATGAGCAAAGGGGCACCTAGGTGGCTCAGTCAGTTAAGCATTGGACTGTGTCTCAGGTTCACGATATCCCTGCTAATGAGTTCAAGTCCCATGTGGTAGCTCTGTGCTGACAGCTTGGGCCTGGAGCCTGCTTCAGATTCTCTGTCTCCCTCTCTCTCTGCTCCTCTCTGGCTCATTCTCTCTCTCTCTCTCTTTCTCAAGAATAAATGAACATAAAAAAATACATTAAAAAAAGAGCAAGATTTTTGGCTCCCCCAAAATAATATTTACTCTCTTGGGGACAACATTACCCTGATTGAGAATGCATAATCTGGAACAAAGATGGAAACTGAGGCTCTAAATGGCAAAATAACGTCTGTCTTTGCTAATCTAGTTATATGCTATGTCACCAAATCTGAAAATACATAATTCTGTGAACAATGGAACATAATTTTGGCTGAACCAACAGAGATACATGGAAGTGAAATAAAAATTGGTGCTAATGCGAGTTCATACTTTAAAATTGCATTTGAAAATATAACTGTGCTTCATTATAATTATTAATATGCTAATGTAAAAAGTGTCATTTGCTATTCTTGTTATCATCACTATAATTGTATGTGGCTCATAAAAGGGGCCTCCTTTATGAAGAGTATGAATTATAATAGATTTTATATTTATTAGACATTTTAGGAGAACAGATTAAACTTAACTTTCATTAGAAACTCAAAATTGGATTTTAAAATGTTATAGCTCTATGTGTTGTGGCTAAATTAACGGATAGGTTAAAAATATTTTACCCAAAATGAAATGTCTTAATTACATTGTCACCCAAATAGGTGTGTTTTCAGTAAGAATTAAATACATACATTTATGGAGAATAAGAGGAAAATTACCCCTCAACAAAGTTAACATTCGTCTTTAACATTTCATTTTCGTCTTTTATATTTACTACTTATTTTCATGATTAATAAGTATGTACATGCCCCATGGAATCATTTGGAAAACATAAAAATACAAATTACAAAATCTGTTTTTTTCTCAGTGTTTCCTCTCTTTTTGGTGGCAACAACCAAATCTGAGAGTCATCTCTAACCCCTCCCTCACCCTTATTCCCATTATATAATGCTTTGCTGAAGGAACCTGGAGCCATTCACTGGTTCAATCCCTCCTTTCACACCCTACATTAAGCCAAAGTTCTGCATTAGACTGGCCATCCTGATCCCAGTCATGCCCTCTTCCAACTATTCACCTCACAACAATTATTGAGCCAAATTCAGTGTTTTTTTTTTTTTTTTTCAACGTTTATTTATTTTTGGGACAGAGAGAGACAGAGCATGAACGGGGGAGGGGCAGAGAGAGAGGGAGACACAGAATCGGAAACAGGCTCCAGGCTCTGAGCCATCAGCCCAGAGCCTGACGCGGGGCTCGAACTCACGGACCACGAGATCGTGACCTGGCTGAAGTCGGACGCTTAACCGACTGCGCCACCCAGGCGCCCCAGTGTTTTTAAAGACAAAAAAGAAAGCTGTCATGTCACTATATATATAAAATTGAGTCGATAAAATGATACACTTTTTCATTCATATCACTTTTTAATATTAAGGGTAATGGTTATAAATTTGTGTATATCGGGAGGTTACTCAAAGTTTCTGTTTCATATCCTTTCATATTTGTGTAGCTTGGTTTTAATGTACTTTAAGTGATTTGCCTAAACTGTGGAAATTTATAATTTTACTTTATGTAATATTTACTTACTGTAAATATTATGTAATATTTATTTACTATAAGCATTTTCTAATGCTATCTTGATCTTAACTATCTTTGACTCTTGGTTTGCACAAATTCTTAATATTTATGTAGGAAACATATCTCTTTCATAGTGTTTTTAGCTTTATACCTTAATGCTTTATACTTTAGCTTTAAATGTACATCAATATTTTTATGGTTTATTTTTTATGTTTTTTTTTTCCAAATTGCAGTATGCTTTGTGTCGGTTATATTTACAGTAAAGTGTTAGGTCTATTCAAAGGTGGCTTACGTATTTCTAATTTTAACAAATGTTCTTCTTTAAATTAGATTATTTTATGATTGATATGCATGAAAACCCATGAGATCATCATGTTGTTTAACTTATTAGTTACATTTAATGTTATAATTTTATCAAGACTGCAATATACATTAGGAAATAATTTCCTTTATTAAGTAGACAATGATGGATTACAATATCATGAAGTACTTAAGTACAAGTGTATATAAAGTTGAACAGGAAGCACAGGAGATACAGCTCTTCTGCTGCTTTGTTCGGTTGCCCTTAGGCTTGCAGATCATAATGGCAACAAAGGTAGAAAATTGACAGGATGTTTAAAGTAGAAAGAATGGTTATCTGGAGATGGAGAAGAATAGGAAAAGTTTTTAACATTGAGTGAAATGTTAAGATATCAAATGCATATTTGCTGAGTGATATTTCAACTTATTACTCATTTAAGGCTTTATAAAGAAATACCAAATTATTGCAAGTATAATTTTGTTATTCCTATTCAGATTTTTTGCCCACATAGAAATAATTGTTTTTATAATTCAATATTTCTTAAAGTGAGGCATCTTAAAAGATAATTGCACTATTATTACAGCTGCAATCATGATATTGGCACATCCACATTGCCAATGTGCATTGCCTTGGTGACTTAACGCACATTTGTTATATTATCTTACAAGACAGGCTGTGGTCTCTGCGGTCTTTTCTAAAACATGGACCCATTGGCACATACACCCTTGAGGTATAAGATGGAGGCTTCTGTTAGATTCATCAGGTATTCCCTGACCATGGGCTCTACATCTCCCTAGCTGAGGGTGCTTCTAAGAGCCAAGGGAAATCCTTCAAGGAAATAGAGTACTTGAGAATCTTTATTAGCTCAAACTTATCAAGGGCAATAAATTGCTGTGCTGTGCTAGTAAAGGGGAATGGAATGAGGCACCTTATCATATACCATACCCTCATTAAGTATATAAAATCAATGCTGATGACCAAAGCCCTCAAATATAGAGTTAGTAGGAGGTCTTCAGTTACATTTGTATAGTGAAAAGCAAACCCAACAAGAGAAATAATATGAAAAGTAAAATTATTTCCATCTTATCTCTTCTATTGACCTTTTATCTATAATGCTGTGTGTGTGTGTGTGTGTGTGTGTGTGTGTGTGTGTATCTGCTTCTGGATTTATACTATGTGTTCTAAACTTTCTAGAATCACTTTGAATATATATTATGCCAGTTTACATTAAAATGTAAGAAATGGACAACAGCACAATATATTTACAAACTGACCCTTACACACTGTATTTAGCACTGGCCCTTTGTGTTCGTTATTGTTAGTTATTGTGGTCATATATTGTAATTCCACATATATCTTTTAACCCTATAATACATTACTACTTTTGAAACTACAGTTAATTACTTGTAAGGAATGTAGGAAAATAAAGAAAGTGACCTTTTCCAATTACCAATACATTTAGCATTCCTGTTGCTCTTTATTTCTTCCTGTAGGTCTAAGCTTACATCTGGTACTATTTTCCTTGGACTTAAAAAGCTTCTCTTATCCGTTCTTGTAGCACACGTTTGCTGGAAACAAATTGTCAAAGTTTGCCTAGCTGAAAATGTCTTTATTTTACAAGCACAGGATTATAGATTAAAAAAACAACAACAATAGAATAGATGGGCTGGGTTAATATAAATACACTAAATTAATTCAAAAGATGTCAAGAAAAGAAGAAAAATGGATCAAAGAGCACACTGAATAAATAGAAGATAAGTAGCAGATGGAAGATACATACACACAATTTTATCAGTAGTTTTTAAAATATAAATTAAAAGAGACTGTATGAATTATTTAAAAAATAAGGGCCAAATAGTGTCTCCATACAAAAATTGAATAAACAGACAGTTTAATCACTTCTACTTCTTTTATTTAAGAGAAATGAATGTGTGTGTGTGTGTGTGTGTGTGTGTAACCATAAAAAAGACTTTTATTGGAATGTTCATAGCAACTTTATTTATAATAGTCCCAAACTGAAAAGAACCCAAATATCCAGCAATAGTTAAATGAATAATCAGTTGGTATATATTTATTTGATGCAATAATCCTCAAAAATAAAAATGAATAAAGTGCACAACAGCAGGTTTCATCTTAAAAATATTATGGTGACTCAAAGAAGCCAGGTATAAAATAATATATATTTACATGAAGTTTCTAGAACAGTAAAAACTAATCTATGGTGATAGAAACCAAAAGGGTACTTGTCTATTTTAAGGTGAGAATTAAATGGAAAGGGGTATGAGGGAAATTTTTAGGATAATGGGAATGTTTTGCTGTTTTTTTTATTTCATGGTGATTACAGTTCTATGAGTTACATACTCAGTTAAAATCGATGCCTTTTAGGGGCGCCTGGGTGGCTCAGTCGGTTAAGCGTCCGACTTCAGCCAGGTCACGATCTCGCGGTCCGTGAGTTCGAGCCCCGCGTCGGGCTCTGGGCTGATGGCTCAGAGCCTGGAGCCTGCTTCCGATTCTGTGTCTCCCTCTCTTTCTGACCCTCCCCCGTTCATGCTCTGTCTCTCTCTGTCTCAAAAATAAATAAACTTAAAAAAAATTAAAAATAAAATAAAGTCGATGCATTTTAGCGTATGTCAATATACTGTAATAAAAATGAAAAGCAAATATCCATAGAAAATAGTGCAAATCATTTCTGAAAAGGGGTGATAATAAATTGATAATAAATATAAAATAGAGAAAGTATCAGTTTTCATTAAAAAGCCCAAAAAGCATGTTTGATACATACATGGTAAACCCTATGATTGGACCTGATCACAAAAAGAAATAATCTCATAAAGAGAATGATCAATGTTACCATGTTATAAATGGACCTCTCTTTTTCATGGAAAAATTAAATATTTGGCTGCAACATAATTTATCATTATATTACCATGATTTTAGGCTCAATCTAAATCGGAACCATTCCATATAGTGGAAATAGGAAGTAGGAGGGGCTTCAGAGCCAGAGACTTCACTTCAAAAACTAGTCATATCACTAAATAACAGGTGGTCCTTGAAATAATACTACTGACACAGTATGACAACATTGTAAAGAAATAAAGTTATTATATGTAAAGTATCTGGCACATGGCAGGGTCATATTCACTGTTTTCCCTAATCTTGATTTAATAATGGGCAAGGTATTACATTAACATGAGCCCATCATTGAAAAGATAAGCTTTCATTAAGTATACTTGCCCCTCCCTGGAAAAAATAAGTTAATGAATATAAGTTCTGGTTTATAAAACACTAGGTAATATAAAACTTTATTTTTAAATGTATATTTAGCAAAAGATCTTGGGTATAACCTAATGTGAATTTTGAGTGGCTTTTTTTCTGTTCTCAGGTATTATGCAGTATTGATTGCTTTTACTAGACAGTGTGTATCTATTGAATTAAAAACATTAAAAAATAACATTAAAATGACACAAACTTATCAGCAACTGCTTTCTGAGTGATTATTGAAAGCGTCTGGCATATAAAATATAGTGAAAAATATAGGATTCAGAGATTATGGTATTAGTAATTGTTTAAATAACTTGTTTCTTTGAATTCTTTAAAAAGACAAAATACTTTTTTCCTGTTCGTTTGGAATACATTTTTTCTTTTTTTCTTTTAATTTTCTTTCTTTCTTTTTTTTTTTTTTTTTTTTTTTTTGGATTTGGGCAAGTCACTTAGTAGTTTCAGCTTCCTGAATAATTAAATCAAAATTACCTGAAATCAGACTAACTGGATTAAAATTCTGATTGATATTTAACTCTTTACTTAACCAATTTGCATCTCATTTTTATCATCTTCAGAATGGGTATAATTATAGAATCTACCTCATAGTTATATGAAGTTTAAAGGCAACACTATAGTTACTATGCTTAGAATAATGCCTGTCATAGAATAATAACCAATAATTGTTAGACATCAGCTCCTCACCTACCAAAGTCTCTGAAATAGATCTCTAACATTCTTCCAACTAAAACTTCTTACCTTTGTAATTCTGCTTATTTTCCACCTACAATAGTTCTTGTCTACTGTGTTTTAAGATAGTTTTCCTATGAGCCAGTATATTGTTTAAATATGTATGTTTGCCTTTTATTGCATATTTCAGTGTGAAACTTGATTTACTAACATAGACTGCATTGATTTTCGTTCTTTCTTTGCATAATCTACAGCCACAACATTTTTTTTAAGATGGTAAACTGTTCATTTGTTTTTGGAACATTGTGAGTCAAGGTGGGTTCTATTTTAATTTCAAACTTTGAATCAAGATTTCCTAGTTTGTCCTTTCATAGAGAAAATTTTACTTCAAAATCAGTTAAGAGGGAAAGAAAGAGGAAAAAAACTAGAGATGTACTTTTTCTTTTTTCTTTCCTTCCTTCCTTCCTTCCTTCTTTCCTCTCCTCTTTCTTTCTTTCTTTCTTTCTTTCTTTCTTTCTTTCTTTAAATTTGTATTATATTCTTTCTCTTTCACCTTTATGCTAAGAGAATAAAGGGGGGAAAGTCAGAGAGCATAAGCCCTCGCTGAAGGCTTGCTCAGCACTACGTAATCATGGAACACCCTGACCATCATGCCTGAACAAAACTGACCAAGCAAATTCAATCAGATTTGGCAGGTTGCAAGTAGACGAATAAATGATAGAATTATCCTCACATGACTATTTTTCTATTTTCAGTTATATGTAAATGTATTATGATGAAGCACTTGTCTATTTGATGCCAGTTGTTGGAGCCTCTGCCCATAGTTTTTCCCTCCCTATCTTGCTT